>NW_024469009.1:0-378605 GCF_003184825.1 Aspergillus fijiensis CBS 313.89 | reverse complement strand
CCCCCTCGCCCCGCATCTATTCTCTCTCATCTCAATTTCTTTTCGCGTTGACTCGAAAGCTCTGACTTGATCGGATCGGGGTCATCGCTGAATCCTCGCCTCCTCCGCCGCTCGTTTCTCTTCGCCCCCGCCCTTTGCGAGGTAGGCGATGTGAAACGGGCTGTGTGCGCGATGGCAGCGTCCTTGCAACACCCAGAGGCGGAGCGAGAGCGCATTCGTGATCTATCCAGGTACCTCCGTTCGCTTGCTCCAATGTACAACCCCTACAATCAACCCATCGTAACTGCTGCTGATCCTCCCAACTCCAACCCTACAGATACTATTGTACTGTCGATCAACCCGTCCTCCGCTTGGTACTCGGCCACGACACCGATCAGCAAGATTCCAACGTTGATATTCCCGACGATGATGTTCCTCCCGAGGCTCGCCTGTCCTCGGATATCACCCTCACAGCACTGGCCCAGTTGGGTGTATACCGGTTCGGATGTAACCGCTCCTATGTCTCCATTATCGACGGCGTGAATCAGTATATCGTCGCCGAAGCCACCAAATCCATCTCGTTGCGTGACAAGGATAAACATGACCCGGACGATGGCATCTACCTCGGTGTGCGCACGCTCGATCTGATCTGGGGCGTCTGTCCGCATTCCATCGCCCTCTTCACCGGCCAGGATGCCTCCAAGATCGTCGATTCCCCCAATCTGACCGCCAACCTATCCCGCTTCATTGTCCGAGATTTCACCAAGGAAGACTTCTACAAAGATCGCCCGTATGTCGTCGGCTGGCCGTACTTTCGTTTCTACGCCGAGGTCCCCATCTACAGCCCCGCTGGCTACGTGCTCGGCTCCTTCTGCATCGTGGACGACCACCCGCGCGATCACTTTGGAGATGCCGATGTCGCCACCCTCCGAGAAATCGCCGACGCCATTTCCCGGCATCTGGAGCATGTCCGTATCGCCCACTATCATCGCCGCGCCGAAAGTCTGGTCAAAGGTTTGACGAGTTTCGTCAAAGGCCACTCCGATTTTGACCCGACCGAAGTGCCCCCTGTGACGGTGCCCACGGACTCACCCCCTTCCACTACCGACTCCGAAGCGCCAGCTTGGATTGAGACCGACACCTCTCCCGACCCCTCGGAGCCACCGACAGGCCGTCCCTCCACTGCTTCGGAGTTGACTGGGGAGCTAACATCGCTCTTCTCTGCGGTCACGTGCTCAGAACAGAGCACTGCAACAACCTCGATCAACCCGGCGACTCGGTCCACGAACACCGGTGGAGATGATGAGCCGAGCGATACGCGGGACACGTTTCTCGGAGCGTCCGACCGCTCAGAGTTTCCCGCCGTGTCGGTGCGCCCCCCGACGAGTATCTCGGATAACCTGGCGCGCATTTTTGCCCGAGCCAGTGCCACTTTGCGTGACTCGATGGACTTGGATGGTGTGATGTTCTTGGATGCCTCTCGGAGCAATTCTGGAGTGTAAGCCTCGATCTTTCGACAGTGATAGTATGAAATGCGGTAAGCTAATGCAACGACAGGGTCCGTCCAGGTCATTCAGGCTCCTGGGAACCCCTTCCGACCACCGCCAACCCGGAGTTTCTCGCCGATCCGTATCCGAGCCCAGTGGATTTGCCTGGTGTAGGCTCGCTTTCCAAGGCTTCGGAGAGACCCTGCGATGTGTTAGGAGAGGCGCGCCATCCCTTGGCAGCCTCATCCGTTGACCCGAACCCAGTGACAGAAGATTTGTTAAATCGTCTCGTGGCCGCCTACCCGCATGGCCAGTTTATCAACCTTCACGACGAGATCGCCTCTGCCACGCCGTCGACACAATCCAATCCCGTCACGCCCTCGGAGGAGGCGTCCAACTTAGCCTCAGATGTACAACGGATGAACGTCGCAGCCCTGTGCCATGAATTGAGACAGTGTTTCCCCGACGCGTACTGCGTGCTCTTCTACCCGCTATGGGATTGGAACCGCGGCCGCTGGCTGGCGGGAACACTTGTCTGGACACAGGGCAGTGATCGCGCACTAGACATGGAAGAACTACATTACTTCAAGGTCTTCGGCGATTCTATCATATCCGAGGTGGCGCGGGTGGATTGGGCCACCATCCAGCGATCCAAGTCCGCCTTCATCTCCTCGGTGAGCCATGAATTACGGTCCCCATTGCATGGCATCCTAGCTAGCGCGGAACTGCTGCAAACGAGCCCGCTGGACCCCTCTCAATCGCATTGGATGAGTATGGTCCAGAGCTGCGGCTTGACTCTGCTTGATACATTGAACCATCTGTAAGTGGATCTTCACCCCCCGCCCCGCACACGTAACCATCGCACCGAGGACGCTACTAACGACTGCAGCCTTGATTTCGCTAAAATCAACAACTTGACCACTGGGGAAGAGAGCGCGGTCGACAAATCGTCTAATTCCTCGCCGGTCAATCTAATGACCGTTTTCGACCTCGATGATCTGATCGAGGAAGTAACCGATGTGCAGTATACTGGTCAGCGCCTGGGTCGGACAATCAACCCGCTCACCCGCCGCCTCATGCATACGCCGTCCAATGCGGCGCTTAAGGATGGAGAGCTGACGGTAGTGGTGCGTGTGCAAGACCGACAGGCGTGGACGGTGCAATCCGTAGCCGGGGCTTGGCGGCGTATCGTCATGAATCTCCTTGGAAACTCCCTGAAATGGACCAAGGCGGGTTTCATTGAGGTATCACTTTCCAAGGCACGGCGGAAATCCGACCCCCAGTCGATCTTCGCTCATCTGACTGTTACCGACACCGGTCGTGGCATTGCTCCTGACTTTCTGAAGCACAAGCTGTTTTCCCCATTTGCGCAGGAAGATACTCTTTCGGAAGGTCTGGGATTGGGTTTCAGCATTGTCCGGCAATTGGTCTCCTCCCTTGATGGCCACATCAATGTGCGCAGTGAATTGGGTATAGGGACGCAGGTGGATATTTACATCCCCGTTCGTCTTATGGCTTCAGGCAACGGGGGTGCAACACCAGGCGCAGGCATAGTATCACCACCTGTTGTGCCGACAGCCCCCATGAGATTCTCCCTTGTTGGCTTCGACAGCTATCCACATCCTCGCGACGTGCCGACTGGGATTTTACCAGCCGAAGCCAAGCGTAAGCTGGCAATTCGCAGCTCACTGACTTCGGTGCTGCTCAAACAGCCTGGTTGGACTCTGACCCAGGCCGAGTCGTTAGACGATGCACAGGGGGAAGTTGTCGTGATAGAGGAGGAAACCCTCAGCAAGGCCATGGCTGCCGGCAAGGTACAGCCAACAATGGGCGCTCCAGGCGGGTTCAGACTTTACCTCGTCTTGGACAGCAATCAGGATCTGATACGGGATACCATGGCACCGAACATGATTCGCGTATCACAACCGTAAGACTTGGCTGCTATCCCACCCGCTATTTATCCACTAACATCCACCCAGGTTTGGACCTCGAAAATTTGACGAAGTGCTAAACCGCATCCTCCTTCTATTCTACGACTACATCAAGAACCCGACCCCGTGTCAAACCCCGCTGTCTCCCCCAACGCTGGACCCTACACTCTCCCCGACTCCTGATCTTTTCCAAAGCATGCCACCGGCGTCAACCCCCCCACTCGATACCCATCAGCCGCCTTCTTCCTCCGCACCCACCAAACCTCTGAAAGATGTACATGTACTCATCGTGGACGATAATGATATCAATCTTAAGGTGAGTATTGTGTTCCGTGCTGCCGTTCACCTGATGCTAAACCGTCGCGGAAGATTCTCGCCACTTTCATTCGCAAGTTAGGCTGCAGCTACGACACGGCCTCCAATGGCCTGATCGCCCTTAATACCTACAAAGATGGCACTCGTCGCCACGATCTTGTTCTCATGGGTTAGTGTCTCCCCCTCTTTGCCCATTGCCAGGCGACAGATGAGACTGACAGAAGCTTCAGATATCTCTATGCCTGTGATGGACGGCATCACCTCAACCGAGCAAATCCGTCAGTACGAAAAGCAAATGGGCCTCATCCCCACCCGCATTATCGCGGTTACCGGTCTCGGCTCGGCGGACCAGCAGCAAGAGGCGCTGGCCGCAGGAGTGGACGAGTATCTGGTCAAGCCCGTCTCTCTGAGCGGGCTGAAGAAAGTTATGAAGATTACCTAATCATTGGATATGATACACGATACCAGTATTCCCCCCCACAAGTCTAGATATACACGGTCTAGAAAGCATTGTTTTTTTTTTGCAGCTCCCGGGGACATGAATGGCTGCGCTGGTAGCCTCCGGGACTGATCCGCTCACCTCCCTTGTCACATTATCCTTCATCTGTAGATAAGTGTGAAAGTATATATATATATATATGTGTGTGTGTGTGTACAAAATGACAGTTACAGTTCTAGATGATGCAACCGAAATTAGTGTATGCTGGGTTTTATGTTGTGCGGAGAGTGGTTGCGTGAGACTTTGTTGTACTGTACAGAACATATCAACTGCGACCGAATATGGTCATATGAGGTAGATTGTGCGGTCACCTGCTGAGATGGAACGTAATCATGCCTAGTGACTGAACGACAAGCATTGTTTCAATGATATATATCTTACTGTCTAAAGATGGATAAACCATGATGGCAAGGGACGAATCTCACGCACCGAGCGTCTAGCTGACGAGTAATTAGATTCGCACTCGCCCAACAAGAGTGTCCAGGCTTTAAGTCTGAAAAGATCCTTGTTCCAGTGGTGTCGACTGAGCGGAGGATGCAGGGCGCTGCGTTGCTGCTACGGCTGGTCGGAGGCCCGTGGAGAGTCACTCATGGATCGGGCCGCTTTTTAGAGCTCGAATGACCCGCGATGCGTTCATGACACATGATGATCTAAGCAATACTGGCTGGGATATTACACCGGGCTATCGGTTATTTCTGTGGAGACACTGGTAGAAGGGTGCGAATGTCGCGAATTCTTCCCACTCAAGGACATGGTTGTCACGAATCGGAGGAGCGTTGAGCCGGCAAGGTAGCATCTCTCAACATCGCCAGCGATGTGCGATCCAGTCCCCAGCCACCCGCCCACTGATCCATTCGCAGGCCCTTCTTGAAATGGTCCGCCAGATGATCCGCCCGCTCGGTCCAACTCTGCATCTCCGCATCGCAGAACCCACACCGACTCGTCACGGCTGTACGAGTGGAGCGACACCCCTGGACCCTCGCTGCGGACACCTTTGTGCACCGGTGGAACTTCCGGAGATGCTGGATCAGGTGGTCTTTGCGCGCGAATGTTCGCTCGCTCGGCGGCCGATCCGCGCAGACGTCAAATTCGTGCGACTCTAGGTGCGCAGGCGAGGGCCGTGGAGTTTCGCAAAACTCACATTCCACTGGCTCGAGATGATCAGGTGTAGTGGTATCAACAGTGCAGAACCACGACTCAAGACAAAGGTGCATACTTGACTCATGGCGGCACCAGTCGTGCTTTTTCTTGAAGGATCGGGAGCAAAACGTGCATTGGTATTGGAGGTCGCCGAGTGAGTGGGTGGATGAGGGCCTGCGTCGAGAATAGTGTCGGCGTCGACGCTTATCGGACAGCGGGAATGGGAAATGATCATCCGAGTTGTAACTCCAGGCCGCTGAAGATGCCGTGTCGGACGATGCTTGGGATCGCGCACTCTCGAACTGTCCGCTTTCCACGCTCGAGATTGAGTAAGCATGACCGTCACCGCGACGACTCGCCTCTACGCGCTCGTCTCGGCTGAAGTCACCTTCTGCTGCTGGGGGAAGGCTCGAAGTGGCGATAGCTTTCTGGATGACGGCTGGGGAGACTGGATCTTGGTCGGGAGGAGACTTCTGCCATCGCTCCATAGGCGTCAAAGACGCGTACCTCGAGATAGGCATGGGGGAACTGCCGCGAGGCGAGGGAGTGGCGGGGTTGGGTCGCAGCGTGCGTGACGCCATCTTCCGGCGTCGGCGGGCATTGGCAAACCAATTTGAGATCTGTCGCTCGGTGAAGCCAGTCTGACTGGCGAACTCGGCGCGTTGTTCATCGGTCGGGTAGGGGGAGTGCTGATTGCGATTGAACCAGTCGCGCAGAACTTTGGCCCCCTTGCGCGAGAAGCGCGGCCTCACTTGCGTCTCAGCCTGAAGAGCATTGTCCGTCTCCCTTGCGGATGCTTCGAATCCGGGCTCCGAGGGCCCAGTTCCTCCGCCGTGCTCTTCTGTGAGGCCGTGCAGATGACCGAACACTGGGGAGATGGTTTCGAATCCTGCAGCCTGGCGCTTCTCGCCTTGTGCGAGGCTGCACTCCCGGTAAAGCGCGACGCAACTGGAGCACGAGGTGACCGGGTTAGGATTCGCGGAAGTGGTGCGCAGGATAAGACATTGTAGTCGGTGGCGTTGGCAGTAGCTGCAAGGCACGGGGGGTCGATAGGCACCATCCAGCCACTGGGAGACACTGACGAAGTCATCATTGAGACGGGTTGAATAAACTGGGAGGGGAGGATCTGCTGCAAGTGAGTAGTCAAAGGACGCCAATGTATCGTGCTGCGAGAGGTTGTCGGTGGAGAGGGCGTCAGGTAGCTCCGTTTGCTGCAAAGGGTTGTCGAACGACGAGTGGTCGATAGGAAGTGCGAAAGACGCTGCATTGTCTGACAGCGGCTCCCAGTCCAAGAAGCCATTACTGGTTTCTAGGGAAGGAGCGAGATTCCAGGACGATGCGCCCGAGCCTGGTGACTGATCGAGAAAATGGTTGGTCTCATCGAGAAGGCTCTCGAAGGATGGAGACAGAAGCTGGTCATCGAACGGGAAGGGCTCATCCATCGCAGAATGCCAGGCGAGCAGATGGAGATTACATCTAGGAAAGTATCAGTCTCGATCGATAGGAACGAGACGCGACGAGGTTGGAATTCAATCAATTAAAGAAGAGGAGTGAGAGAGGAAGAGATAGAGAGAGAGAGAGAGAGAGAAGAGACGGGTGAGTGGGTGCAGTCATCGAGGCCGAAAGGCAGATTAGGGCGGTGTAATACTCACCGCTTGCTGCAATTGGGCTTACATCAAATGCCCCGCCGGCGCCCCCGCCATGCAAAGCTGACTAATCCATCATGGAGGCCTCAGGCAGCGGTCCAGAGTTGGCCATCAACTAAGTTACTTACTTCTTCCACGTTCCTTCATGTAAACATGTAAACACACCCACTCCAATGCAACTGTCTACCTTCAAGGACTCATCCCTAAGTGATCTATGATACATTCAAGCTCATTGGCAAAATTCCCTACTCAACCTCTCAAGCATCTCTGTCAGCTGTCGCACACCGTTCACCTCTACCCATTCTTCTTTGGCATGCAATCCTTCGCCAGCCGGACCCAAGACAATACTAGGGATTCCGGCTTGTGTTAGAAGGGCAGCATCGCACCAAAATGGCACACTGACCACGGGGACAGGTTCTTCAAGAACCGTCTTGCTGATCTTTACCATTTGCTGCACAAGGGGGTGACTCTCAGGCAGGTACTGGCACGGCCGCGAGAAAGTGATACGAGGCTCGCTAAACTGGAATTCGGCGTTCTGCCTTTGGATTCGAGTGAGTAGGCCTCGTAGCTCATTCAGAATCATCTCCTCTGTCTGTGCGGGCACAGTCCGGAACTCGACGGTCAATGAACAGCTGGCGGGATATGAGGATACCTCATCCCCACCGTTGATCACTCCACAGTGCAGCGATGCCTGACCAAGCACCTCGTCGACTGGTAAATGCTGCTGATACTGCTTTAAGGCCTGCAACAACAATCCCATGTTCATAATCGCATCAACACCGGCCGCAGGGTTCGAGCCATGCGCTGCGCGTCCTTGGACTTCCAGCTCTACCCATACAAATCCCTTATGGGCATGTGCTAGCCTGAGGTTAGTGGGCTCCAGCACCACCGCCCCGTCGGCTCTCCATCCAGCTTGGATCACATCCATCGTGCCTTGCGAGGCATCCTCCTCATCCGCCACGGCAGTGACGATCACGTCTCCGGCAAGCCTCGATCGCTGAGCGCTCGCCAATGCAGACAGTCCTGCGGCGACTCCGGCTTTCATGTCAAGCGCCCCCCGACCGAAGATCGCCTGTTTGCCATCCTTCTCGCCAAGATGCCCACTCAGTCCGTTTCCTTCATACGTGCTCAAGGTCACGGTATCCACGTGGCCGTTGAACATCAGAGACTTCCCCCCTCCAGTTCCCCTGACGACGCCGACCACAGAAGGACGGCTGGGCTTGGTTTCCACGCGATGATGCTCGATGCCACGATGCGCAAACCACGCTGACAGGTAGTTGACGATATCTGTCTCGCCTGCTCCCTTGGCCTTGGACAGTGTTGGGTTGGAGGAGTCAATTCGTGTAAGGGTCTGGGTCAACACAATCGGGTCATCTGACGAGACATCTTCCGGGACCTGGTATGGACGACGACCCTCAGTGCTCAGCAATACAATCACCGAGTCCGGAGAAAAGTACGTGGGAGAATCGTGCTCTGCTTTGAGACGCCAAATAGCTGCTAGACTGGCCGCCCCGCATGGACCCGAGTCTACCCCGTTTGATGCAAGGTACTGGACGGCGCAGTGGCTCTCATAATCCGAAATTGTGACACTGGCGTCGACAAGTTTCTGCAGAACCGGCCAGGCGGCGGAGGACACAGTGCCGCAGTTCATGCCGGCCATGATACTGGGACTAGTGACGATCGAGGTCGACTCGCCTGTTTTGAGGCTCAGGTTCAGACAAGCAGCAGTGTCCGGCTCGACAGCCACGAAAGTCGCTGGGCTTGTGCGCGACTTGGAATAAATCGCGACCGCTTGAGCCAGCGATCCGACGCCCGCAGGCGAAACGACCAGGGTATTTTGCTGACCCAGCGCCTGTAGCTGCACATCTACCTCGTGCATCAACGTGGAGTAGCCCTCCACAATCCAGGCAGGGATCTCCTCATAGCCTTCAAAAGCCGTGTCTTGTACTAGGATTGCGTTTTCCGTCGCTTGCGATGCCTTGGCGGCCTCCAGCACGGCATAGTCATAGTCCCCATCGGCTACGATAACATCCGCACCCTCCGACCGGATCATTTCCTGGGTGTACGCGACCATCGTGCGAGGGACATAGATGCGTGCTTGTAGAGATAGTTGACGAGCCACCCAGGCCACTGCGCGACCGTGGTTTCCCTCCGTGGCGGCCATCAACGTGAAAGGCTCGCCCGCCCGGATGCGCTCCGTGAGGGTTTTTAAGGAGGTTTCAAGGGGGAGGTCGAGGAGTGCCAGAAGCGCCCGGTAAATGGCCCATGAGGCTCCCAAAACTTTGAAGGAGGGTAGGCCATAACGATTGTTTTCTTGTTTGGCATACACTGCACGGACGCCGAGTGCCTGCGCGACTTCGGGCAAGGGCACCAGAGGACTGGCCTGGTATCCAGGGAACTGCTCATGAAAAGCCCGGACTTGGGCCGCGGGCGGCGACACTATCGTCGAAGGAGCAGAATTGATGTAGATGGATCGCCGTTGAGGTGCCATGTTGATAAAGTGCACTTGTTGCAGTTAGGTTGATGCGAGGCGGCGGTTGTTGGCTTTCTAATAAATGCTTCGGCCCGGCTGGCGGTTACTCTGCGCCTTTTGACAACATGTGCATCTCGGCATTGAATCCTTCTCTTCGGCTCCATTGAAAAAAGGCCACTCTTCAATTTTTTTGTTTTGTTCCAGTTGTTTTTCTCTTTCTGCCCTCTCAATCTCCACAATTTGTGTGGGTATGTGGAGGAGAAGCGGATTGTCGCAAGAAGGCGCCGGTCGCGGGAAGGCGCAATTGTTCTACGGTCGGCGACCAGCTTCCAATATTTGAAGCCATCCAGCCTCCACCAACCTCACCATCGAATTGCCCATTATCGGCGCTGTCAGTTGAAATCCTATCCGCCGTCGCTCAGAGCCAACACAATCATGTTCAAGCCCTCATTTTCTTCTCGGGGGTTGACCGCGACGAGCTTCCGGCGGCAGCTGTCTTCGCACGCCGGTTCCGGCTTGAAGATCAATTCCGATCGCCTGCTGGAAACTCTCCATCACACCTGCCAATGGGGCGCAGCTCATCGATATGGCGAGTGAGTATCATAACAGACTTTTCGACTTGTCGAGTATGAGCATCTCTGACACAGTGATAGCGGCCCCACGGAAACCGGCATGAACCGACTATGCCTGACAGATGACGACGCCCGAGTCCGCCGGTGGCTGCTGGACGAAGCCGAGAAGCTGGGCTGCACCATCACCATCGACCAGATGGGCAACATGTTCGCACGACAACGTGGGTCTCTCAACTCCTCGGCGCCCATGACAGCAATGGGCAGTCACCTCGACACGCAACCGCGCGGGGGTCGGTACGACGGCATTCTGGGCGTCATCGCCGCGTTAGAGGTGCTGCGCACGATGAAAGACCACGGCTACCAGACCCAATTCGACGTCGGACTGGTGAACTGGACCAAGTGAGTACAGCACAGCACACCAATCGATGCCGCTCCCCACACCATGACTCGATCTAACGCATCACAGCGAGGAGGGGGCCCGATTCCCGAAATCCATGTGCTCCTCCGGCGTCTGGGCCGGCGAGATCCCCATCCAAAACGCCTGGAAACTGGCGGATATCTTCGACCCCGCCGTGACACTACGCTCCGAGCTGGAGCGCCACGGTTTCCTGGGCGACACCCCCTGTTCGCCAAGGGGCTACCCACTCGGGGCGCACTTCGAGCTGCACATCGAACAGGGCCCCATTCTGGAGGAAGCCAACCGGAAGATCGGCGCCGTGACCGGAGCGCAGGGATATCGGTGGCTGACGATCAAGGTGGCCGGCCGCGACGCACACACGGGCACGACGCCGCTCAGCGCGCGGCGCGACCCGGTCCTCGCGGCGGCGAAGATGATCGCGGCGTCGAACACCGTGGCCCGGCGACACGGGGCACTCGCGTCGACAGGGGTGCTGAAGCTGCCGCCGACCTCGTCCACGAACACCGTCGCCGCGGAGGTGACCTTCACGCTGGACATCCGGCACCCGCGCGACCGCGTCGTGCACGCCGTGCAGGACGAATGTCTGGCCGCCTTCAACGAGATCGCGCGCGAGGACGGCAAGGGCGTCGCCTTCGAGTGGACACTGGATACCGATTCGCCCGCCGTGCAGTTCGATGCCAACTGCCTGACGGCCGTCAAGGAGGCGGCGACGCAGCTCGTCGGCGCCGACGGCTGGCTGGAGATCACCAGCGGCGCGGGCCATGACAGCGTCTACACGAGCCGACACTGCCCCACGGCCATGATCTTCGTGCCCTGTAAGGAGGGCGTCAGCCATCATCCGGAGGAGTACTGCAAACCTGAGGACTGGTAAGTGCTGGTTGCTCTGTGTTTCGGTCAGGTCGGACTTAGCTGATACCCTGCAGTGCCCTGGGAACGCAAACGCTGCTGGAGTCAGTCGTGAACTACGATCGCATGAGGAGCAAGCTCGACTAGACCGCCAACTTGGGAGATAAATAGAACTGGTCAACTCGCCCTGATCCCCACCCAATGTGGGTGGTCAAGCTACGGCGCACCTTCGCAGGCTTGAGAATCAATCGACCAGCCCGTCGGACTTTGGTACGCAACTCGGAGGCCATGCAATATCTGCCACCCAGTCATCGTATCAGGATACTGGGCAGGCAGAATCAAGAAGAGTAAGAGACGGTCAAAGGGGCACGGCCAACTGATAAGCAATGGTGTCACATACATAAGCAACTAGCCACTCGGCCCTACGGAGCACATATTACAACCGATGGTGAAATTACTGACTCTGCCCCCGGTTCCAAGTCTCCGATAACGTGTTCAATACCAGGAAAGACAGCCAGTTTCTCGTCACGAGGGTTCTTGTAAATACCCAATCGTAAATTATGATTATGCTAATTAAGACCAGAACCGTATAGATGGCCCGTATTTACAAATCTCCACAACTAAAGCAAGTGCAATCATGAGATCCATCCACCTTGATGCAATGCAATGCAACGCAACACAAAAAAAAAACCACCTAAGCGAGGGACTGCGTGCTAGTCGAACTGAACCTCTCAAAGCGTTTGCCGCGAGTCCGCCGGGAACCGCCCATCCACGGGGGCGTGGGCGGGAGCAGGGCATCTCCGACCTGTTCGACGGTCACGCGGCCCTTGGTGTCCTTGAAGAAGCCACTAGACGAGCCGCTCATCGAGGCCGGGCCGTGCGCGAAGTAGCTGAGACTCTGGTACTTGCCCAGCCACAGCATCTGCTCGTGTTCGCGGAGGTACCGATGGCTGGAGAAGCTGGCCAGGACGTTGTCGCGGCCCTGCATGCCGAACTGGCGGCGCTCCTCCTGCTTAGCGTACATGCGCTGCGAGATCGCCTGCACCTCCTCGGGGGACGGGCGCAGGCCCAGCGTCGGGGGCACAAAGCCCTCCGGGTCGCCGGCGAATTGGCTCCATTCACCGAGGAGGGCCATCACGCGGATCTGGGCGGATGCCAGGGAGAAGGCGTCGTTCGGGGGGACGACCTCGCTGAACCGTTTGCCGGTCTCGCGGTTGACGACCACACAGAACGACGCGCCGACGTCGGTACACACCACGGGCGCGCCGGTGAGGGCGGCTTCACCCATGGCGAGCGGTAGACCTTCTGAGGTCGACGAGTTCATGAACAGCCACTGGGGCGGACGGTTAGTGATGTTGTTGGGGCTAAAAGATTTACGCGAAAGGGAAAATACTCACAGCATCCTGTAACACCACATCCGGCTTGCCCAGACCCTTCAACACGACGTGGTCGCGCAGGGACTTCGATGCGATGACTTCTTGACATTCCGAGGCGTAGCCTGGCGCACGCTCCATATCTCCGTAGATGTGCAGGCGATAGTCCTTGAAGCCCCATTGGTTGACAATCAAGTCCGTGGCCATGATGGCCGTCTTGATATCCTTGACGTAACTGCGTGTCGCGTTAACATGATCCCCTCCAATATTAGTGCCAGACCCGTGGAAGGGAGACTTACCGAATATGCGACAACATGACCACAGTGGGTGTCTCCGTCTTGATCTTCTCGATCGGTTTGTACCTCTCCATGTTCGTGATACCGTTGACCACCGGATCGATCTTGCGTGCAAAGGCCCGGCGATGCTCCAAGACACCCTCACACGTTCCCAGTTCGATCTCCCATCCAGGGTTGAAGTACTCGGCGCAAGGGAGGACAACGTCCGCATGGTGTTCGATGAGAACGCAGGACAGATGGCCGAGAGAGATGAGGGTGGAATTGACAAAGGTGGAGTCGAATGACACGGCCGCGGAGAGGAAGGTAGTCATCTCACGGAAACTGACGCAGTGATCCCAAACATGGAGTGCACACTTGCGCTTGACCTTGCAGAGCACACCGTAGTTGGCACCCGTGAAATGGTGCGATGCTTGGAACACGTCCGGAATGCGGTCGGGGACAGGGACGGAGAAGATGAAGAGATCTAGAAGATGGTTAGTGATCTGTGCGTTGGAAGACAGCCAGAAGGTTACTTACAGCGATGCCACATGTCGAGAGCTGTATCCAGCTGTTGTAGAGTCGGCAACTCGGCATGCCACCATTCGGAGACAGGAATAGCGCCGTCCATTTCCTCAGTCAGCCAAAGCTCGCGCCAAGCGCGCTTGACGGTGTCACTCATCCAGACATCGTTCCAGTTGCGCGAAGATTCAAAGTACGTGTTCAGGTCAACCAAGGCTTTGGTGGCTTCTTCAACATGCGCACGTGTCTTGTTGATTGTCCGGGCACACCGAACCAGGCTGGCGAGAATAGGAATGAAGTTGCGCTCGATGTCCGCAACCTTGGTGTCATGAATCTTCTGGACCACTTCTGAATCAAGGTAGTTCTGGAACATGCCGTGCGTCGGGTTCAAGAAGTCAAGACCCCATTGCGGCAAGACCGTCAGGGACTGCACGTTTCGCTCGATCTGGAACCTCGGCACACCAAAGTCGTTGGCGGCTTCGGCAAGAATGTGCCAGCGAATTCCCTTCAAGTCGTTGACCATATCTCGCCTACAGGCGGAAACACCACCTGGCTCATTGGGCCATGTACCGGTGTCCATGGCAAGAACATGAAGCTCCGTGTCCGTGTCCTGCATCTGCGTGGATAGAGTTCGGGTGTTGATACGAGATTCTCCGCCCACGCCGAAACTCGACAGATCCGCAATCTTGAAGGCGATCGGCGTCCACGAGCTGATCTCCGGATCGATATCGACACGCGCCAGCACCGTATCGGCCCGTGCCTCAAGGTAGTCGCCGGCCACTTCCAGCCGACCCCAGTCACGGTTGCGCCAGTAGGGCTTGAGGACACGATCAGCACGCAACAAGATCTCATCCAGCCATCGCGCGGTGATAGCATCGAATTCTTTGCTCGCTTTCCAGGATTTCCAGAGATGTGTACGAGCGCGCGAGGTAGGGATGGGATACTTCTTGACGTTAGTTCCGAGCAGACGCGAGGCGAGGTTCACCTTCACGGAGGAGAAGGAGAGAAGCGGGTCGTCGTCCACGAAGCTGCACCTGGTTGGTTTCTCTAGAACATGGAACCAGTCCTCTTGAATCATGGCCGGGGTAACAACGTCCTCCCCGTTCATCGTTGTAGCAATTATAGGGTGGAACTTGTGATCATACGTCCATGTAGCTCTATGCTTGTCGTCACCTTGGACGTAGGTGGCATCTGTGACGCGAGGATACGGGATCCACTTATCCAGCCGTTCAGGACGATTAGGCGGCGGCATACACCAGGCAACCTTGATCTTCATGTGTGGCAACTCATACTCAGCGCGCAGCAGTTCGTCGTCGAATTTGGCTCCCTTGCGGTAGTAGAACTTGAACTCCATCGCGTTGACCCCACGCATGGCAGATCCGGAAGTGATATATCCACGCTTGTCGTATTGGACGATCTGGCCTTCCAGTTTGCCTTGGGTACACTGCCGTTGAATAGGCAATTTGGAGCGTGACTTGGATCCGTCCTGAGCATACTCATATTTGAATTCGTTGATCAGGTCCTGACCACGATACTCTTGTCGTCCCAGGAGCAACAGCTTGGCGTTGTACTCGTTGATGGCAACCAGGCTCTTGTAGTCACTAGGTTCCTGGTCGTGCTTTCCGGTGTATTGATAGAGTTTGAACGTGCCGTCTGATTCGGTCCGGAAGAAGCCTGTAGAAACGCCGCTGAGGCCTTCCATTTCCACACGATTGTGATAGATCACAGTCTTCCAACCTTGCATGTTTCGATACAGGGTGGAGACCTTATCGCGACCATGCACCTATTGAATGTTAGCATCATAACTGAACCCCCTTGTGGGACAAGATGAATTTGTCTTACCAGGACGAGTGGAATGATGATGCGCTGCAGGATCTTACAGAATTGCCACACAGCAGTGAGAATGACAGTTACCGGCCAGGCGAAAAACAGGGGCTGTCCTCGAAGCATGAAATCAAGCTCTCGTTGGTACTCGGGATCAGCAACCAAAGCGATAACCATGAACTTGATGCATGCGTTCCAGATTTGCTTCGTCCGAGCAAGTGACATGCGGAAAGCCTCGCCCATCCCCACATTCGACTCTTCCGCATTCAACGCGAGGATGTCCCGGATGGGCCTGTCGTATCTGTTGCTGAGGAAGCCTTCTTGCTCAAGACCCCGGTGTTGGGCCTCCAGTGTCTTTGCATATTTTGTGACAGAAGTTGTCATTGTGACACCCAGGTTCCAGCGAGCAAGGTACTCCTCAAGTCGAAGTATTTCTGCAGCATTCGCTCTGGACTCGAGCCAATCGAGTTGCTGGGAAGAAACGCGACACGGCTCCCCCAAGCACCTGCGAAGCAGGAACGATCGAGCATACTGAGGCAACAGATCCCATTCGATATCACAGTCAACGCCAAGCAGCAAGTGACGGAGAATCGTCTTGGAAGAGTAGTTCAGCACGCGAGTTCGTTCCACGGAACTATTCTCGAGCTGACGCTTGACACCTTCGGGAAGGACCAATTCGTGGCCAGCGTGCCCATGTACAGCCAGAAGCTCAGCAAACATTGCGTGATCATGAGACATACCAAGACGGAACTCGGCAGTCATCTGAACGATAGCCTCCGCAATAGCCTGGCAGTTGCGTCGGATATCCGAGACCCAGTCATAGCCGACAAGGTCGGGACCGACAACAACATAAATGTGGAGACGCTCGCCGGTACGACGACAGACAACACGAACCTTCTGCTCAGGCTGGATCAAGTGGGCAGCCGAGACTAACTCCACTGTCGTCTCTCCGCTCTCCCAAAGCTGTGCTGCGTGGTTCATAATATTTGTTGCAGCGGGGAATGCAGCCCGGACAAGATCAGCTTTGGGGTCTTCAGAGCGCAGAATCTGCATAACCTCTACACCTGGATGAGTTGATGGGTCAAGCTTGTACCGGAATTCGTCCGAAAGTAAAGTGATGTTGTCAAACATTTGAGAAAGTGTGGACTGCGACAGGTCAGGGAAAGGTTCGAGGGAGCTGAAGCCGTAGGTGACTGAAGTGTCCTTGATCTTGACAACACTCTTCTCCTCGGGAGAACTCTTGAACAGCGACAAGCCAATATCGGCTTTGTAGAGTGTGTAGAATGCACAGGCCCACGTTCCACTGCCCAGCCCGATAACACTGCTGTATTGGAAAGCGGGAAGGACCTCATGAAGGATGATGCCAACGACTAAGCCGATCAGGGCGCTGATAGCTAGCCCACGGGCTACATGAGGTCCGCTGAAGATCCGGTTGTATTGGTACCAGAGAAGACCACTGTAGCAGCCAACATAGGCCAGGAACATTATGACCGAGATTTTGGCAGTTTCAAATGTCCACATGATGGCCAGCGTGATCGCTACACCCCAAATGTGGAGGAAGAAAAACTTCATCAGGTTCTTCCAATACAACCTCCGACGTGCGTTAGCATCAGTGAGGGACACCTCACGTAGACCAGCGAGCGAAGAGACGGGCTGGGGCGTGCGCTTGGTGACCGATATCCAGAGAGGCTGAGAGACCGCGTCAAGGATGACTGCACCTAACAAGTAGTAGCCGAGCGCAAAACCAACAGTGAGTCGATATGTAGCGCTGTTTGCTGCGGACAATCCCACGATGGATTCGCCCGTCAAGAGAGCACTCCACTTGTCGGAAAGGGCAACCACAAAGTACAGGATACCACACCAGACGTCTGCACCCGTATGACGCCAGTGTAGAAAGGCGCTATGGAGCTTGAGACCTTTCTGCATCTCGCCCATAGTGTCGACTGCAGCTCTCAATTGCAAGTTCCATGTTGGGCTGTAGGGCAGGGGCATCTTCGTCCGAGAGTAGCGGCAGTACCAGCCGAGAAGAAAGACGGTCGCTGAGTAGCCGCCAGCGAGCTTTGCGACAAACGGATCGGTTGTCTTCCGGGTCCAGAAGTGGCGGTGTCGCTCTTTCTTGACGCGAGCATATAAGGCCTGGCGTGCATCCGATCCGAAGTCTTTGACCTTCTCGTTCTGACTCTCGCTGGGGGGGACGCATTTTTGCAAGTACCATTCGACGATTTGGGTGTCGGTCACTGTGGGGATGTTGAGATACCAGCTGTTCCATTCACCCATGATGCGCCGCGCGCCAACCAGCAACGAGCCTAGGAACAGGAAAAGGAAGCAGAGATAGATGACCGAATCGTGATGCACCCACAAAGTGACGATGGGTGAAATGAACAGGATCGGAATACACGTCATGATCACAGTTCGTCCCTGGAAATGTTAGGTACATTCGTCATCATTCTCGGCTTGATGAGAACTTACCGATTGGAAGGAATAGCCTGGAAGCTGGTAGACTGAGAGGGCGGAAAGAGTCATAAGATACGTTGAAAGCATCACGAAGTAAAGGAAGAACAGAATTCCAGCTGCACCTCCCTTGACCACACCGACAACAATAAGTGCGATGATGCCTCCAACCAGAGCGACCGCAAGACCAGCAACGAACCGGGTCAAGACGAACATGCTCATGGCAGGGAAGGCCATCGCGTAGAGATAGTAGCTACCGCCAGAGCTGATCCAACTGCCGAAGCCACCACAGACAAGCAGGGCGCACATCAGGGCGGTGGTGGCCAGCGTCTTGTCCACGTCGCTCATGTACGTGGTAAGGTAAAGACCACGGCCGACGGTGGTGAGCATTGTGACATCAATCAGCGCGGGAACGGCAAAAATACCCAAGAAGGTGAACCTATAATGCCAGGGAATATTATTTCGGTCGCCTTTAGGATCGAGATCGACATTCATGGAAGCGTATGCTGTGGGAAGCTCTGTGAAGCCTTCCTCCCGTTGGGGTGGTTGGTACTTGTGATAATATGCCCGGTACCATTTCCAGATAATCTTTCCCAGTCGCTTAGGAGTCGTGTCGAAGTACATGTCAGTGCGCGCACCACAGGCATACATCTCGGTAAAACACGAGGCCTGCACTGCATCCTGATTCGGCAGGGGATTCCGGTCCAGAACTTCCAAGTAGATCTCATTCAATGCCAGGCGACGGAAGGCGCAGAAGATACAAAGGGCGAAGAAGTCCGCACTCGCATCAATCCGACCTTTCTGGAGAGTGGTCTGCGCCACATCCTGAAGCCTTGCTAGGATATCCGCCTCGTTGTCAACCAAGACTTCAGGCAACCGAGCATCAATCTCCAGGAACAGTGCCGTGGCGACCTCGGGATCCAAAGACCAGCATCCTTGTTCCTGGTACCATGCCAACCGAGAGGCGACGAGTTCTGCAGCGGAAATCTCCTCATCGAGGTACGCGCTGGAGGTCAAGGCTCGGCGCTGGGCGTGAGAAGGCGCGTCCACGAGCTGGTACTCACTACAGGCCCGCAGCTTCGCACAGAGCATGGAAGAGCCACTGCCCTCAGATGCGGCCAAGCGCCGATGCCAAGCAAGATTTTCAGCGGGGGTGAGCTGTTCGATGTCTTCGACCCACCGCTGAGGCATATTCCAGTCCTTGGACAGAGACTGGTTCTCAGCGGCCAAGACCATTTCCATAATCAGACACTGAGTGCGGCTGAATCCGCGACCGGAGAGATAGGCGTGCAAAATGGTTCCAGTGCGGTCCAGCGTCTTGCCGTTGACATAAAGGTTCAGCATACCAATGTGGGGATCGAGATCGAGCAAACCCCAGACTTGAGTGCCCAGACGCGTGCGGAAGCCAGAGTGCAGCCCAACGTAGACTCGGAGGCGGTCATTGTCATCACCTTTGCTGACACTCAGGAGGTCAACAAGCTCTTTAGTGGCTGCAATGGCATCGGAGAGGTCGGGATAGGTATCCTGTGCGTTCTGGAGAGTGCGGATTGAAGCGGCGAAACCCCGAAGCTGGTCCGGCTTGAGGCGTTCGAGCAGGTCCAAGTCTCGCAGATGGCGCTGGGTTTCGAGAACATCGGTGATGTTTTGTGAGGTACAGTCCAAGCCGAGATGAAAACATCCGAGTTCCGAGTAGGTGGCGCCATCGGGGGAAAACGACAGAGGATCGATGTGAGGATTTTCGTCGGCAACCCTGCATTCAAGACCATTGACGGACAAACCAGGACTTGGAAGAGTAAGACTGGTAGTTGAGGGGGGCTGCAGAGACAGTTTGGTGTTGAGATCGGGAATGAAGGAATCGAGGGCGTCGAAGAGAGGAGATGTTGATGATGTTGGGGAGATGGAGATTCGGTTGTTGTTGCGCCATACGTCATGTGCTTCGAGCACCTCGCCGCGCTTCAGCCACATCATCGCCCCGAGAGGTTCATGCAGAACCGTTTCAGCCACGGCAATCTCCGCGTTGGTCAATCCTGCCCGAGGTCCGATGTAGATCATTGCACTGTTGTAGTTGCACCATTTGAACGTGCGCCCAATGACATGGTGCGACACTGTCACTCCATCATCGACACTGTCCCACATCGCTAGAGTCGAATCTCCCCGAGCCTTTTGCGCCGCCACCACACGCATCGCAGCCCGCATCTCCGCCATCTGGAAGTAGTTGCGTCGGTCTCCATCTGGTAGGATGGTGCCGTTGCGATAGACAATTCCCCGCACCTGCTGCATGTTGATCTCGCGGCATTGCTTCTCCCCAAGATAATCTGGCGGGGCCAGCTCGAGCCAGACGTCTAGTCCCAGGTC
The DNA here is from genome assembly GCF_003184825.1 of Aspergillus fijiensis CBS 313.89. Classification (NCBI taxonomy): domain Eukaryota; kingdom Fungi; phylum Ascomycota; class Eurotiomycetes; order Eurotiales; family Aspergillaceae; genus Aspergillus; species Aspergillus fijiensis. Next base: position 358,502 of record NW_024469009.1, on the reverse strand, counting down.
ATTGATATACTTGATGAGCTCGTTCAGAACGACGGGCTGGAAGTGGGCGTGGAACTCGGCTAGGAGCACGCCGTGGAAAGGAGCAGTTGATCCTCCCGGTTGGCGCTGGAATTTCGTTGTCAGGGTCTGCACCACCGTGGTCAGAGCTTGGATAACTTCGTCGTTGCTGCGACTCGCATCCGATTGCACCAGGCTTTGTACTTCGAGCCGGCCGAGAACATGTGGAGAGGTGCAGTGGCCGGTGAGAGCATTCGCGACTCCCGGTTGAAGGGGGTCGACGACAAGAACATCCCATTGCGAAAGTAGTTGTGCCTCCGCTGGAGTAGGTGGGTTCGAGAAATCCCCCAGGAACACACCGAAAGATTTGAGGTCGCGTTTGGCCGATTTCTCGGACAAGGGTGAAGAAGACTTTCCAGTCTTCAGCTGATCGAAGTAGCGTACAATGGCACTTGGGACCTCGGAGAGTTGATGACGTTTCTGAGGAAAGATGAGCAGGGTGGCTTGGCATCAGTGTATTAGAAGATTGCGAAGAAACACATACCTGCCAAATCCCATGGAGCTTTAACACAATGTAACCCAGAATAAAGAGTGAACCAAGAACGATCGTGGCTAGTAAGCAGAATGCTAGAACCTGCGCAAACAACGTTAGGGAAGAGATTCAAGGGCCCGTCGCGACCATCTGAGCAACCACGCACCTTATCCCACCAGGTCGATGTCATGCGATTCCATCCTACGGCATCGAGGCCCAGGTACTCGGGACCTGCCATGGTGATAGGAACAGCGTCAAGTGCCTGACATAAACCCTTTCCTCACCACAAGGGGGGCACCGTGGACTATTATCTGCGGCGACTCTAGATGGAGGCCGATTAAAACGAATGTAACGACTACAGCCCACGTATCCCACTCGCGAGGTACCAGGGGAGGAGTATCAGCCTCTCTAATACTTTTAATTTACCCTATTTATAGCAGGTACATGGCTATCTATCTATGGCGGCGGCGTGCCCGCAACAAGAAGGATCTAAAGGCTGGCTTGTTTGAATCAATGAATGTAAGCTGTAGTGTACTGTAATATTGTCTGGATCTTATTTTCATTTTTAGGGTCTGTTTTTTTTTCTGGTTCCCTGTTTAGATGATTATTTATTATTTTATTTTATTTTTTTTTTTTGGAGAGTGATCCAATTCGCTACTCTATCTGGTTCGGGAGCCCCAGTTATTTTCTCTCCCACTCCCAGGACGTGCTGCCAACAAATCTCCTCCAGCGCCAGGCTAGTGGCCCCAAAAGAACGCTAGCAATAGGTGGACTGCATGTCTGACTCGACCAGAAATTACGGGTCTCTTATCATCCTTCTTGCGTGCCGGTGTCACGTCGTTGAACCTAAGAATATTAGCCACTGCGATCGAGCGATGGCGATGGGATGTCTCAGTCGAATGTTTGGATGCCATGACCGCCAACGCCGCACAGGTAACGCCGAGCACCATCGCATTCTCGTCTACAAAGAAATTTCTTCCGCCATTCTGAGGTCGGAAGCTAGGCTAGCCCTCTCACGAACGGGTCTGGATTTGGATTCCACCGTTATTATAACCTGCGCAGTGTGCCTGCCATCTCTCCCAACCCCCAAGAAAACCACACCTACGAACCCTGAAGCCAATCCAGTCTCCTTTCTGCTCCCTGAAAAACTACTCCGTACTTCTGTTTCGTTTCCCCACGGTTCTGGCTAGCTGGTGCATGGATGCCTCGCCCAAATCTTAATCGCCCGCGGCGGCCCTGGTGCATTGCCATTGCCATTGCGGTGGCCGTAGTGGTGATCGTGGTCATTGTGGTGCCATGTGCCGTCATCTTGACCCGAAAGAAGCATCACGCGAAGCAGACCAACGTGCTGTACCCTTTGTACATCTACCCTACCAACAGCAGCACCTGGAGTCCCTTGTACAAGGAGTGAGTTGTGGCCTGTCTGCTTCTTTCGTTTTTCTTCCCTCTCTTCTAGACCCTAGACCCTCATTGACCCTCCGCCCCAGAATCACTGAGCGCCCCGATCTAAATTTCACGGTGATCATCAATCCCTCAAGTGGACCGGGGAACACCACGTATCCAGATGAAGCGTATAGCACCGAGGTCGAACGCCTCGCGAGCTACGCGAACGTTCGCCGGGTGGGATATGTGCGCACTGGATACGCGACCCGCAACATCTCCTCGGTGTTAGCCGATGTATCAACCTATGCGGGGTGGGCGAACCAGTCGGCTGGATTAGCTATGGATGGGATTTTCTTTGATGAAGCGCCCTACGTTTACTCGGCGGACAAGGTCGAGTATATGAACACCATCAACGCGGTGGTGAAGAATTCCACGGGGCTGCAAGGGGAACGAATGGTAAGAAGAAGAAATCCAGGCACGAGGGGTGAGGGGTTTGGGGATCGATGGAACCAAGATTTTGGTTTCTATTTTTTCGATTCTTTTTTTCTCTGGGACAGATCCAGCGGCTAACGTCCCACACCCTGGGTTTTTCTCAGGTTATCCACAATCCCGGCACCATTCCGGATAGTCGCTATAACGCCAACACAACCGACGTCACTGTGGTATTTGAGAGTTCGTACGATGATTACCACACCCAGAAAGGCAAGCTCAATGCGCTGGCGTCCGACCGTACCGGCTACAGCTACATGCTGCATTCGGTCCCCGAGATGGGGAACAGTACTCTGCGGAGCCTGGTGGACCAATTGAGTCTGAAAGCCGAGTACTTGTTCCTGACGACGTTGACGGAAGATTACTACGAGAGTTTTGACCCAGCGGGGCCCACGATTATCGACCTGATGCCGAGTTAATCGATAGATCCAAGCAATCACGCACTGAGCAGCGTGTGTGTGAGAGAATGTGAGTCTGTGAGAGAGCGAATTGTGTCGATCGACCCACGAGTAGGCCGGCGGCCCTAGGCGAGCCCCACCACAGCCTTGGGAAGACGATGAGACGGGAAGCGTCGTCACTAATGATGATTGGCGAGAGATATGGTGGACAGGGGGGTAGAAAAGCTTGGATGCAATTGAATTGGTCAGTTGAAGTGGTTAATGGGGGGGGGGCTGAGTGAGTAGGTCAGTAGACACGTACTAGATAGGTGGTGGGTTGGCAGGTTCTGGCCCAAGGCACGACAGGAACGGAATCAACGGAATCGACGGAAAACATGATAGCGTTGCGGACTATGAGGACTAAGCGCACTAGAGGCGCACTAGAGGCGCACTAGCACGGTCCTCTTCAATGTTTTACTCACTAATAATCTCATTCTCATGTCTTGTCATCGTCATGGTTTTTCTGGTGGCTGCCTGGGAGTTGAGTGCCGAGTCTTGGCTGACAGGTAGGCTGAAAGCTTTTCACAAGCCTCCCAAGGTTCTCTTTTCCTCAACCACGTTGTCTCTCTGTCTCCCGTCCTTGAATGACTTAGAAAATCCTCCTAATCTCCTATTTTCCTAATCTCCTACTCCGTACTGTACCTCACTGGCGGCAGTCTGTCTCTCCTTCCTTTCTCGTAATCGCGTTCCCTGGAAGTTTAATAATCGTCCTAGTTATAAGAAGCTGAACCAGGAACACTGACAAATAAACCTGGTTTATCACGGCATCATCATCATCATTTTCTTCCCCTCTCCCCCCCCCCCCTCCCATTCCCGCCAATTCTGATTACTCCTCTGTTCCTGTACCTGCACCTTATCCTGCACTGTCTTCTCTCCCACTCTTACGCTCTCTGCCAACCATGTCATCCACGCCCCTTCCCAAAGCTAGCGTGCTGGTACCTTTGTATATCTATCCATTGCCTAATGACTGGGATCCACTTTTTGACGCGTAAAGTTCTCCGTTTTCCTTTCCTTTTTTTTGCCCTTGATTCTTTTTTTTTTCTCGTTTTTTTGGCTTTGATGACACCCTTCGCCTAAGCACCGCGGCCCCATTCCAATGGATTAGTTTTTCCTTGGTTGTATTTTCGCTGTTCTCTTGGTTCCTGCATCATCGGGACTGGAATTCATTTTCTCCGCCACGGTTGAGTGTTCTTTGGATGATTTACCCACTCTCTAACTTAACCATCGATCACCACTAGGATTGAGACCCATCCCGATGTGGAATTTCTGGTGATCATCAACCCCAACAGTGGCCCCGGGGACATACCTTCTCCCGATCCGAATTATGCACGCGAAGTGGCCCGTCTGAACAGCTATCCGAATGTTTACCTGATCGGTTACATCCGTATTGACTATTGCCGAAAGCCTTTGCCCGAGACCTTGGCGGAAATCGATCGCTATGCGCACTGGGCGACCGACGAGCGCCCAGGACTAGGGCTAGGGGGCATTATGGTCGACGAGACTCCTAACCATCATACTGCCGAGCGAGCCGAGTATCTACAGAAACTGCACGAGTATGTCAAATCCGTGGAGGGCATTCTTCGGGATCGATTGGTAAGCATCTCATCTCACTGCATTCTCCGCCGTCCCCTCCGTACTGTACTCGTTTGTTTGCCTGTATGTACATCACGGATCCATGATCCATGATACCGTACAATCGGGTCACAAACACAGTAACTATTTCCGTACTCTTACACTTCACCACCTACACTACACTACACTACACTACACTACACTACACTATCATCCCGTGTGGCATTGGCACGGTCCTTTATCACGGACTGTCATTTGTCTTATCAGTGAAACCAGACGAATAAGTCTTAGTTGTTTCCCGAGCCAATTTCTTACCATCCTTTCATACTGATAGGTTGTCCACAACCCGGGCACGCCGCCTGACCCTAAGTTGGCCGATCCGAGCCCGGATCTCATCCTTGTCTGCGAAGAGCCCTATCCTCGCTATCGCTCCGACGAGGTGCAGCGCTATTATGCGCAGTTTGACTATCCTCGAGTCCAATGCGGCTACATGATTAGTGAGGTGCCGCGCGACGAGGTGCGTCCCCTGGTCCAAGAATTGCGCCATCGTGCTGCCTACATCTTCGTCACCGAGATTGCACGTGATTTTTACGAGCGCTTTGGACCTCAGAGCTGGGGAATGATGATGGACGCCCTGCGGTTGGTCGAGTCCGACCGGTAAATTAGCTATGTAGTTAGGTAGTTACTAGGAAGAAAGTTGAAACATGAACCAGTGGAGATCTGGGAGAGTAAAAAAAACCCAGCGGGACCCAGCATTTTCCCAGCCATGGCCCATAAGTCGCCATTCCCAGTATTTTTCCTCAACCATATGGTACTCGCTTCGCTCAAAAGGTCGTAGCTTGGATGTCCAAGCTTTAGCGTTGGTGGAGCCGGATGGAGCCCTTTCGGGATGTATCAATTTGGCTCATTGATCCGACCCGTCAGAGAGACGGTCCATCTGACAAAAACCAAGTCCTCTGTAATGACGATGGACAGCGATGTATCTCTTCGCCACATCCATGGAAGCACGCCATGTTGCCTGATGGAAGTGCAGGAATACGCTCCGTACGGATCATAGCGATGCGTTGTCGCTGCACCAGTGAGACATTTGGGGCGGACGTTGGCTTAGAATCTTTAGTATAGCAGGGAGTACAGTCATGCCTAAGGTGCTCCCTTGACTCTCTGTCCTCGCCTTTGTCTTACTGCGTTGGTCATGTTTCTTTGCGGTCACATTTTAGTCTCTCTAGTCAGCTTTCTCATCCTGGTGGAGCCCTCTTTACAGTCTGGGCCCTTCTTCCTCTCCCCTCTTCTGGTCTCCAACTTCTCCCAATGGTACCAACTGGGGGGGGGCAAGGAACCACTTCGGGTCTTCCTGAGGAAGAATGGAGGCCACGCTAGCACAGGTTAAAGACACTTGATATGCGAATGCAAGCTGCAATGCCATCATTTTTCGGACGAGAACCCTACCGAATACAACCAAGCAGCTACTTACGACATGGATGGAATCAGCCGCTGCGGGATTTGCCTCGTCCATTGCTCAGAGGGTGAGACCCGGCGCCAATGCCCTATTTTTGGCCATGGCCAGGAAACTCCATTGATTCAATGGAAGGGATCGAATTACCCACGATGTCCCTTAAACGAGAATGCAAAACAGGAAATCTATTCAGGTACCGTAAAAATTCCCTGGGTGGATGTCTCCGGGACCCCTCCACTTTCCCCTCCCTCTTTCTTCTCCAAGACTGAACATCCACACCCTGCCTTGCCCTGCCCTGTACTTAGTAGTAGTATTGGTTGTAGTAGTTTAGTGTACGGATTTTCACCAGGAACCCACGCTGACTCCCATACTATTGCGATCTTGCTGCTACTAGACCCGAGCCGGACTCTCGCTGGACTGCTCCGCTAGGTCAATTTTTTTTTTTCTTTCTCTTTTTTTTTTTCTTTTACACCTTTTTCTTTTTTCGACTCAATGACTCGGCGATGAAATCATGCTGGCGCTGGGCTGGATGCATCCCCATCGCTTGCCTCCCGAATTCCGTAAGGGGATGGAGGGAGGATGGAAGCGTCGTCTTTACTACTACAGGTACCCTCTGTTTCCCGCCCGGTCTCTCTCTATGTAGGTGCCCATCGCCCATTCTCCTCCGTAATTCCTTTCGTTTATTCTCGTTCGCTGCGATGACTGTCTCTTCCTCCTGCCCCCCGTCCGAGGGCAGCTCCCCTCTGCCCACTCCATTGTTCTCCGCCCCATCCACGCCGGAGACGGAGCGCGATGAGGATTGCTTCGAACTGGCCCTAGCTGCGCTGCCGGCCGTCAGTGCGGCCACCGCGCAATACATTCTCGTCACGGGGGGACTGGGCTACATCGGCAGCCACACGGCGCTGGAGCTGCTCAAGGCGGGCTACAATGTGCTGCTGGTGGACAATCTCAGCAACAGCTACAAGGAAGTATACGACCGGATCGTGCGAGCGGCCAAACAGCACTACGAGCGTGAGGGCCGGGGCCGCCAATGTCCGCAGGCGGAACTGGCGTGTATGGACTACCGCGACTCGCAAGCGATGCGAACCCTCCTGGCCACGCACGCGAGTGGCAGCAGCAGCAGCAGCAGCAGCAGCAGCAGCACGAACGAGGAGGGCGACGCTGCCAGCCGGATCCCCGCGCGCTCCAACATCACGGGCGTGATCCACTTCGCGGCGTACAAGGAGGTGCATGACAGCCTGCGCAACCCCCTGAAGTACTACCAGAACAACATCAGCGGGCTGGTGGACTTTGTCGCCCTCCTGGACGAGCACGACATCAAGACCTTCATCTTCTCCTCCTCGGCCAACGTCTACGGCACCCTCTCGGCGACCCACCGCACCCTCCGCGAGGAGCACTGCGTGCACCGGCCAGAGGCCTACTACGCGGCGGACGGACAGGAGCTCGTCGCCGTCGAGCAAGGCTGCACGGGGATCACCAACCCGTACGGACGCACCAAGTTCTTCGGCGAGGCGATCCTGTCGGACCTGGCCGCGTCGGACCCGTCGTGGACGATCATCGGGCTGCGCTACTTTAACCCGGTCGGGTGCGATGCGTCGGGTCTGCTGGCCGAGGACCCGCGGGGCACGCCGTCGAACCTGGTGCCGGTGGTGGTGAAGGTGCTGACGGGGGAGCTGCCGGAGCTGTCGATCTACGGCGACGACTGGAGGACCCCGGACGGCACGGCGATCCGCGACTTCATCCACGTCTCGGACGTGGCGCGCGGCCACATCGCCGCGCTGGCGGCCGCGCAGGAGGGCCGCGTCGTCGAGCCCTTCCGCACCTTCAACCTGGGCACGGGCTGCGGGCATTCGGTCGCCGAGGTCGTCGCCACCATGGAGCACATCAGCCACCAGCCCATCCCGCGACGGACGGCGGACCGCCGCCCCGGCGATGTGGAATCGTGTGTCGCCATCGCCGACCGCGCCGCCGTGGAGTTGGGCTGGAAGGCGGAGCGCTCGTTGCAGGATGCCTGTCGCGATTTGTGGCATCATCTCCAGGCGGAGGGCAGGTTGAGCGGGACTGCCATCAAATCCTGATGCACGCGCTGTTGTTCTTGGTTTCTTTTTTTTACTCTTGAGAAATACCCCCAGCGAGCTGAGCTGAGCTGGGAACCGCTCGGAACAGCTGAAGTTAGATTAGGGCTGTGGAGAATTCGACCGTTGCTCGGAAATGCAAGGGCCATGAAAGTTTCCAGTGGCATTGATAGTAACAGGGGAAGTCGTGCCACGGCCCGCGATTGGTGGGGTTGGCAGCTGTCACTTGGAATGCTTAGGTTTGCGTCTTGATTCTTTTTCTTGTTCTTTTTTTTTTTGGTGCTAATTGTGGTTCTGTTCGCCTGTCGCTTATAATTACTCCGTTCTTGTTGGGTCTGCCTGTTGTCGATGATGCTTACCTGAGTTACCCGTACATACATGACTTGATAGTAATATACCATACCCATACTTAATACAGTTCTTTGTGTACCAATGCCTGAAAGTAACTCCTAGGTGAGGAAGAGGTTTGCCCAGGCATGTGGTCCAGGTAACACAACATCGCCCCTCCCTCCCCTGCTTCCCTCCCCGTGCAGTTGCAAATCCACCTGCTCCCGGGGGCCGGACAAAGCCCCGTAAAGACAAAGAGTCTAGCTTGTATAGTTGCTCGGAAAGTTTGGGGGGGTCTCGGAACAAGATTCCTGCATAGATTGGTTGTGTTTCGAGTTTCGCTCGTGTTACGGTGGGTGGGACGGTTTGGGCTGCTGCGACGGGGTGCAGAAGAATGGCAGAAGTCAATCCCTACGATAGTAGCAGTATTTGAGTTGGTAAGAGGGGGATTGGGGACCTTGCGGGTTGGTCGTGCTGTGTGTTGCGGTCGATTCTTACTGCGGCGGCTTTTTCTGGCTTCGAGGTTTCTGAATGAGGACGTTATCGTTATCTACACGGCGGGACTATTGCGGTGGCGTTCGGTGGTGGGTGGTGGTTTGTGGCCGGGCTTAGGAGGCGGGCGCCTCCGCTTGAGCTGAGTTGAGCTCTTGGGGGTGTTCGATCCTGGATTTTTCTGGTTTACTTGATGTTGTATGCAGGTAGCTACACTGGTACTGTACATCAATCGCGATATAGTGGCACAGGACGAACATCTTGCTGATCGCTGCCGATCGCTCCACCCGGAGAATGATGGACGGGGGTAAACATTCCCTTGGGTCCACACGGTCATGAACCCATGATGAACTGTCGATCAGATGCTGATAAGGTGACAGGGGCTGCTTTGTAGTATCAGTGTGAACGAGCGTGGAGTGACGAGATAATGTTTGTGGTTTGTGGTTACATTGTCGTGATAAGCAACGAGGCTGGGCTATGGCGGCACACATTCATGCGCCACTTTCGACGACGGTAGGACTATCGATGCTGGAGGCGGCGCTTATCTTCAAGCGAAGTGTGTTCTCGCCGGTCCCGGCACTTGAACGTATATGCAATTTACCGTCGATGTGATATTGACAGTCATTGGGACTGCTGCAGCCAATCTTGACAAGCAATTGTGGCGGCTGAACAACAAGCCCGGCGCTGGCTGTCGGTAAGCGACGCGCTAGATGTGCAATTGCTGACCCTCCTGCTCCAGTGTATCTTGCCACTAGCTACCAAGTAGCATCATCTAGCCTCATCTACTCGATGCGACATCTCAACCACCATCTAGATCCCGTCGCTCCCAATTGCCGATTTGATCTTGATGTTGCATGTATGCAGCGACTGCCTAACGCAAGCGCCGCCAACGATGCTCGATCGGGAAAGGCAGGCGCTAACGACTGCACGATCTATCACATTGCTCCAACTGCGCATCTCGCTCTGCTTTTCCCTTTCTCGGTGAAACAGAGCAAGCATCCGCTAAACCAGGAATGGCGCTCAGGCAGCCATAAGAGCCCTTGACGCCGATGCACATGGCCTAGTTGATACCTCTCACTCGTTCGTCTCGGAGCTCCAGCAGCCGAACTCCTCACGGATAGCTTCACATGTTCACTAGACTAGACTCAACCCCCCTGCTCGCCAACGCAGGACCGCGCCATGCATCAACCATCCTACCCCGAATCCTTCAATGATGCCACCATCAAACAGTGGATCCAGGACTACTACACCGCCGTCGACGTCGACGGGGCCGTCGAGACCATCGCCGACTTTTTCACCCCGGATGCGGTCGTGCAGATGGGGGAGCATGGTGTATCGGACCGACCAGGTACGTCCGGCGTACACCGAAGTCCAAAGACCCAGCTAATTTGCCTGCGCTAGGCTTGATCCAACTGTTCACATCCACCTGGGATTACGTCGCTAGTCGCAGCCACCACGTCGTTTCGATCGATCCGCTGGGCAACAACACCTTTCTGGCGCGAGGCGCCGTCACTTACAACCTCAAGGACGGGCGCAGTGTCACGCCGGAGTGGTGCGGCATCATGAAGCTGGTCCAACAGGCGGGCGAGTGGAAGATGTCATATTACAAGGTGTATTTTGCGGCGTTTCCGGCGTTCTGAGAGGAGAGCCTAGAGCCTATACATGCCTACCATCTTATCATTTAATTCATCCCTTGCGGGAGGTGGATTGCGAGTGCGCATTGCGGAATGTTGACTACCCCGCATGAGTCAACCGAATAACTACCGGTCGGAACCAGTTCTTCTGTAGTCCTGGCACATGAATTATACACGAATTTCCATATCAGGTGAACTACCAGCAAATAATGAAATCTACCTTATCTCTCAAATTAAGAGACCCTGGAGCGATGGATTGCCCCCAGGTCTCGCGCCTATCGGGTCGCAGCGGGGCCCGGAAAAGTGGCCCTCGATTAATAATCACTTTTCTCCAGCGCTCCCGAATTGCTTCAATCGAGTCAAGCCAAGCCAACGGCGGTGATGCCAATTAGGTCGCGCGAGACATCCTCCGATCAATGTTTAGCTGTCAGCATCAGCAACGATGCGACGACGCACGCGCAAGAGCGTCATCCAACTGGCCTTCTTCATCGGCATCCTGAGCCTCATTCTCTTCCTCAACAAACCCCCGTCCCCCGGGCGGACATTCGCCTGGACCAAAGTCACCTACCGGACCACCGCATCCCAGTTCCCCGAACCCCGAGGGCTCTGTTCTGGACTCGAGGAAACTGACAAGCCGGCCCTCGTGGTCTCGCGGGTCACCAGCGATGACTCCGCCTGGCTTGACGCGCTGCGCGAGCAGTACCACCTCTGCATCTACACTGCAGATGCTGCAGCACCGAAGAACCCGGAGGCCACCCACCTCCAGGTCCCGGCCAACCGGGGCCACGAGGCGATGGGGTATCTGACCTTTCTCATCGACAACTACCACCACCTCCCGGCAGCGGGGATGGTGTTCGTGCACGGCTCGCGCTGGGCCTGGCACAACGACCACCGGGAGTACGACAACGCCGCGCTCCTGGCCGCGCTGAACCTCACATCCGCCCTGCAGCCCTGGGGGTACCACAACCTCCGCTGCGACTGGAGCGTGGGCACGTGTCCGACCACCCAGCCCGCCCAGGGCAGCCTGGAGCTGCGCCTGCAATCCGTCCTCGAGCCGTGGAGCGCCCGCATGGCCTCGGACGTGGCACTCCCGCGCGCGCTGGCCTCACTGTTCGGCCATCCCGGCCGCAGCGCCCACGAGACCCACGCGCAGACGCAGGTCCTCCTCGGCCGCAACGACCCCGTCCGCGCGCAGTGCTGCGCCCAGTTCGTCGTCGCCCGCGCCAACGTCTGGCAGCACTCGCAGGACGAGTACATCGCGCTGCGCCAGTGGCTGCTGGACGGCATGCACGCGCGAGCCCCGAACCGTCGAGGAGCGATGCCGGCGCCGGCGGACGATCGCGTGGCCGGCCGCATCCTGTCGTATGTCTGGCATATCCTGTTCGTGAAGCAGAGCGCCGTCCGCCCCGACGGAGAATTGGCCCCGGGGCTGGTGGATCTGGATCGGCTGAATCGCGTGGCATGTCCCAGTGCGCAGGAGTGTTATTGTCGGCTATATGGGCGGTGCGGGTTGGAGAGATGCTCCGTGGGAAGCTGTAAGGGGGAGTATGTGGTGCCGCCGGAGTATAAGGTGCCCGAGAGGGTGATGAGGGGGTAGATTCTGTGGGCTCGACAGAGTATCTTGAAGGATGTTGGGCCTGTATTTATACTATTTGTTGGAGACTACATATGCTCGAGATGGGATACCTGCTGGTTCGGGTTGTTTGTTCATATTGATTGGTTTCGGGATGTGGTATATATCTAGAACGTGAGCCTTGTTTGAGAATATTCTTGCTTCGCAGGGATGCGATGCAATCGTCGCCTAAACTTATAAAATGTTGCAAAAGTACGTGTATAATAGTCTGGATAAACTACTAGTGTGAGTCTAGGTGTGTTAATTCATGCTGCTACAGCCATGTGCGCTGCGTGATGGCAGTCACAACACATGGTCTAGCATGCTATCTTTATCAGAATCTCAGACAACATGAATAGTGGATTGACATGCGTATTGGTATCTGATCCAGGATGTCTGAGGGGTACAGTACACGACCGATTCAAACCTCCACGTCGCAAACATGGGGTATGATCGAGGTTGATCTGGATGACCGGGGCATTTGCTGAATATATATAGGGCGAACAAGGAGGCGACATACGACAACCAGGGGACCAGAAACGGGCCAGATAGTAGCCAGAGGGAATGGTATACTCTCTGCCTCTCAATAGAAAGATTTATACTACAAAATCAATATCAAGCACGACATCCTCGGACATCATTGTGCTCTCATGGGAGCTGGATCCGAGCGCGGATAGAATTGATGCCTGAGGTGTTACTGCGGTAGCCTTGCTGCCTGAAAAGAAGGAGAGTCTCACCTGACTCGGCATGTGCGATCAGCGGTGACTAAGCGGGCCGAGCAGATCACCGCTACAATAAGGCTGCCATGATTGGCCAGCCCTCCCACAGCCGCTCAGTGATCAACAAACCACCAGCATCGCAGTCTCCATCGTTCCTACCATCGACATCAGCATCATATCATGGCTCTTGTTCCATGACTCTTAAGCGGATGCACTGCAACTCCGATCTGCTTTTAAATCCGACTGTCGAGACAAGAGGTACAACGCACGCAGGGCCGAATAGTCGTTAGCGCCAACAACCAGAGAGATGGGGCCGTTGCGAGCGAGCATGGCGGCCATGGCCTACTAGCTGCTGATGACGCGGAGGGCTGCGTCATACTTCGACTTCAAGCTGGACTCTGAGGAAGCCTGCAGCCACTCGCAAGCTTCGCTTGAGTCCGAAGACAAGTATCGCCCCGCATCCTTGGTCGGTGATGGGTAGATGGACAGCCGCAGCCATGACAGTGATGCTGACAGTGTTGATGCTTCAAAGAGTTTAGAACATAGTTGAGCCTTGAAGAAGTATGCCTTCTGCTACGATCAGTCGAACGAAACCAGCCGACGAGATTATGACCGGGTCGAACGCTTGATTGCGAATCTGACGCACACGTCCGATCTACTGGCCTTCCTCGTTGCTCTCAAACTGCACTTCAAGTCCTGCATCAGATAGTGGATTAGTAGTGGATGGTGGCACGCTGCCGGTACCAATCGTCGTCAGTTACGTCTAAAGCTCATTTCACTCAGCCCGAGTGGATGCCAGTGTCTCAAAGTCGAGGGCAATACGAATACCCGGCATATCCGATCCCTCTCCCCGCTACGAGGCACACCATATCATCAAAGCATCTGTTTAAATAGTACTTCAAGCCTTTCCTCGCATTCTAGTAATGAGCAACTCGCTCTGCAGAAAACAAGCATCATGAGCAAAGTTCATGTCGGAATATGCATGAGACATTGTCGGTGATGGCGCGCTATGGCGGTGGATGATCCGCAGACAAGTGGATCCGACCAGGTCGGACTTTGGTTGGACCAATCTTTCAGTCTACCATCACTCGGCTTCGGCGTACCCAAACCACCGCATTGTCTCCGTCGGATGACAGCAGTGGTCGGGACAGGAGCGCCATGAGGTGATTACCTACAAAAGACAGGTCGGCGCCAAAGCAAAGCAGACAGAAGTCCATATAAAAGACGGATCCCGTCCGCTGTACGTCCTTTGTCGCATTCTCCCATGGTTAGTATTTGCGCATGATGATGATTGCGTTGTCTGTGCCTGACCCGGATCAATATCCGATCTGGACGGCGATTGGCTCAGGAAGGAAGGACAGTGCCTTGATGCCACAACAGTTTTGGAGCTGTCGTGGTGGCTGTCATGCATGGTTTCGATCATCCCCTCGGGATATGATTTCATTACTTTTCCAGCACATCCCGCAAGACGAAGCCAAGCGACAACTGTGATCAACGCAGCCAGATAGCCCTTTGCAAGCAGAGAGACAGAGATTTCCAAGGAGGCCTTGGGGTCCTGGACATTGCCTCTGCTGCTTCCCCCCTATTCATTTTGCATTGAGTTTTCCCCCCTTTCTCTCGTGAATCGTTGATGGTTGGTTCCGAAAATGGAATTTTGCGTGGTCGACTAGTTCTGACTAAGAGCCTCCGCTGTGGGGTTTCTTTTGGTGTTAACGTCTGGCCGACATCGGCCGTTGACCAATTGACGGTGACAATGACTCGCCTGATCGGAGATACTGTCGGACCGGACTCCACAGCCTGCGCGTTCACAGCCTTCTGGGATGGATTGCGCCTTCCAACTGGCTTCTATCGGAACCACCCGTGAACCACACGCGGTCTTAGCTACGATAGTCTGTTCTGCTAAAATCGCCGACACTTTTCTGCTTGTAGGCATCCTTTTTCTGCTCAGCCAATGGGCGAAGCCCGGCTGCTGCCTTCACTCCACCACAGGCGATCCGGAAACTCTGACCTGCCGACGAATTTTCTCGACGAGATGATCTCCTTGTTCATCTCGCAATCGTCGTTCGCATTCATTGCACGCAGTCCATATGCGCTGATAGGAATGTGTCCTCATCTCAAGTGCGGGCTACCGTTCTCGAATTGCATGCGAAATTGAGTCTCACAATTCTACTTGTCACTGAGAGGGAAATGGTCGATCCTAAATGTGGTCGACCCATTGTTTGCTCAACTGCGTTTCCCCTGCGCCCCGGAAAAGGATTTTTGCTCGAGTGGATCCCCAATAGCTGACGACAAAAGATCTCGTCTCGGATGCGCTACTGACAGAAGCCCATCAGCTGTGAGCATGCCTCTCATTTTGTAGCGCACCATCAACCCCCAGTTTTGCGTCCTGCTGGCGGGCCAAAAACAGATTCTGCCCTCCAGGGTGATGACCGGTGTTGGCTGGGAGGGGGCCTCAGTTCTTGTTGCCTGTGTCGCCCCCCCTTCCCCAGTCGAACAACCAGGACCTTGATATTTCAACTGTAGTGAACGGACAGTGCTCCTCTTGGTCGAATGACATCGCCACAACGGTCCCATCCCAAGGCTTAGACATTGCTCCTCTGGGCTCTCAGCCTCCCTTTTGCTCCCGTAGCACACCGTTCTTGCCCCCTATATATGGTTTTCGGGCACGTATCCACTCTTGAGAACTGTCGGTTTACCCAGGCCCCCGTCCAATCCAAGAGCATTGGCGTTGCGTGGTTCCGTTGCTGGTCTCTGCCATAATCTCATTTCCCCTTCGCCCAAGAACTTCTGTTTTTATTTTTATCCTTCTTCTTTTGAGTAAGCGTTTATTTTTGGTGTCCTACGGTCCCTGCCTGGACTGCCCCTCTGAGGTTCAATAAACTCCTTTAACCTTTGCTTGTTCAAAAGCAATTGTCCAGACATCCTTACAGGCTTCCCATCTTCCACTCGTGTCAAGATGGGTACGCCAGGACATAACTACGGGAGTCATTCTCCCCAAGAGAGTGAGAGCAGTTACTTCTCACATGCTTCTCCCACCCACAACGTGAGTGTTCTGTCATGGTCCACCGGCCATTGCGACCGTCCGCTGTGCCTAACCCCAGCAGCAACAACCGTACCACAGCGACGAGCACGAGGAACAGGAGCAGTCCCTGCTGCAGCGCAACCCATCCAGCCACTATGGCGGTCCCTTCGAGGACCCCGCCATGTCCACCGACTCCCTCCGTCGGTACACGCTGCACGACCCCGGCGCGACGGTCTTCGCGACGCCCCCTTATCAAGAATCCGAGTCGAGTGACATCTACGATGCCCGATCGACCACCGAAAAACCCGCTTCCCAGGCCGGCAGTCGCGCGGGCGCCCTCCGCCGCTTCGGAACGAGAAAGATCAACCTGGTGCAGGGTTCCGTCCTGAGTGTCGACTACCCCGTCCCGAGTGCCATCCAGAACGCGATCCAGCCCCAATACCGTGAAGCGGAGGAGGCGTTTGCGGAGGAGTTCACACACATGCGCTGTAGGTGCTTTCCGACCACGAGGGGAGAAGGGAGGGGGAGCTGACCGAGATCACCTATAGACACGGCGGCCACGTGTGATCCTGACGAGTTCACGTTGCGGAACGGTTATAACCTGCGGCCCGCGATCTATAATCGACACACCGAACTGCTGATCGCCATCACATACTATAACGAAGACAAGGTCCTGACGGCGCGTACCCTGCACGGTGTCATGCAAAATATCCGCGATATCGTCAACCTGAAGAAGTCCGAGTTCTGGAACAAGGGTGGACCGGCGTGGCAGAAGATTGTGGTCTGTCTCGTTTTCGATGGTATCGATCCGTGCGACAAGAACACGCTGGATGTGTTGGCAACAATCGGTATTTATCAGGACGGAGTGATGAAGAAGGACGTCGACGGACGAGAGACCGTCGCACACGTGGTAAGTCACTCGGTGCGGGAAGGCGGGCGGTGATGGACCCGGCGATTGTCTCAGATCCGAGTGAACAAGGCAAGAAGTACTGACAATCCCCGCACCCCTAACAGTTCGAATACACCACTCAATTGTCGGTCACCCCCACTCAACAATTGATCCGTCCCCAGGGCAATGAGTCGACCAATCTGCCCCCCGTGCAGATGATCTTTTGTTTGAAACAAAAGAACAGCAAGAAGATCAACTCTCACCGCTGGCTGTTCAATGCCTTCAGTCGAATCCTCAACCCTGAAGTTGTTATCTTGCTGGACGCTGGTACTAAGCCTGGCCCCAAGTCCCTGCTGTCGCTATGGGAGGCCTTTTACAACGATAAGACCCTCGGTGGTTCTTGTGGTGAGATCCATGCCATGTTGGGTCAGGGATGGCGCAAAGTCCTGAATCCTCTGGTGGCTGCTCAGAATTTTGAGTACAAGATCTCCAATATCTTGGACAAACCCCTCGAGAGTGCGTTCGGTTATGTCAGTGTCTTGCCTGGTGCCTTCTCTGCGTACCGCTACCGTGCAATTATGGGCCGACCGTTGGAGCAGTACTTCCACGGAGATCACACCTTGTCCAAACGCCTTGGTAAGAAGGGTATCGACGGCATGAATATCTTCAAGAAGAACATGTTCTTGGCTGAGGATCGTATTCTTTGCTTCGAACTCGTGGCCAAGGCTGGTTTCAAGTGGCATCTGAGTTACGTGAAGGCATCCAAGGGTGAGACGGACGTTCCGGAAGGAGCGGCTGAATTTATCAGTCAAAGAAGACGTTGGCTGAACGGATCGTTCGCGGCTGGTCTGTATTCGCTCATGCACTTTGGTCGGATCTATCGCAGTGGTCACAGCATCGTCCGTCTCTTCTTCCTGCACCTTCAAATGATCTACAACGTCATTCAGCTCATTATGACTTGGTTCTCTCTCGGTATGCCCTGTTCAATAGCCGCGACTTGCATCTATTTGTTCACACTAATATTGTGTCGTTTCACAGCTTCCTACTGGTTGACTAGCTCCGTCATTATGGACTTGGTGGGTACACCTAGCTCTCACAACGGCAACAAGGGATGGCCTTTTGGAGACGATGCGTCGCCCATCGTCAACAACTTCATCAAATATGGCTACCTCTGGGTTCTCGCGCTGCAGTTCATTCTGGCTCTCGGTAATCGGCCGAAAGGGTGAGTGACTGTCCGGCTTCTTCAGCTTGAATGCAATGCTCACATTTCGCCCAGAACTGTCGTCCCCTACACCCTCTCGTTCATGTACTTCTCGCTGGTCCAGATCTACGTCCTGATTTTGTCGTTCTACCTGGTTGTCAACGCGTTCAGCTCCGGATTGTTCAACCTCGACATCAACGAGAGTCTCACGGACTTCTTGAAGTCATTCTTTAGTTCGTCAGGTGGTGGTATCGTCTTGATTGCGCTCGTCTCGACCTATGGAATCTACATCATTGCCAGTGTCCTCTACATGGACCCCTGGCACATTCTGACCAGTTCCTGGGCCTACTTCATGGGCATGACCACTGGTATCAACATCCTGATGGTGTACGCCTTCTGCAACTGGCACGACGTTTCCTGGGGTACCAAAGGATCCGATAAAGCGGAAGCTCTGCCGTCCGTGCAAACGAAGAAGGACGATGACGGCAAGCAGAACTTCATCGAAGAAATCGACAAACCGCAAGCCGATATCGATAGCCAGTTCGAATCGACGGTCAAGCGTGCGCTGGCACCGTGGATCGAACCCGAGGAGGAAAGTGGCAAGAGTCTGGACGACGCCTACAAGAACTTCCGTACCATGCTGGTTTGCCTGTGGGTGTTCAGCAACCTGCTCGTGGCGCTGCTGATTACCAGTACTGGTGTGGACAAGATGTGTCTGACCGTAAGTTTCACTCGTGACTCTACTAGTGCTTGCCTGGTTGCTGACCTGAATTCTGTAACAGAACACCTCGACCACCCGCACCTCCTGGTACTTCGAAGTCATTCTCTGGATTACCGCGGGTCTCTCTTTGTTCCGTTTCCTCGGATCGCTCTACTTCCTCGGCCGCTCTGGTATCCTCTGCTGCGTGTCTCGTCGCTAAGTTACCTCCCGCGGGCTCTGCGGCAGTGCTTTCTGCCAGTGGTGTGTCGACACTGGTCTCAGTGTCGATGGGGACGAAGACGGCAGGATTGTATGTTCTGTTTGTGTCGTGTTTTCCAGCGCGTCGCCCTTCCCTTGGGATGTATATCTTCTGGAACCTCTCCAAGTGTTGATCATTCTTTATTTCTGTTCGATTCTCATGCGATGACCATAATAGAGCGGTGTTTTTGTTCTCTTCAGAGTTCTTCTAGTGAAGCACGCAGAGGTGGCTTTGGATTATATCTATTTAGAAAGTTGAACTTAGAGCTTATGACTGATATCGTTGTCTCATTATTTCCCATGCCCGAGTGATCTAAGGTCCTACAACATGACGGCCGCAGATGGCGTAGTAGTAGAATATCAACGGCTAGGCTTCGGGTAGTAGTGAGAATTAAAGTCCTCGTTAAGCCTCGCAGGCTTCAAGTTCCAATTCTGTTCTAGCTACATATTTCAAATTAAATCACCACAACCCGCGTGGATGTGAAGAGGAGGGAGACAGGGACTGTGAGTCGCTTCCAGTAGTCTCAAACAGTCATTGCTGTGTCCGCATCTGACAGATGCTCAAGACTACCTAGTTCTGAATAGCATACAGTGGAGTCTCGAGAATAGCAAGGTGGAACGAAAACGCTTGAAACAAGATGCTCCCCTCACCCGATGTTCTTCCAGCGCCATACATCATCCTCTTTCAACTACCAAGACCCAGAAAACCCCATCCATATCACTCGACATCCGAAGCAGCCTTAGAATCATGCACGTCATCCAGCCCCTCCAACTCCTTCCTGACCCCCGCACACCCCTCGTTATCTCCCCGGTGCGCCTCGACCATCGCATCCACCGCCATCCGCGTCGCCCGCCACACCGCACCATTTGTACCCCTCGCAGCCCCCAAGTGCGCCTCATCCAGCTCCTCCCTCAACTGCTACAGCCTAGCCACCAACCCCATCATCTCCAGCGTGACGCCCTTGAGCTGGACATGCAGGTTCTGGAGCTTGGCCTGGTGGGCGAACTGCCGGCGGTCGAATTCGTTCTGGGCCGCGTCGCCGGCGGCGATGATCTGGTGGGCGGTCGTCACCCAGCTCGGAGCGGTGGGTGGGCTGGACTGGAGTTGCGCTTCGATCTGCGTAAGGAGCCCCTTGATGTCGGGGATGAGGCCGGGGGTGGTACCGGTTGTGTTTGATGGCTGAGATGGCTGAGATGGCGGGGGGGGCGGGGGGGGTTAGGGGCGGTCGGTGGTGGGAGGTTGTAGGGTTCGGCTCGGTGCCCGCGGACAGATGCGCGGCGGCCTCCCTGTCTTGTGTTCCCGGCTCGGTTCATTTTGTTTCAGGTTGAATTGAGTGCGGCAGAGGCGAAGGTTTCGTTGATAAGAGGTCTGGTAGTAACTGATGGTGAAGCCGGTTAAATAGGTGGATGAAGGTTATGGTGATGGCTTGAGCTCGGGGTCTGTGTCAACTCTGAAGGATGGATGGGAGGAAGAAGGGGGAGGTGTCAAATATCAGAGATGGCATCCTGGAAGTGGCATTTGAAGAGAGAACAAAGATGAGCAGCCAGGACAGGCAGTAGTGAATGAATGCTAGAGATGCCGTGGTCGGGCTGAGAAGTATTTCCGAGCCATAATGAGAAGCATCTACCAGACGTAGGAAACACAGGAGCTGAATGATACTAGGTAGTCAGTTGCTTCTGTCTCATTCTCAACAACCGAAAACGAAAGCAGTTCTGCTACCGCCACTATCTCATCATGGATCAACGCCCTTTTCGGTATTGGCATACCAACCAGAGAAATCAAACTGCGTTGCAGTAGAGAATCCTAGGCTGGTTCGATTGCAGGCAATCGATCATTGCACAAGAAAATGGTTCACACGTCAACTATCGTGCTCAACCCCATCCTGCATTTGATCCTCTCTCCGTCCAAGACTGCCAAGCTCGTATATATGACCCTGAATCCATCTCTATCGGGAGGCATTAACCCGATACCCCGCGATCCCCCACAAAATCATCCCCGCCCTCGGTCCAGGTAGGTTGGAGGTCCACCACAGCTCCCGAGAGGAGCTTCATATAACCCCAGTCGGAAAGCTCTCTGTTTCCTATTAGATCTCACTTACGAACAAGGTTCAGTGGCGGAAGGGATACCATGCCATCAGCCGTTGCGTTAATTGCACTAATTGCACCCGTTCTCTGGGGCTGTCTGGCGCTGACTCCCCTGGTCCATGCTCACAGGTATTTCCCCCCCCCCCTCCCCCTGGCGCAGCTTGCAGCACCAAATCTGCGACTAACTCTACAGTATAGTGAGACGCTTGTACATCCTACACGCTATCGGACCAATGCCGGTTTCCGGAATTATACCAGTGACACGCAGTCTCCCTGCTTTACCCTCGACCCGCAAACCCCTTTGGTTACCTTAGATTACGGCACTGAGGCTGCAGGCTTTCCCTACTTTGAGGTTGAATCGCTTTCAACCCCTGTCCAGATCGAAGCAAAGTATAGCGAGCCTTATACCGGGCTAGATGAGCCATTTGCAGACGGCCCCTTTGACTTTGCCAATGGTCTCTCCAACACCTTCCGCGTCGAGACCTTCAACGTCACTTCGACCGGGCGCGTCGAGTCGTTCTTCATCCAGGGGGGTCAGCGTTGGCACACCCTGAAACTGCTGACCGACGGCAGCATTCGCATCTGCGATGTTGGGTTGAGGTCTGAAAATGATCGGACGCCCGTCGACCGCTTGCCAGGCTTCTTCGAATCGTCGAACAGTCTATACAACGAGATCTGGGCCCTGGGGGCGCGGACGGTGCAGCAAGCATGCATCGCAGCGGGCGCCGCACCTTCAACATGGGAAGTCACCGAAGACGGAGTGTATCTGCGAGGCCAGCAGCCTGCCCAGTCGGTCAAGGGGGCATCGTTCGACAACTACACCCTGACATTCGATACGAAGATCGTGCGCGGCGGGAGTGGGTGGAAAGTGGCCGCCGGGGTAGGCGGGTACGGCGCCTACTTCGTCCTCACCAGCGAATATCCTTCGGACTCAACCTTCGTCAACGTCAACCGAACGGTCGTGCCGCCCAACACTCTGGCGGTGGGCTATGGATGGAACCTGGTCAATCAGACCTCCCTCACTTCAGGAAAGGTCAACCACTACCCGCTGCCATTTGACGTCAAAGAAGACCAATGGTACCACATCGCAACCCGTATTGATGCCACAGGATACGGGGTGACAGTCAATGAGACTGAAGTCTTTGTGCCCTTGGCCGATCTCCAGACTCCGGCTGGCACAATCGGAGGGTCAGGCAGTCTGACGGGTGGCACTTGGGGATTCGGCCCATACCAGGACCAGGTGGCATTGGTCAAGGACGTGGAAGTGCACGCTCAGAACGGAACCGTGCTCTACCAGAATCCGATGACCTCGGATGCAGTTCTGGAAGAATATGGCGTTCTGCCGAACACCCACTCGGTCTGCCTGGATGGTGCGAAACGCGACCGACTCGTGTGGTCGGGCGACTTCTTCCACACCTACCGCATCGTCCAAGCCAGCACCTATCGCAGTGACTTCATCTCGGGGACTTTGGAGTACCTCATGGACCGTCAAGCAGACAACTCGTCGGTGTACGAGGGGCTCTTCAGCATGTCGCCGCAGATGGGTCAGTCCGCCGAGTACACTGACATTTACAGCTCCTTTGGTCTGCTCGACTACCAGTTCTTCACATTAGAGGCTGTGGCTGGGTACTACAAGAATTCCGGCGACCGTGCTTTTCTCCAGAAGTATTGGACGAAGATTGAGACAGGAGTTGAGGCCGTTCTGCGGCTCATCGACGAGCAGACTGGCCTGGCGGTCACTGACAACATTGGGGCGTTCTTCCTGGGGTCGAGCAATGGTACTGCGGCATCGGCCCTGCTCGCTCACACTCTGAGCGAAATGGCTGACCTCGCGACTGCCGTGAATGCAACCGAGTCGGCTAGCTCGTGGAGCCAGTCTGCTCAAACCATTAAACAAGCTGTAAATCAGCATCTCTGGAGCCCATCACTGGGAGCCTACGGCGTAGACATCGGCACTCTGGGCGAACAGGCCATTGCAGGCAGCGCATGGGCGATTCTGTCCGGCATCGCCAACGCGACCCAAACCCAGTCTTCGATTGCGGCGCTTTCATCGCTGCGCCTAGGGATCGGGTACAAGAGTTCGACCTCGGTCGCAAACTCCTCGAGCACCAACCTTGCACCGTTCCTGTCGGGCTTCCTGCTCGAGGCGCTGTTCCAAGCAAGTCGCGACAGCACCAATGCATCGACGGAGCGAAGGACTGCTATCAGTGTGCTGCTGGACCAACTGTGGGCCGCCATGGTCACCCAGGATGAGTACTATACAGGGACCTCGTGGGAATATCTGTATCCTGATGGTCGGCCCGGTCTGGACTTGTATACCTCCCATGCGCATCCCTGGGGCGGCGCTCCGACCTATGTCCTGTCGGAGTATGTTCTGGGCGTTCAGTCCACATCCCCTGGGTTTGACACGTGGGTGTTTCAGCCGGCAATCCTGGATGTGAATGTCTCGTGGGCCCGAGGTCGCGTACCCACCCCTCGAGGAACGATCCAGGCCAGCTGGCGGCTGAGTGGTGCCGACAAGAAGAGCCTGCAGCTGGAGGTTTGTGGGCCGAAGAAGACGAGGGGCGTCGTTATCTTGCCCTTTGCGGTCAAATCGTACACCGTCGATGGGAAGATGAAGAGCAACGGCAAAGAGAGACTGGAAGTCGCGGTCGCTGGTGGATCGTGTGCTGAGATTCGCGCATCACTCCCATAGACTTGGAATCCTTCTTGCATGTACATACCATAGAGTCAGAGCGGCGTCACCATGCTCATTCTAGTCCTGTGTTTTGAAACAGTACTTTTTCTCCACACCTGTTGTGTCCACTTTCCCACTGACAAAGATGGGTTCGATGAGGCCTCCTTTGCAATCATCCTCACTCTTGCCCTCCGCGGTCGACGTTGGAGATGAAGGGTGTAGGGGAGAAGGTGGATAGAAATGTGAAGGCTCCGGCGGAGGTTTTGTGATGAAGAGTAGTTAGTCGAAAGACATGTTATGATGACGTTTTCTTGGAAGTAGCATCTTCGATAAAGAAACAAAACACGGATCATGCTGGTCATGTGTTACCCAAGCGACAATTCTCCATTCACTGCACTCCTCTTTCCCAACTTGGAATTCCACCAAATCCAGCTCCAGGGATTTTCTTCCTGGCTTGGCTGACTTCTTCATCTTCTTCATCTTCTTCATCTTCTTCATCTTCTTCTTCATTTCACCACCTCATCTTCCTCTATCTATTTCGATTCATCTTCATCCAGGTTCAACAATCTCCATCTATTCTGTCATCCGTCAACCGTCATTCTTACGCAGTCAGGGTCCTTCTCCTCAGCTGTCACACTGCCATCTCCGTCATCTTTCCAAAAACCATGACAACCTCAACACCGAATCCTCCTCTCTCGCGCCTCCCTCCCGAGCTCCGCCTGATGGTCTCGGAGGCCGCGCTGCCCGATCCGGTCGTCGATCCGCTGTACATCTGGCGATACGACTGCTGGACAGCCCGACTAGATGAGACTAAAAACGCACAGGATGAGAAAAAGAACGAGCTTCACATCGAGTTCGACCCGCGCCCGTTAGACTGCTATGAAGTCCACCTGCCACACTTTTCCCTAAACCACGAGGCCCGATGGGTCGCCCTGCACTGGCTGGAGAAGCAACAGCCCCGCCTACAGATCCGCTACCACAAGAAGACGCGGCGCTTCTCCATCGTGCGGCCGTTCGATCCTACCCGGGACACGGTCTATGTCCCGTACCGTCAATGGTTCAACTTCTTCCCCAACGCCCATCGGATCCGCAACCTGATGTTGAAGGCGGGGGTGGACCAGCAGGTGGCGCACATGTGGCCCTGGAACCCCCGTCCCGGCCACCCTACGATCGTGAAGCATCCAACCCCGCTCACCCGCTTGGCGTTCCCCAGCGGCCTCCTCCACAAAAAGGGCGCGGAGCATGTGTGCCCGAGTTCGAAATGGTCCAGTCCCCATCCCGAGTGTCGACAGGTCTCCATCGTGAGCAATGCCACGGGTTCCACGGGTGACACCCCGGCGAGATTCGCCGACATCGACGTCGTGCATCGAACGTGGGAGGTGGTAGAGTGCCCGAAGGAGATGAAAGTCATCGTTTGGGTCCCCGTCCACGACAAGCGCAGAAGGTGGCACACCGGGTACAGAGAGTGGGATGCATCGTTCGTTGAGCAGCGGCGTGCTAAGGGTGATCGCTTCAATGCGGACCTAGATCGGATCTGGTCGTGTCGGAACAGTATCCTCAACGAGGATACCGGAGGGGAGGGATACCACCGGACAGTGACGGAGAGGATTGAAAGGGGCCAGCCACTCATGATCAGATCTGTTGTTGCTGTTGAGAGGTAGGGGGATGGCTGCCTGGTGGCAGGATAGTATGGTCAATGGATCCAGTGTCCCTTAGCCTCTAGCTTTAAGCTCTCACCAGAACCTCTTCTCTCTGTCGGGCTTATCATGTGGTCGTCTCTGATATATGGATGAATATTCTGATCTAGTTGTCATGATCTTCCAAGGATTACACCGGGGAACGCGAGTGTATGTAAATCCCAGCAGAAGACTGACTACCACAAATTCTACCGGATACATTAGTCTAAGAAGCTGGTAATGAAGTGCAACAAGAATCATGACATACATAATAAGGGGCATATAACCTTCCCACCCAGCAGCCAAGCAAACACCAGATGCAGAACCCCGAAATCCAGCCCCATCAACTCCACCCAACAATACCACTATCCCCACCCACCCAGTATCACACCTCACCCCTCACCCCTTTCGTCCTTCTCCCCCTCCCCCTCTCCCTCCCCCAAAACCTCCAACAACTGCCCCGCCGTCAAATGATCGCCCACACTCTCCATCCGATGGACATACACGCACCGTCTCCCCTTGAACACCCACTCCCCGCCATTCAAATTCCAGGGCCCTCCGCGAAACGCACGCCGCCAGCCCCCCGCCGAGAACATCTGGCGCAGGGTCCGGCCCAGGGCGCGCACGAACGAGACCTCGGTGTAGGCGGGCGGGCGCGTGATGCCGCGGACGGTGCGGTTCATGCGCAGCTCCGAGTAGATGCGGCCGGTGGGGTCGGTGTAGACGGGAAAGCGGGCGGCAGTCTCGGCGACGTAGGGGACGATGCGGGCGGGGTCGCCGCAGCCGATGATGATGACCTGGCAGGGGCCGCCGCTGCCTGGGTCGGGGAGGGAGGCGAGCAGGCTGTCGCTCAGGTGGTGCGAGAGCGTGCGCACGTAGGATTGGTCGTAGATGCAGAAGAAGTGGCGTACTTTATCCCCCCCGTGGGGGGACGTGCATGTTAGTTGATTGAGGGGGAGCGTGGGCTGAGATGGCGGGGAGGATTGAGGTTGATGAGCAGAGCAGGGGGATATGTCTATGCCAGATCCAAGGGGGGGATTGGGATGGGGAGGGCTAGGCCAACGCACTGAAAATAACCAAGGTCGTGATATTCGACCCCTTGCCGGCGATCAAGTCCCCGAAGCGGATGCTGCCGCCCGCCGAGCTCTGGAGCTCGATCTCGTACGCCTCGTACAGGCTGTCTGGTTTGGGGTCGTCGGCGGCTTTTTCGTGGTCATTGGGTCGTCCCGGGATGATGTGTTCGCTCGACATCTTCGCATGCTGTAGCCGGCATGTGTTTCTGCAGGGGTAAGGGGAGAAACAGGAAGGGGGGTAAACAAGCAGGGATGCTGGGGTGTGGCAGATGCTTGGTTTTGTGGTCGGTAGCTCATCCCTACGGGGTCATACTTCCGCTGGCACAAAACGTGGGACGATAGGCTGATTGAGCTTGGCGGGCAGTCGTGATGTCATGACCGTTGCTGTCCAAAGCCATCCGTGGGTACAGGTGCCGCCCCCTTCTTTTGCATCCTGCGGAAAACCCGGGGCTGTGGTCCAGGCCTTTGTTCGTCCTCAGGCACTGGTGTTCAATCAGCGATTTGGAATGCTTACAAAGGGGGTCGTGGGCAGGTGTCCGCAGTGGGACGTTGAGACGACAGCATTCGAGCTTTTCTCGGCTGGGGATTGATCATCCAGCTGGCAAGGTTCTGCTCTGATCGTTGAGATCGAGATCGACAGACCGAACGTCGATTCGCGAATTTTCATGATCCCTTCGCCTGTATACTGTGCAGGATATCCAATTTGATAATACTTAGCTTGGCTGATCGGCAGCGCCAACGGAACGTGTGCCGAGCCCTAATCCGCCTCCCCGTGGGGCAGGTCAATTTGGCCTCGATCGGGTTTTCCGGCCTGCTACTAACTACTACGAGTATGAGGCAGTCTGCAAGGGTCCTTTCCCCCGTGTTATTACTTTGTAACTGGAGCTGACAAACCGTATAGCATACTGAATAAGAGTTGCAGACTCCAGAAGAGATCGATATCTCCGCATCTTGAACGAATTCTCAGCAGACAACTTGTGAACTGCACCGGTGGAAGGAATTACCCAATATGGAAGGTCCTCCACCGGAAGACGCTCAGACCTTATGTACTTGCAGCCTGGATATAAAACACCCCAACTCCCCACGACACCCCAAGCAATCTTCAATACAACTTCATCAGCTCAGTCTACCAGCCTATCCAAACAAGACCTCACAACCATGTCCAACAAAATCACCGTGACCCTGCCCCAGCTGGCCAAAATGATTGACCACTCCCTCCTGCACCCGACCATGACCGACGCCGACATCCGCGCCGGCCTGCAGATCGCCCGCGCCCACCACGTCGCCACCGCCTGCGTCAAGCCCTACGCCATCCCGCTCGCCAAGCAAGAACTCGCCGGCTCGGACGTCCTCATCTGCCCGGTCATCGGGTTCCCGCACGGCAACAGCACGACCGAGATCAAAGTCCTCGAGGCCACCGCCGCGGCCCAGGCGGGCGGCGCCGAGATCGACATGGTCGTCAACGTCGGCAAGGTCCTCGGCGGCGACTGGGCGTACGTCACGGAGGAGATCCGTCGGATCAACGCGGCTGTCGTCGCCAACGGGGCCGCCCTCAAGGTCATCTTCGAGAATGATTACCTCCAGCCCGAGCAGATTGCCCGGCTGTGTGAGATCTGCTCGCAGCTGGAAGTAGCGTTTGTCAAGACTTCAACTGGGTATGGGTTCGTCAAGCAGGGGGATGGGTCGTATAATTACAAGGGTGCGACTGTCGCGCATTTGAAGTTGATGCGGGAGAAGTCCGCGGAGAAGGTGCAGATTAAGGCTGCCGGGGGCGTGAGGACGTTGGATGATCTGCTGCATGTGATGAGCTTGGGTGTGACGCGGATCGGGGCCACGGCCACGGTCGCCATTCTGGAGGAGGCCAGGAAGCGGGGGGTTGGAAATGAGCCTGTGGAGGTGTGGTTTAAGCCGATGGCGGAGGAGGGTACCACAGGCGGCTATTAGGTTCGGTGATTTTGCTTCGAGATTTGAGCACTCATGGGTTTCTAGTTCCACAGAATTGACTCTGCAATTCGCGGTCAAGGTCCGAGGTCGGCGTGAAAGAAGGGATCGTTGTCGAGATCCCATAACCACGTCTGTTCCAGGATTGGAAAGCCGTCCACGGTTGGCGGCCACAGAATCGGATTTTCTGCCGTCTGTTCCTGTTCTCCGCAGGCTTGAGGGGCATAGGATAGCAATGCTAGACCATGTGTTAGCTTGAAGTATGATAGAGGAATGAGAAATACAACCTTGATCGAAGTCGTGCAGGGCATCCGTCATTGCAGGGTCATTGGTGTACAAGATGTCATCTGGACCCGGCAGGGCGCTGGGGGTACCACGGTCAAGGGTCGCTACGCCCTCCGAAGTAGAGACCTCGGATGTGACGTCCCCAGTGAGAACTTGTAGCTCGTCAGGCAAACCTTGATTGGATGGTCTCCTAGGACTGCTGGATTGCGTAGTCGTGCGTTTACTCTTACCCAGCAGCATGTCCAGCTCCTTCTGCATTATAAGCTTGGTCAGTCGCTGGAGGATGTCTAGTCCTTGCTCCGCCACCACCGAGCGCGATTTCAGCGTCTCCTGTATCTCCATCACATTCTGAAGGGCTAGCTTGGAAGCACTGGACTGCTGGCTCAAGGGGTCCATGCTGCACAGAATACCCAGGGTGACTCCCGCGGTAAAGGTATGTATGCTGACGAAGGTCACAGCGTAGGTCTCGGCGACAAGCTTCAGAACTGGACTTGACTGGATAGAGGACATTCTCAGCGCTGCAGTACGACAGGCCTCCAGTGACGAGACGAATGGGGTAGGCTTTGGCTGATCAGCTTGGTCCGAGCCCGCCCGGGGAGCCACAGAGTCCGTGCTGCTGTGCAGTTTGTAAGACAGAAGAGGCCTGTGCGTAAGAATCATGGCATTCTCGTACGCCAGCATCAAAGCCATAGCCTGTAGCTGATAGATGTGGCTCTCGAAGCGCGGTCCCGTCGCTCCGATATCGCAATCTATCTCCTCTGGGGTCGAGTAGTTCGCGTGGTCGGAGATTCGGTCCCATTGAAGTTCGAGGGGAAGCCTAGCTTGCCACTGCTGTAAGCGCGAGTTGTATTTAGCCACTGCTTGGAGGGTGTCCTGTAAGCCCTCTCGCGACCTAAGCGGTTTTCCATCTTCCACCGGAGAAGTCTTGGTGCGATACAACTCGCCCAGTGCTGCTTTTGTTACCACTGATAGCTCAGACATGAGGCGTTTGTATGACAGCAATGTTGTATTGGGCGCTTGAAGTTCGTCGAATATTCTCGGACTTTGCACCGCCTGCAGCTTGGCTGATGGATCCAAGGGCTCCACGTCGCAATCAGCATCCCATATACTGTGCGGATAGCCGTATACCACGGCAGAAAAAGTCTCGATCTCATATATAGCCCACCAACACCGCTTCCGCGTTTCATACTGCTGGCGAAAATCGGGGGACTCCAAAGGCCGTAACCGGCGATGCAGATGCAAGGCCTGTGCAATGCGGAGTCCGCAACCGCACACAGGCCATGCCAGACGAGGAGAGCCATGGTACAAGTAGTAGGTCCCTAGCAGTACGCAGGTCTGCGCTGCTTCCAGCGAGCCGAGTGACATAACGTCCAAAAGTTTGGCTCTTACACAAGACAGGATACGGTCTTTCAGACTTGAAGCGACGCCGTGTCTGGTTAGTAGTGATTGCCGATATGGGCCCACGTAGTGAATCCCGATGGCGATGACCACGAGAAAGGTGGACAAAAACGCGGCATTGGAATATTCTGCTGGTCGGCCCGGGTGGCGCTGATAGAGCTTGGGCCATCGCTGCCGGAAGTCATCTTGCTGGAAGATCAACATGAACCAGTGGGCGCGGTCAAAGTACGTGTCCACGAGCAAGCTCGCAGCTTCATATGGGGGCATCAATGATAGAAGTTCGGTGGCAGACAAGGACAAACCGTTGTGGACATATTGTCGCGTGAACAGAGAGGGTTCCTTGCTCGATGAAGGTGCTGCATCAACTCCAGTGTTGGGGACCACCGGGCTATTATATCGTACATCACCTCCTGGGATAGCTGTTGTTGTGCGATCCGGTGGCGCGGGGGTGTTGTGCAATCGAAAAGCCTAGACATTTTGAGCCTTTGCTCCCGTTTCCATATCATAGAGGAACTTACCCCATCCACTAGAGAGAGCATCGAGCTTGATTGCCAGCATTCATCAGTTGCTGTTGCGCTTCTAGCCTCCGAGGTGTCATTTGTCTGTTGAGCAGTAACTGGGCTGGCTTCTTGGCAAGAATGCTGCTGCACGGGGAGGCGGTCGGGGGCTGGATAGGCAGCTACAGGACTATATGGCCTCCAGCGACTAGTTGAACCTGGTGTACAATGCGCCCCTGCCCTGAGGCAAAGAGTGCATGGTCGCTGAACATCACACTTTGAAGTCCATCAACACAGGGGACAGGAGACGAGGTTTTCCGATCGGATGCGTACCTTGAGCTTCTGGCGTCGACAACGCTGGCACGCGCTCAAAACCTTGCTGTTGGAACTCTGCATCCAGTGGGGCACAGCTATTGACTACTAATGATACCATATGTGCAGCTTGCCTAGCTTGAGAGTAACTACTGTAGTTTAGGTGGGTGGTGTGTAAGGGTGTAATGGAGGCGAAGTGGCAGCGTCGAGAATTCACTTTCGGCAAGTCTGCCACCGGAGCACCTTCTTCTTTCGGCAAGGTGTCAGTCTCACAATACTAATGACGTGAGCTCTGTGCAGCTGACTCATCAAGACAGACGCATAAATTTAAATAGTGAATACTCACCTAGTCAAGAATCTTGACTGCCTCCAATGAATACTCTACTTTGGTCTTGCTTGTGGGACTGAGCGAGTAGAGCTAGTGTAAGCGGGGTACATGTGTGAGCCTTCATCGCAATCTTTTTTTCTTAGACTTCCCTCCTTTCATCTTCGTCCTCTCCATGATCCATCATCAACATAAGTTCCCTGGAACTCCGATGCAGTCAAGGTAGAAAGCTTCAATCTCAGTTAACTACTGCTTGTGACTAACTTAAATGACATTTCACCTGAAAGCAGATGCTAGCTTAAGTCTTCAACTAGAAAAGGATGCTGGTAAAAACATGCCCGCACAGGCCACAACCAATCTATCGACGCTGCTCCTGAACCCACTGTGAAGCCGCCTCTTCCCACCGCAACACACGAGCCCCACGAGTCGACAGACGCCGCTCAACCTCGCGCTCGAGCTCTGTTGCCGTCTTTCCCT
Organism: Aspergillus fijiensis CBS 313.89; assembly: GCF_003184825.1. Taxonomy (NCBI): domain Eukaryota; kingdom Fungi; phylum Ascomycota; class Eurotiomycetes; order Eurotiales; family Aspergillaceae; genus Aspergillus; species Aspergillus fijiensis. Next base: position 326,964 of record NW_024469009.1, on the reverse strand, counting down.
CCGAGTCGTATGTCGAGTGCGCGCCAGCAAGGAGAGTCACGCGGAACCCCGCCGCCAACGCACCCTTGCAGGTCGCTTCGACACACTTCTCACTTTGCAGACCCAGAGCCACTATTTCGTTGATATCGGCATTGCGGAGGCGCGTCGAGAGGGTAGGATTCGACTCGAACGTGTTGCCTGGAGTTTTCCACCCATTGTCAACGTACCGTCATGCGCAGAGTCCGGTAAGCAGATACTAACCAGTCTTCTTCGCGACCACGATTTCCTCCTCGACATCCACCCGCGGGGTGAACACCAGTTCCCACGGCTCGCTGCCCCGCAGCAGCGTCCCACTCGCAGAGCTTTCTTCGTGCTGAATGAAATAGATAGCCCACGGAGATGGTTGGCTCTTCTCGCGGCAGGAATCGATGACCGACCGGACGGCGTTGAGGGTTCCCTCGGCGGACGCGATGACTCGATCCGCATGCGGGACTCTGGTTGTGGGATCGACGGCAAGCTCTTTCTGGATGTCAATGACGAAGAGAGCTTTTCGAGGCGCCATGGCTTCTGCGTAGCAGTTGTTGGATGTGTTGTTGCGGCGGTGGTGGTGATGGTGGGATGTTTGTTGATGGAGGAGGGAAGTTGCGGGGCAGTAGTAACTTAGCATGCTTGCGCTCACCGGTATTAGTATTACCGGCGATGATCTGCACTAAAGTAATGCATGGAGGGGTCATCGGAGATGGTATGACACCCTGCATCGTTTCCGATCATGCGTTTCTGCCCCTACATGAAATCTCATTTCCAACCCCCTTCTTGGGTGTAATAGTCATAGTTAGAGGCTGGGATTGTTAATAACAAACCGGGCACGGCTGCCTCAGCCAAGCCAAGGACAGTCTTTGTTTTCGCGCATGAGGGAGCTTCTCATCGTTTTGAACATAGTCAAGATATGCTGTATGCCTGAAAGAGGTTTGTTACGAGAAAGGGGCTAATCAAGACGTGGAAAGTTTGCCATGTCCATGCTGGCCTTGATATTTCTTCTTTCCCTGGCATATCACCCGTGCCCTAATGCTGGAATACTATTTGTTCCCTGGGGTAGAAAAGGGCTTGCGCATGACGGCTTGCGCAACAAACCAGCCGCAGCGTCGTCATAGAATAAATCGCATGATCCGCATGAGAGGGTGAAGGTGCGAGAGGGACTTGCTGGAGGCGATTGATTGATGGCGGGGAGAGTGGTGAGGCTCCTTTCTCATCGACTCTCAGTTCGGAGTAAAGAGGCGCCTGCATCTTATAGAGAGTGAACATACGTCACCGGAGGAGCACTGGCGAAAACACGTACAAGTAGGATTGTCAGGATGGCCGCAAGCTGGTCAAAGACTCGGAGTTGTGTTGTTTGGGCTGTCAGGGACCATTGCCCCGCACTGTCGAAAGTGGTTTAGTGGGCCCAGTGCTGTTTCGACAATACAGAATATGACAGTAGCATGAACAACTGAAAGATTGAGTCGTTCAGAACCACAGGACTTGATATAGAAGGTAAACTCTCATGACAGCTATTACCATGCAACATAGCATTACAAGGATTCTCATGCGCAACTGAGCCAAAGATGGACGATAACGATTTGTGTAGATGCATGCAGCGACGCATTCGTCTTGCCTGGCGAAGCCCCCACCCACATCATCCATTCTCCACGCCGTTTGACAGCAAACGACGGACTCAGTGGGGTATAATCCCTAGTTTGACTATAATAAAGTTCGATAAGCAAGGCCCTTTTGCTTACACAGCAATATCTGGACAAGCATCAACATGCTTAACTCGGCACGAGGACCGGGGGCCCCTCAACTCCACAGTCAAGTCGCAAGGTACAAGAACCGGATAACGAAATGAACAAGATAGCACAGAGCATCATCTTGATAACCCATCATTGGCTCCAATAACAATACTGTGGTTCAACAAACCTGTCGTTGAGATACCATCATGCACGTCATAATGACTCCGGGACCTCCCGCCCACCGAAACAGCCCAGAGCGAAATCGCTCCATGTAAACACACACTGCCCATGCTATCAATGCGAGGAAAACCTCACATCTTCTCAATCGTCTCTACAAGGCCTCACAGCAGCTGAAGTACGTTCAAGACAGCCACCATGTCTCCGAGCGCTCAAGCACCGCCAACCATAATCTCCGCCTCACAAACCCCCGAAGAAGAGGTATAGTCCCGCCCATTCACCACCAATCCTCCCAAGCAACACAAGCCACACCATAAAAGACCCCAAACTAACCATACTCACCCACCACCCTCACTCTAGCGCAACATCACCACCGCAAAGCAGTACATGGCCATCGCCTACTCCCCGACCGAGAACCACGGCGCCGAGTCCGTCCGCCACCTCTGCCACCCAGACAGCTGGTTCTGGAGCCCGTCCACATTTCCCGGCTGCTGCACCCCGATGGACTACGCCGACTCGCACGCCACCGTCATGCAGTCGGTCAACGACCTGCACATCGTGCGGTACGATCAGGCCTGGGCCAAGGACGGTCACGTCCTGCTGCGGTACACCGCCGAGGGGTCGCATGCGGGGAAGCCGTACAAGGGGATCGAGAGATCCGACCCCCCTAAGCGGGCGCAGTGGAGCGCGGCGGCCATCTTTGAGATCAGCGATGGGAAAGTCAAAAGCTTCACCAAGGACTGGGATCAGAAGGTGATGCAGGTGCGTTTTTGTACTTCCGTGTCGTGGGGACTGATGGGTGGAAGTGTGCTGATCGTGGGGCTTTCAAGATTCAACTCGGTTGGGCGCCTGTGAAGGAGTCGGAAGATCCGCGGTGGAACGCGGAGATTTTGGCCAATCCTGAGAAGGGCCGGCAGGCCAAGTAGGGACGGAGGGTCTGGGAGCAAGGTGAATCACGATAAGTTGAGGGTCGTTGAGGGTCGGTGTTCATGTTGGTAGAGTGGAATGGTATAATAATTCCGCGGATTTCCTAGAACGTTTCTGGATCCAGGCTTTACTGGAGTCGTGCCATTCAGATCATTTATAGAACCTGAGGGTGTTGAAATTCAAGGGACGTTGCACCTTACACGGCTGTTAATGACCCAGATGCATCTCCGGGCACGAGTATGTTGCATCTGGTGTCAGCGTCGTCAGATCTGTAGCCGAATGCGCAGCCAAATGGCAGGCATCGGGGTTTTGGTGTTGCAGTAGCACACAGTTCGGGGCGCGACTGGCTAGGGCATTTTTCCTTAATCCTACAGGAGTCGCAAGATGGGTTCAGATAAAAGACTACTGCAAAGGCAGCTTGCTGGCAGATGATTTTCTAAATTTATGAGCTCAGACCATGCTCAGGAGACACAACTCGAGAAATTCATGGGAATTTCCCGAGGAGTACAGAAAAGGAAGCGCGCAGTTGACTTCCACGGGTTGTGGAGTTGTGAGCGACGCTCGAGGAATCAAACGGTGACAGGTATTGAATGGCATTGCCCCGAAAAGAACGGCAAGAGTATCTCCGCAAGTGACTTACTACGTCTCAACTTTAGGCGCCAGTGAAACGCAACTACTGTACCAAATGGCCGTCAACTGTATTGCTTTTTGAGACTCCTAGCACATCGAGCCGTGTCCACCGCCACCTATGGTAGTAGCCAGCAACGGGGACTCACCTCGGCCTAGAGAACACCAGTGCGGTTCCCTGCTGGTTGATTGAGGTTACATTGCATCGTCGATGTCTCAATTTGATAGGAGCCTAGCACGGAGCGTCGTGGCGTGGAACAGCGCGGGACGGCAGGTTGCTGCCACATTCAGAGTTTACATTCACCGGTGCGATACATTCATATCCTGTCTCTGACAGAAACTTACTTTGACCTGGCTCATGCAAGGCTTTTGCGCCTTTCATTTGAGAATAAAGAGTGCTGTTTGATGATCAACAACTTTGGTCTTTTGAGGCGACTGAGAGCATGGTTGAAGTAAAGTAGCGCCCAGGGATATCATTCCCATGCATTGGCCAGGTATCAGCTCACAGACTAATGAGGAAATAGAGAACAGCACTACTTACTCTTTCTTGAAATGTCATCCTCTTCCGTACATCATATATTCATCCACGCATTGTCATTTCCTCTTGTGATAGAGGCAGCCACATCGACTTAGCTCAGGGCTAGAGAGCGTGTAGATATTGCTGTAGCATTGTAAGGCAAACAGGATACTCTCGCCCCGAAAGGAAAATCTATCAATGGTGAATCGGCCTCAAATTTCGTAGTCTAAGACATTTTGTCTAAGGTAGTTTCCCGTGCTAAGACAAATCCCCATATGAGGTAGTGTTAGCCGACCAAGATGATAGCTAGCCAAAAAGCACGGATCATCTCGATGAGCTTGCTGCCTAAGCTAGTCCCTTTTTATATAATGCACTGAGGTCCATATGTGACACAGGGACCTGATCGGTTTCAAGGGTGTGCGGCCACTGAAAGATCCAAGATTTCTTCACAGTTTGATGGCGAAAAAGCGTTGAATAGTTTTCCTGAATAGGCTGTGCATATTCCGAGTCTTACTGCTCACTCTGACTGGGTGTCCAAATCTCAAAGATTAGTTCAAGATTTCTTCGTGGGAGCTCTGCAGAGGCCCATTGACATATTGTAGCTAAGGATCGCACAACTGACCTATCTATTATGTCTGAATCCACAGACTCATCTGAGTCAAATTGTCATATGATGTACACCAAGGCACAGTAAGCTTATGCCAGACTGCTTGCTCATAAAGTCGGATTGCTTTGACAGGAGTCTGTCAAAGCAGGGCTGGAACAGTTGTAGGAGTCTCGAAGCTTCAAGACACGTTGACTACCACGCGTCTTGCTGACCAGACCGTCGTTCACTTTGCGGGACCCATCGATTAGGACCGAGAAATGTAGTCAATGGTCATGCGACTCTTTTTGCGACGGGGCCAACTATGGGTCGGGCGCCGGAAATGTTCCGAGCGAAATGCTGGGCCTGCCAACGGGATCGATCTTCAGGATTGATACCACTGCAACAGTCAATTCAAGCATTCAGCAGTGGTCTGTGGGGTCGATACAAGAGATCTATGAGAACATCTTTCTTTAGCTCGAAGGTGGTCATCATGCAGAGGAGTCAGAAAAGAAAGATGATGGTGCGGTGACGCGGTCAGCCCTACCGTTGCCCCTCGGGGTCCGCGGAAGCGGACTCGGGAGGCTCTCCCCTTATAGGGCTGGATCTGTTACATGGCTGCCTATTACCCTTACAGCCATATCCACCCTTTTCCATTCACTGCATCTGCACCCTTGATAACTGTATGACAGCCCAGACCAAGAGATTAATTTCTCACTAGTTCGAGTCTTGATTTCATGAATTCATGAGAATATCCACTGACAACTTCGCTCAGCACATCCACGTTGTGCACTAACCCCACGTCGCTCGTTGACTGTTTCAGACCCCCTCACATTGTACATTGCTTCGTCTCTTTGCCCAATGCAACTTCGCTCCTTTCTCGTCACCAGTATCTGGGTGGTGGGCTCATTGGCCTCACCAGTCCCGGAGACTGGCGACTCGTCGCAAAAGCACCTGTCCAACGCGCCCAATTCTCGTCCCTCTTTTCCCACTGTGACCGGACATGAGGTCCACCTGCCGTGTCTTCAATGTTCTCCAGAGGATGACAAGGGCCTAGTTGAGAACACAACCTCGACGCCCTTCGTGGTACGGACCCAGATTCCCTTTATCCTGAGAGACCAGGATCGAAAGCTGATACTGTCCCTAGGCAATGAACCTCCGAACCGAACACAATGCCCTCCTGGTCAACAACGTCAGCATCTTCCCCGCCGGATACCCCATGCAACTCCCCGCCCAGATGCACCACGACGGCAACATTGACAGCGCCACCGTCGAGACCGTCCTCCTGACCTACGGGGTGGACATCGAATACCTCCCACCGAGGGTCGACTCCCAGGTGGGCGACATATACTTCGTGGAGGTCAAGTTCTTTGATTCCACCGGTCGCCCCGCCACCGCAAGCGTGATCCACGTCCGCCTGTCTCGCGACGCCGACGAAGACGACCTCTCTATCTCCCAGATCATCATCGAGCCGCTCCTCCACTACCATGCGTCCCACGGCCACGGCAACAAGGTGTGGCACGCCCAGTACTGGAAGATGCTGGTGGGCAAATACAAGTCCTGGCGCAAGGAGCAGAAGAAGGCCCTCCACAAGAGCTTGCATGCGACGCCGGAGGTCCACGTCGCCTGCGGTGATAGACCCTGCACTCAGCCCGACAACACGGTCGTCACAACTGATGGGTCGGGACACCACCGCTACAACAGCAACGAGGCCAAGTCCCCGTTTGCCGTGGCTGGCCCGTCGATGAACGCCTACGTGCACCACCACCGGTCGAACCCCAACTTCTGGCGTCTCATCATCCCGGCGATGGTGCCTGCGTTGTTGGGGATGGTCGCGGGGTTGGTCGTGTGTACTACCGGGGTGGTTGTCTGGAAGATTATCTCGTGTGCGCTGGCTCGGTGCGCTAACAAGCGGGCCAAGAGATATGCCCGTGGCGCCGGGTGCTGTAGGGGCTCGAGAGAAGCGGTGTCAGAGAAGCAGCAGCTTCTGGCTCGGGAGATGGGGGCCAATTGCGATGTGTAGAGACTGTGATTGCCCCTTCCGCTTCAGACAGACAAGACAATGCGTGTAGAGGCGACCCGTGGTAGCTGCGAGGTGAGAGTACGGGATGGGTGGATCGGGTAGAGAGCATGATGGGATTGTATGTGCTTATCATTCCTTGCGCAGAATGGTCAGACTTTCAATAGATTGTGTGCCTACTCGCGTCAGCCTCACGATCGATTTTTCTCCTTTGTAGACGAGCCAGTCCCTTTTTTTTGGGCTTTGACCCACTCTAGTAGGGGAATGTTGTTCGAGGCGAAGCTTTGGACTTCCGAAGTTTCGACCGTCAAAATACACACACACACACACACCGCTGAATCCGTGCAGACTGGACTATTTCCGAGGCAGTGTAAATGGGGGCCAGGGGCTAAGCCACCGACATTGAAGGGCAACACTGCTGCCACAACATTCTCGGCTTACCACTTAGCGCCGATAATGTGAATGATTCTTCGTGTCTCGGGGTCCGCGGACCCCACCAGCCGACACACGATCTAACTGTCACAGACTCACGGTAGAGAGCCAGTTCATCTCCAACTGGGGAATGGATTGAGAAACTTAGTAAACCAGCCAGGTGTGCACAAACTCGACTTGAGTCAAAACGTCGCTGAACCATCACCCATCAACAGCCTCAGTGGGAACACGTATTCGTATGACAGTATCCTATGCGACGTCAAGCGGAGCGGTCCAACAGCCAGAAAGATCCTTCTTCAGCCCGCCCCATTGCCGCTGGGTCCAAGAGCGCGTCGTTGATTGGCCAAGCTTCCAAGCAAAGCTTGACCAAAGCTTGAAGGGGAAATGACTGGCGCAAAGACTGGCAATAATGGGTGGGGCCCGAAACGAGGCTGCCTAGCACTCGTTTTGCTCGGTGCACAACAGCCCGTGTCTGGCATGCTTCGCTTCGACGGCCCGATGGCTGTACAACCCATACTGCCACGCTCTCCTCTACCACGCGCACGCTCACCGCAACAACCCTCTTCGCAATTTACAGGGCTGGCTCCACTGACGTCAAGCGCCCTGGACGTCCCTGTCCAGAATAGAAACACTCACCACTCACATCATCGTCCCTCAGTTTTCCCCCCGGCCAGCACAGCACTAGACCGCATGGATGATCGATCATCCTGAGCAGTCCTCTGTCGCCCAACGACGATGAAGTCATCGCGAATCGCTGGCTTTTCGCTGACGCCTATTCTGTAGGGCTGATGCTGCGCACTGGGTCCTGGCCATTGGACCCCGGATTGACTTTGAAGAGATAAATAATCGGTGGATTCCACCGTGTGGGTGGGTTCTGTTTCTCTTTTTTTTCCCTCCCAGAATTGCCGACACCCGACTACCACCTCAATAATATAATAATCCTCATTACCGGCACACCTCCCTCTTCAACACTCACACTCAAGCGCATTCACTCATCACATTTTCACCATGTTCAACTGGTTCAAGTCGTCCAACAAGGAGTCCGCTCCCACCCAGCAGCCCACCTGGGATGCCAACACCGTGACTATGCAGCAGCCCTCCGGCCCTGAGGCCCCTGTCACCGAGCGGGTCGTCACCGGCCAGCCCGTACGTCTCCTTCCCCCCCCTCAATCAAAACCCCCAAAGCTAAAGCTAACCATTTCACCAACCAACAGAACCAGCCCGAACAGATGCAAATGAGCCTCCGTGGTGGTGGTGAGGGCGAAGACGTCTGCTGCGGAGTGTAAGTTCCTGCCCCAAACCTTTCATTCAACGAATCCAACTAACAAAACCCAGCTGCGCCGGTCTCTGCTGCTTCGAATGCTGCGAGTGCTGCTGCTAGACGCGATCAACCTGTCGCCGCCATGGCGGATAGAAATATTCCCCCGATGTTTCCACGGTCTTACTATGAAGGGGTTATGACGACTGATGACCGGATCATCATGAGTCGCGCGTTTTTTGTCTATACTATACCGGATGAGAGGACGGGCGCCCGTCGTTGTGTATATTCTCATATCCCATGATATATATTAATGCAGTCTATGCTTCATGAAGTGACTCCGTACTGAGTTTGAAGCGTGTCCTTTCTACTACCATGGTCCTGGCTTGATTACGAGCTTTGAGAGAGTACTCGTCTGCGTCCGGTTGGGAATCTCATGAAACGACTTGCTTGTAATTGCACCAGCTGCTAAGGAAAAGAGGACACGAATCCCGACATTAATTCATAAAGTCCTTGTGTTCTAGCTGCCGGTTTCTCCGGTCGCAGCCGCGCTGGATGCCGGGCTCACTGCTAAACATTTAACCGGCAGAGCCGGTCACGGAAACATAGAACTAGCGGAAGAAAACGAGAGTTGGTCCATTATAGATGCAATGCCAGCCACACAACAGATTATCCCGGATTACTTTTCCATCGCAAACAGTAACTTTCATATACACCAATCCACAGCCGCCCTCGTCCACTATAGTCCCAGCGGACAAACTTCCACCCTCACGCCCACTTCCCAATGAGCCCCATAATCCCCGCCCCCAACAGCGTACAACCCACCATATACAGCAACTTGGACCGCCGGCGCGTGCGGCAGGGATCGAACAAGAAGTCGCGGGCCAACAACTCCACCAATGCACTGTAGATGAGGATGCCCGCGGAGACGGCGTTGAACACGCCCTGGATGATCAGCGACTCCTTCGAGTTGGGGTTGTAGGTCGTGCGCAGGCCCAGGCCGATCGCGATGGAGATCGGGGTGGTCAGCCCGTAGGCCAGGCAGAGGAGGTAGGGCAGCTTGGCGTGCCGGGCGAAGGGGATGGCCGACAGCCGGGCGCCGATGCCCAGCCCCTCGAAGGACTGGTGGAAGACCAGCACGGGGTAGAGGGTGGCGAACTCGGACCCCGTCACGCCCAGGTTCAGCCCGATGATGACCGAGTGGAAGATGATCCCGAACTCTAGGATCAGGAAGGCGGCGATCTGCTGCCGGAAGGATCTCTCGGTCGCGTCGGCGTCGGCGTCGGGGGAGGCTGAGGCCGAGGCGGTGGTGGAGGTGGAGGTGGCAGGCAGGGGTTTTTCTCCGTCGGGGATGCGGCTGCGGCTGCGCCCTTCCGGGTCGACGTCATGGGTGCTGTGCAGGGAGGGGCAGGGGTCCTGGGCGATGAAGGCGCTCGTGGCCGACTCGTCGCGCTCGATGCCGTACTTGTGCTCCACGTAGACCTCGGCGGCCAGGTCGAGGAGGAAGATCAGCACGACGGCCGTCAGCACGATGGCCGCGCACCACGAGTACTCGCCCCAGTACCCGGAGACCCCGACGCACGTCTTCGGGCCGATGCGCTTGTAGGCCGGGTCCAGCAGGTGGATGAACGCGGTGGCCAGGATGACGCCCGTGCCGAAGTAGCGGGCGAAGATGTAGACGTTGTGCGGGATCTTCCAGCTAGGAAGGCCCTTGGAGACCACGGGGAAGAAGGTGAAGGCGGTCGAGACGAAGAGGATCACGAAGATGGAGGAGATCCGCGCCCCCAGATGGCCGTTGTACTCGTTGTCCGAGATGGCATAGTAGCAGAGCACGTCCTCCTTGCTCGCCGTGTGGAGGTTCACGTCGGAGGCGTTGAAGGTGGCCATGATTGCGGAGGAGGAGAGGACTGGGCTGCTCTGCTGCTCATGGTTGAGAACGGTGGCCCGATGGTGTAGGTCTTATAGATGTCGTTCTGAGGACCTTGGGGTAGAGGTGGATAGCAGGCTAGATAAATGGACACGCTTTCGGGGCTCTCAAGGTGTCGAGGAGGGTTTAGTCGACAGGAACTGGCCGCACGCTGTCAGCCCAGTGGGGGCAAACTGTCACATTGCCGAGTCAGCGTCTGAAACGATGATCATTGAGTGGAAGCTGAGTGGAGCATCCGTTTTTTGTGCTGCCTGCTCCACTTCGAGAACAATTTCAGTGCATGTGCTTCCGTACGTAGTGGCCATATCGCAGAGGGAGGATAGACTCTTGAGCCTGGCAATTTGTATGATCAGAAAGCTGCTGTCACTGGTGCATCTGATATGAAACCACAGATTCATAGATATGAACAACAGAACAAGATTTGAGGGTGCCAAGAACGAGATGCTGGCAACGCGCACATGGACCGCCCTATAGGGCTGAGCTCCACCGGACTCCCGCAAGGTCCTCAGCGGTCCCGCCCGAAAGTCCTTGCCTTGATTCCTTCCGCACGGTGGCAGCAGCCAAGTCTGCCCCTTTTTGCACACTCGCGACCGGAGATTTTTGCTTCAGTCTGTGGATCACTGAGGTTTCCCTCCAATGGACTTTTGCTTGGGATGTGTTCTCGGTTACTGGATTCGAAGGTGTTGCCGGGTCTTGCACTCGGAGCACTGTCACTAGGCACACACCACTACGAGTGGGTTCGTCCTGTTTTGCCAGCAACACATTATATCATAGCTACTCTGCAAAGAGGCAAATGAGTTGCGCTGATGCTCGCGCCACGCACTGTGACTTTCGACACTGGCGTCGCAGCACTTCACTGACCGGGAAACAAGGAATCAGCTCTTTGTGCGACTTGCAAGTCAAGCCCCATTTTCAAAGCGTGCATCAAACATGTACTGTAATTTATGCATGGCCTTGGTCCTTGAATCTCAACACGCGTTCCGCTCGTCGAAGCATTAGCCCGAAGATATCATCCTTCCTACATCATAATGTTCAGTACCTCCTCATCACGTGCGGAATCACAATCAAATCACCTCGTACGAGGTATAGGAGCCAAGAGCGAAGGGCTTTGTATACTCTCTTTTTACATTATTGGCCTTGCAGTCCATGTTCAGTCAATTTAAGGTGTGTAATATTTTTCACCCCTGCATGGACATTCGGGCATTTGGCGCAAACGACTGAGATTACGACCAGCAGTACAATTGCATGAAGAAAAACACATCCGGACAAACGAAGTGATGGCTGAGAGATTGGAGACCACAAACTCTAAGAAGAGTTTTGACTGTACCTTCACTACCCGCTTTACAGTTATCTAGGAGGTAGAGTTTTCCTAGCAGTGAGAGTGAGCGGCGAACGCACATTCCCGATGCGCCCTCCCGCTGAGTTTCTTTCATACATTTAGGGAGCTCATAAGCTTTGTACGTTGAATTCCTTTGTGTAAATGAAATTCTCCTTCTCTTCACGGTGTGCCACCCAATAATCTGTGATGTTCTCCTAGTGGCCAGGAGGGCTATAAAAATGATCATGACCATTCTAACAACTCGCCTTGGCCACGCCACCATCCATCTGGCCCTGTCAAAATTATCACTTGACTATCTCATAACACAGGCAATCAAAGTCCAAATTTGCTCCTGAGTCCCGCCACAATGGATGATTGCGATGTATTGTTCGGCCCATTGTTTCTGTCTGGCACAGAAGAGCCCGTCATCGGCTGCACGTTGCGAGCGGTAGGCCCACACGTTGACCAGCTGAGCTAAGACGACCTGGAACTGAAGCTGGTCCAGGGCATGCATGCATACCGGACCACTCTTCCCCAGGCGTCTCCTTTCTACGGGGTGATCTACCGAAATTGCCTGGTGCGATTTTACCGGGAGGTGCTGGGCGAACCGGGAGCGATAATCACCGAGTATCATCCGACTCTGCTGTGGGGACCCAGGGCGATGCATGTCGATATTGATCGTGAACTCATCGAGCTGTGGTTTAAGCAGGCGCGGGGCGTCGCTGTGCGTGAACAGTGGTAGGTGACTGTATACTCGAATACATATCTACTCTTTCTCGATCGAGCGCGAAATTCGCCGCTTTTTACTGCTATTATCTTTGGTATGAGATCATAGATACAAATCAATATCCAACCACTTGTTTTCAGTAGTAACAAACGAGGTATGTGATAACTCCGGGCTAGCATATGCGATGCTGATATCTCATGCCGTGCTTGTACACAGTATCAATCAAATAAGCGTATATCCCCTCTAGCCTCATCAATGCCAGAGTCCTTTACTTACGCAAACCTCGGCCATCAAGCTCAATAATTTTACATCTGCTGCTATTGTGTTTCCCAGGCATCTATGTGGCGTGGCCAACCCTAGGCCTACCGGCTCATGAGCGCCCGGCGGACATCCTAATCCCCGAGCCTCCAATCCTGCAGCGAAACCTGCTCGGACCTTCTCTCCCCCGACTAGGACTGGAAGTGCCTCCTTTTCCTAAAATCTACTTCTTCTCTTTGCCACTCGAAGATGCGACCGGCCATGGGTTTAGGAAATGTTGGGATCATAGTAGACCATATCTTGCTGGTCGTGATACTTGTAACTTGGGACTCGTGGCCAAGTCCAGATATAGAATACTCAGTGAGACGGTTATGCTTCCTCTATAGTCTTGAATGGGCAGACAAGCAACAAAGAATGTGAAATCTGTCTACAAAGTCCTCGAAAGAAAGGGTAGTGTCGGAAGCGCGACGGATAGAGAGCCATCTACCAAAGATAAGACCGTCCGAACCAGAGAAGCGAATATGTATTGAGTTAGAATAGAATTACTATGGGAAATCTAGCTAATAGATGCGTATTGCTCCCCGTTTTCAAGAAAGTAATCAAAGATAAACAAAACCCCGAAGTCTATTGACCCCCCGCAGCATCCGCTTTCTTCTCTGCACTCTCCCCCTTCTTCTCCGCATCAGGCTGAGGCTGCCCCTGCTTGATACTCCTCCACTCCAGCGTCGCGGCGCCCAGCAGCGTCAAGCACGATATGATCAACCCAGCCCAGAACACCCTCCTGAGCGCCTCATTATACGAATGTAGCACCGTACCACGCAGATCCGCCGGCATCGCATCCAACAGCTCCGTCACGCCCCCGGAGGTGACCAGCCCGCGATCAAACCCCGGCAGCCCGGCCAGCCTCTCCACCAGCTGATTAGCCAGGATATTCTCGCCGACCGACACGAACACCGCCGCCCCAATGAGCTGGCCGAACAGCATCAGCGCCAGCCCAGACGGCACGTCGGGCTTCGGCAGGACGGTCTGCGCCGCGAGGTTGGGAACCTGAAAGCACAGCCCCAGACCCAATCCGTAGATGATCTGGTAGCCGATCCACTTGCCCGCGCCGGTGTCCACCTGGAAGGTGGTGAGGAGACCCGCGCCGACGGCCATGATGCAGGATCCGATGATGGCTAGGGGGGTGTAGTATCCGACTTTGGAGTTGGTGATGCCCCCGCCGATCGAGCCGACGACCATCGCCAGCATCATGGGTAGAAGGCGGATGCCAGACTCCACGGCGGAGTTGCCTTTGATCGATTGGAACCAGATGGGGAGGAAGTATACTGCAATTCATGTCAGTGACGTGTCATGGTTTGCGGTCAGACAGAATATCAACTACCGAAAATGTAATTTCCGGAGCCCACACAGAGGGTCTGCCAGAAGCCGGAGATGATGCTGCGCTGCGAGAAGATTCGCACGGGGAGCGTCGCGGTCTTGGGAAGGAAGATCTGCGCGGCGATGAACGAAAGGAGCAGGACGCCTGCGAGGACCAGGCAAGCCACGACGCGGCCGTTGCTCCACTGTTGAGTGTTAGTTGCGGTCTAAGGGATCAATCTCGATGACTTACGGAATACGTCTGGCCACCCCACTGGAGTGCCAGAATGAGGCAGACTACACCAGAGACCAGGAGTGTAGTGCCGAGGAAGTCCAGCTGTATCAGCTTCTCAGTCCACGAGACTCTGGTAGTATCTTGCTTGGGAACCTTGAGGCAAAAGGCGATGAAGACCATAGCGGCGCCACCGATTGGCAGGTTGACATAGAAGCACCATCGCCATGTCACATTCGATGTAAAGGCGCCGCCGATCAAGGGTCCGACGATTGAGGCGATGCCGAACAGGGCACCGAACAGCCCCTGGATTTGGGGACGCTTCTGCAGAGGTACCGAATGGATGATGCACATGATCTATCATAGGACTATTAGCATTATATCTTCTCCGAAATAGGGACAGACTGCTTCACAGTTCCAGCGAGAATGCCAGCAGCACCAACGCCACAGATAGCTCTTCCAACGATGAAGGCCACGGAGTTGGGGGCAGCACCGCAGATGGCAGAAGCAACCTCGAACAGTAGAATGCTGGCGAGGAAGACTGTTCTGACAGAGAAGAGCTTGTACAACTTGCCAAACAAGAGTTGAAATGCGCAGCATGTCAACAAGTAGGCGCTGCCGTACCAGCCGACGTCGTCGAAGGAGTTGAACTCATCGGTGATTTTGGGGATGGCCTGTGAGTTGCGTACACATCAGCGTCAAGTCAGGACAGGACATAAGAAAAGGATGCTCGTACAGTCGAGATAATCGTTCTGTCCAGTGCGACCAGAAACATGGCGACAAAGGCCGAGACAATCAGACAGACAACCCTAAGTCTCGATTGACCCTCGGGTGGGCCCGGAGGGCCAGAAGGGCCCCCAGCATTGGCTGCCCCTTCGCTTCTGGCTGCTGCCTTGTCCTGATTGACCAACTCCGGATTCTTGGTACCAGCTGACTTGATGCTCGCAGAAGTGGATGTGCGTGGGGGATCCATGATAACGTGGTGTTCGGCGCTCCGCGAGGCAGGGGCGCAATCAATCGGATGAAAACGCACGAGTGGTGAGTCTGTTTCGCAGGCAGATCACTTATCGAGGGAAATGAAGGTTTTTAAAGGGCCGCAAGGGGCTAAGAGTGCGTTCCAAGACATTCACTTCAAGCAATTGGCAGTGAGCATGACCAGCGGTCCGGGGGTTGCAGAACCCAGTGGTCGGGGGTTAGAAAGTGCGAGGCTTTGCAAGTGGCGTCAAGTTCGGCCCTCATAAACCCCGACTTTTCCCCTTCATCCCTTTTTGTTCCATCAACAAACCACAAACCTGGCATTCGGACTCCGGGACTTTCTGCAGCATGTGCGTCTAAAAGCTTGGTAGCCTGAAGCCATGGCGACGCCATTCTCTGCATTTTCACCGATTGCGCCCGTCCGAGCGTGAGTGCTGACGGTCAGCGACGCAAGGCCAAATGTGATCGCGCCCCAGATTCTGCACGATAATCACCAGTCGTCCTTCACCGCGTTGATAATATCTGGTCAAGTGCCATGAAGCACGCAGATTAGCAGTGCCTGATCTGCGGGTCTAATCAGACCTGGCGCACACCCTTTGTCTCTCTCATCGCTTTGGAACTTGATCTGCATCGACCTGCACATCCGTGTTACTGAGAAGGGCTTGATACATAAAGTGGATATTGTTGAAATTGAGATATCAGCTTCTTCTGACCAGGATGAACGGACGTGTTCTTCACACACAAAGCAGGTCAGGATGCTCTTGAGCAGCCTTAGTCAATTTTCGACTATAGCTATGTCGCATCTTTCATCGTGTAGTTTGCCTCAAGCTTGACAATTTTGCAAGGTATAAGAGTTATCCCAGCAGTGTAGAGTGCAATGCCTCAGTATGCGACTGATCAGTCTCAAAATACTATCCAGACCTGGCCAAACATCCCCAGGAACCCTCAATCCACCAGCCCCAGGACCCAAAACACCTCATCCCGAATCACCTCCGGTGCAACCAACTGCAAATTATGCGTCCTCGCCTTGCCTGTCGCATACACAAACCGACTCCGACTCGACAGCGACAGATGAGCCCGTTGCCCTCGCTCATCCATCTCCTCCATGACCGCCAGCCGCTCCGCCAGCCGCCGTCTCGCCTCCTCCGAGCCATGCCCATGCTCCACCCCATAAGCATAAACCTTCCCAAAATCCACCGACTCATTCGCAAAAATCACACTCAACCTTCCGTTCCCCAGCGCCTGCACCCCCTCGGGAATCGCCTCATTCAACTCCTTGGTACTCGCCGCAATGAGCGCCAACTCCGCCTCCGCCGTCGCCCGATTCCTCACCTCATCCTCCTTAATCGCCCGATACTCCTCCGGCGTCACCGCCACGTTCTCATCCAACCCCACAATGGCATAGTAATCGGAATTCCCCATCAAACTCGGCCAACCCGCAGGCAAGGGGGTTTGCGCCCGCGGCGAGTCGACGATCACCATCCCGACGACGACGTCGGGGCCGCGTTGGCGCAGGAACTCGCGGACCAGGACCCCGCCGTAGGAGTGGCCGATCAACACGTACGGCGGCGGGATCTGCGCCGCGTCGAGAAGCTGGGTCAGCTCGCGGACGCGGTTGTGCGCTGTCGGCGGCAGCAGCAGCAGCGGGGAGGGCGGTTCGCTGCTACGCCCGTAGCCGGCCCGGTCGTAGGTGTAGACGCGCGCCTGGGCGGCGATCAGGCGCTGCACCGCGACCCATTCGACGTGCGAGCTGCCGAGGCCGGCTTCGATGATCACGGCCGGGGGGAGGCTGCCATTGCGCTTCTGGCGTTCGGGGCCCGCGGCGGAGAGGAAGAGGGAGGGCCCGGGTTCGGGTAGTGGGACGAGGGCGGAGTGCGTGCCTTTGTTCCAGGAAGTGGTCATTGTAGCTGAAATGATTTTGAGTGGGAGGGTTGTGATGACCAGTCTCCAGTGTGTAGCTTGGGGTATGAGCGTGAGAAGCTTGAGAAGAAAGAGGAAGGGGATGGGGGCGCTACTGGAATTAAGTCTAGCTGCTCGTGCTTATCACACCAGTGGGCCATGGCAATGCTTATTCGTGCAATTGACTGTAGCCTGGTTCCTGGCATGTTAACTAAATAGGAACTAGATGGTTAGTGAAGTATAACAGTAATACTATAAGTACTGCGCTGGTCAGTCAGCTCCCGGGCTGTATACTGTTGGTATAGGAGGTGTAATGGATATACAATGTAGACTCAGGTGTAGTAAGATGCAAGACACCGCTAATTCTTCGCAGTGGCACAATCTATTTTCATACATTCTACTGCAGGACTTTACCAAATCTAAGGGTCTACTGAGCGTACAAATGATAGGGTATAGCCCATACCAACAGTCTATCGTGTTTCTAATCTCCAGTCATTAAACAATAGGTACATCGCTGTTGTGGTATCCGTCGTCAGCACAGTCTATAGTTATATTCACCCCGCTGATGTTATTGCCCTTATTGCCCCCAATGCTCCCCCCTCAAACCTCCCCACGAGCTTTCTCTTCCAGCACACTGCCCCTACTCTCACTCAACGCCTCCGAATCAGCCTCCGACCCCTCCTTGCCACCAGTATTTCCCTGGCTTCCAATCCTCAAAAACGCACACAACGGAATCCCCAACGACGCGATCCCCGCACAGTACAAAAACGTCGCACTATAGGGCTCAATCGGATCGCCCCTGAAGTAACCCCCGGTGGCCGTGCCCCTCGCGACAACCGCATCATAAATCGCCGTACTAATCCCCATCCCGATCGTCACACACAACTTGGTGACAGTCTGAAAGATCCCGCCCGCGATACTCTGCTGCGCGGGGGGCAGCGAGCTCATGACGTACATGTTGGCGACGCAGAACTCGAAATCCGCGCCCACGACCGCCAGCACCAAACCCGGAAAGATGAACGCCCAGTAGCTGCTGTCCGAGTGCTGGAGGCCCATGAGCAAGAACGAGCCGACGTAGGCGGTGGCGCCGACGGCCATCAGCAGGCTGTTGGAGACGCGGTGCATGATGAGGCCGGCGATGATGTTGACGATGATCCCGCCGATGGCCATGGGCAGCATGTGCACGGCGACCATGAGCGGCGAGTAGCCCTTGATGCGCTGCATGAACAGCGAGACCCAGAAGGACATGATGGGGAACGCCAGGAAGCCCAGCAGCAGGATGGCAATCACCAGCGAGAAGTCGCGGTCGCGCCAGATGCTCATTGGCACCAGCGGGTAGGCGTACCAGTTCTCCCAGAAGACGAAGGCGATCATGAATAGGGCGCCCAGGACGAGGAGGACGAGGACGTAGGGGGTCTTCCAGCCTTGCGGGGCGTCGGAGCCCAGACTTTTGGTTGTTGGTTAGTATACGAAACAGTAAAGACGATGAGACGGAAGAAGGGAACTCACCTCAGGGCACCGGAGAACATCCCGATCCCCGCGATCGTAAGCAACGTGCCCACGATGTCGAATTTCTTGATCGCCTGCACGGAGATCTCCGTCTTGGGCGAGTGGTCGACCGGCACGCTGAAGACGGCCACGACCACCACCACGACGTAGATGATGGCCAGCAGGAAGTAGCTGGCGCGCCAGTTGAAGATCTGCGTCGCGATCCCGGAGAATACGCTCCCAAACACGAAACCCATCGGGTTGCCCGCGCTGAAGCACGCGAACACCCGATTCTTCCGCTTGGACGGCCGTTGGTAGATGTTGGCCAGCATCCCTTGGCCCGGCGGCACCGAGGCCGCCGACATCAGGCCCATCACCCCGTTGAGGATGTCCAGCTGCAGCGGCGTCTTGCTGAACCCAGCCGCCAGCGAGAAGACGGCGAATAGGACCATACTCCCTAGAAAGAGGGACTTGCGACCGAAGAGATCCGCCAGGCGGCCGAAGAAGAGCAGGAAGGATCCGGCGGCCAATCTGGAGGGCAGGGTTAGCGTATGATACTAGGGCTAGTGGTACTTGGGGAATGGTTGCGTACGATGAGGAACCGCTGAGCCAGGTCAATTCCGCCGTGGTCATGTTCAGATCATTCTGGACTTCGGCGGTTATCACGGTGACGGCTCCGCTGACGAGCGAGGACATGGCGATCGCCATGGTCGCCACGGCGACAAACATGATTTCCTGGACAGTGGACGAGAAGACTTCAGGGCGGGCTTCATCGTCGACCGGGCTGGTCGCAGCTATAGCGGTGGTCACCCCGTCGGATTTCTCCGACGGTAGACTACCCTCAGTCGGCCGCTCCATGTCGTCTCGGAGCATCACTAGAGAGTACCGAGGGGTGGGGTTGAAGGGAAGGGAAGAGCGGATAAATGATCTTGATCTCAACCTCGAGCCATGGGGAGTATAAATGCCGGGTGGGCAATGGAAGTATCACCGCCATTTGGGGGAGAACTTGCCAGAGAGGAAACTGCATGATTACGCGATGGCGCGGCGAAATTTCCGCAGCGGCGATGAGTGCAAATTTGGGGTTATTCTCGATCGGTCTTAGGGTTGGTCTTGGCCCTCTGTCTCTACGCAGTTTGAACTGCAGTATTCACTCCGTTCCGAAGTCCGACCACGCCTCCTTTGATTGCGCTGACTCACAATCCACAGGATCAATGTGTACTAGTCAAATGATCTGATAACAAATCCTCAGCCTATGCCACTCGAATTCTGCCTACAGTATCCAGTTGGCCTCGACAATTCACCGCCAGTAACTTCCTGCAACTGTTCGGCTCGAGCCGCAGCTCGGGATCTGAGTTCCGAATGCGGTAACATTGACACTTTCTCTGCAGTGTTCAATTGACTCCGTCCTGCTTATTGCTTACCTATTGAACTGCTGGCTGCATAGATTTGCTTTCCAACTCAACAAGTGACCGCTCACATGCGCATTCTTACGTGTCCATCAGTTGTTGCCCTCAACCTGAATCATCTCTTCCATTGTCCTTCTGTTCGGAAACGACCCGGGTCTGGATTCTTCTTCGGGTGGAGACTGCCTCTCCACTGTTCCGGGCTTTAATTCAGCTACAATTCTTCCCACAGTGTGCAGGTATCATTTTTCTTACCATGATGTTGGAGCGATCGGCCTTTTCGCACGATGTCGAAGATATCATTTTCCACCAGGTTAAGTGAGAAGTGAGCAGAAAAGGCACTACCTGATCTTCAGCGGCAGGCTGGTATGGTGTTAGGAGCATTACGGTGAAGTTACGTCATCCGAGGTCTCGTGGCGCAATGGTAGCGCATTAGTTTCCGGTACTAGAGGTTGTGCGTTCGAGTCGCACCGGGATCGTTTTTTGTTTTTCCCCCTTCTGCCCAGTTCCAGTTGAAGGTCTGTCACCGCACTTGTTGCATACATCATGTTTCTTTTTTTTTTCTTTTTCTTTTCTTTTCTTTTTCTTTTTTTTTCTTTTTCTTTTTTTTTCTTTTTCTTTTTTTTCTTTTTCTTTTTTTTTCTTTTTCTTTTTTTTTTCCTCTCTCTTTTTTCCTTTTCTGTTTGCACCTTGCATTGTTCACTCAACGCTACTGTGAGGACTATACACCCTGCATATGAAATCCTCGATGTAGGAGCCGAATCCGATTTGGCAGTCTCGAGACTTGCTGTGGAGAGTGAGAAACATATTTCGGGTCATGATGTTAGTACTTGACCAGTCTTTTACGGAAGATGAAGGTGACAAAACAGAAAACGGCCTCGCTTCCCATTGAATACTCTCGATAATCACTTCCAAACCATAATCCAACACAGACTGCCCAAACATGCTCAGAATCTCCTAACGCCAGCCACCCCCCCTCAACCGCTTTCAAAAACATCAACCACATTCCCCCTAAACTCAAGATTATGGATCTTGTCGTTCCGAAACCCACGATCCAAATGCCGCCGGCAGATCGCCTCCACGTGCTCCTCGTTCCTGAGCTGGATCTGGTTCGTAGAAGATGATACCTCCCGAGAATCGCGTCTTGCTTGTTCTGCTTTTGACGAGCCTGGTCCCCTTTCCCGGGTCGCATCCAATGCATCGGCGGGGAGCTCTTCCTCGCGACTGCTGTTCTGCCTGTGTGCCTTCACGCTCTTCACCCCGTACGCGACGCTATTGACCACCAACGCGGTACCTAGCAAGCAGCCCGTTAGCAAAACACACCAGCCCAGGACGATTCAAAGGGAAATGGGACGAACTGGTAAAAGGAAGCAGAGCGATGTTCCCGAAGAACCGAGCGGTCCCGACCCCGACGTCCTTCGCGAGGTTGGGTCGGCCCTTGCCGCGGGGCTTGTCGCCGCCGTCGGGCATGGAATCCTGTGGCACCACAGAAAATCAAGTTAGACGGCAATATCGAGATGGAATGTTTGCGTCGTGGCGTGATACCTTCTGCCGCAGCCCGGGGACCTTGCTCACCAGGTCCGAGGCGCTGACGATATCCTTTGCGGCGTGGGAGATTCCCCCCCAGTAATCCTTGGTCGGACGTTCGGAGGCGGGTTGCGTGGATGGGATGTTATATGGGCACCGCGTGATCCTGCATTCGGGTCAGGGGGTCCATCTCATGGCGGTTCAGGTTACGGATGTGGGAGAGGCCTACAGCACGAGATCCGTAAGCTTGATGCGTTGCTCCTGCAGCAGGACGGCTGCCGCCTCCGGGGAGATGGTCTGCGACGGTCGGTTCCAGATCTGGTACATGGCCAGGTCCTGCTTGGTCATGCTGCAGGGTTGGACCTGCGGAGGCAGCCAGCGGTAGAAGGACTTGATGGCGCTGGCGGCCCCGGCCTCGTCGAGGAGTTGTCGCTGGATGGCTCGGGTGGTCTGTTGGACGTCGGTGCGGAGGCAGAAGCCGATCGCCTGGGCGAGGGTCTCGGAGGTGAGCTCGTTGGCGCGTAGTGGCGAGGCGGCGGCGCCGATTTTCGCGAGAGTCTGGCCGGTTAAAAGGTGGCTGGATGAGTTAGTATCTAGGAGTTTCGTGATAAGAGCCCGGGGAGTGTTACTCGTCGGTCTGTGCGATGACCACGCTTGGTTTGCCGTGCCGTAAAGCCGTTTTCGTGGTGTCTATGCTCCCGTTGTGGACGACCAGAGATGCTCTGGGGAGTAGCCAGTCTGTTTGGAAAAGTGAGTGATGCTGACACCACATCAAGGTAGAGACGTGGAACCTACCGCTGGCGCTGGAGCTGACAACGTAAACGTTGGGATTGTCCAGCCTCGCACAGACGTGCCGGCACTCTTCAGAGACAACAATCCGAAGCCCACGATTTAGTATACTCTCCTGGATGACTGTCACCAGCAAGTCCGAGTCCACGATGCTAGGGTCTCTCATCATGAGATAAATCGGTGCTGCGCCCGACGAGATGAAGTTGTCAAGATCCTTCGGTGGGCGGTCGGACTCTTCGGTTTCGTGGAAAATATAGCCGGACATCTCTGCAGGGACGTCAACCAGTTAATTCAACTCTTGTAATGGTCAGAGAGCGTATTCGCTCACCATGATTGATCGCCCAGTCCCTCGGCTTCGGAACCAGAACCCTCGAGCAGAAGTACGTGTGTGGAATCTCGTGGTCCATTATCAGCCTTCCCGCCACAGTTGGGGAAATGCTCATCAATCCGAGAACCTGTCGTCGGAATATGTTGAGGGGCTCCAAGATTCTGGTATCCTGATGTTAGTCCTCTTTTCTCACTGGACAAGAATCGCTGGACTCACAAACGCCACGTCGACTCCTCAATTAACGCATAAGACAACATATTGGCAGTCGGCTGATCGATCTCCTCGTTGGGATCCAGACGCGCTCTAGGATGCGGGAAGGCTTTGGTAGGGCTCTGCGGTGTCGCGGACATGATCTGCAGCGGGATCGATAGACGTTCCGCGCAGTGGATGTGGGCATGCGCCGTTGGGGTGGCGATGATCGCGTCCGCCATGAAGGGGCGCGCGTCATCTCGGTATGGCGCAATGCAGGCTTGCCAGCATCGTTTGTATGCTTCAAAGAGGGAATGGCGGAGGTTGCGGACATGGTTCGCTCGGTGATCGGCTGAGTTGAGAGTCTGACCATTGGCTGTACTGTAACTCTATACAGAGAGTCAGTCTTACTTTCTTAATCCGAGAAGGAACACCTACTCGTGGGGATGAGGTGATCGGAGGGATGGCGAAGAAGTCCAGTCCGTGACTTCGTACCCGCGATGCGTATGAGACATCTGCAGCGATCCGGACCCGGTGGGAATCTTGCTGGAGTTGTTTTGCGATGCTTATGAAGGGGTCAATGGATTCTGTCCTGGAGTTTAGCATTGAGATGAGCAATGACAGGACACCCGGCGTCATTACCATCGACGACCATCACCACGATGTCCAGTGGTGGCGGGTTAGGGCTTTCCGGTTGGGGTTCACCACATGAAGGAACGCTGCTGCTACTCCCTCCAGACTCGCTGCGATTTAACCCTACACTCACCAATCGAGCCTGCGTGCTCGGCCGCATGAACGCCTGGATGAAAGCAGACGTGCGCGACGTGATGTCCGCATTGATACTAAACTTGCTATCTTCTGATCGCAATCGTTAAACAAGCAAGAGCAGGTGGCGGCCGATCAACTCACTTTCCGGCGCAAAGCAGTAGTCCAGCTCCCGTGAATCGTTGGTAAACTCAGGGGAAAAGTCCGGCTCGATGGTCCAGAGGGACGCTTCTGAGGACGCGACTGAAGCACGCGCGGGCGAATATGCAGGCGGTGGATCCGAGTAGTCATCAACGATGCGGATTTGTTCGATGTTCAAAGATTCTTTGGAATCCATGTTGCAGCGTCTCAGGAGAGATGTAAGTGTAAGGGTTGTTGACAGTGGAAGGATCGTTGGAAGAATTATATTCACAATCAAGCAATCTAAGTTAGGCTACCATGCTTTTGTCTTTTAGTCTTTTCAGTTCAATAATAGAACTATATTAAGAACCAATTAAAGTGTCATTGATTTAGCTTTTTCCGATACACCGCGCATCGATTGCGGCAGGTGCCCTCAGCCGGACGCATGGCGGTTCCAGAACGTGGCTCGATAGTGGAGCAAGACGAGACCCCAACACATTGCTAGAAACCACTTTAAAGCCAATTGAGTCGTCAGGTAAGGGACAGAAAGGTTGAAACAAAAGTTTGAACATGGCGATCAAGCGGGTCAAGACGTCCGCCATGCTCGGGTTCGTACTCGGGTTCGGATCTAAGCTTAGAACGGTTTTTGCGAAATGACCCACAGGCTCGGATCGTCCGCCAGGGACTATGAATCTGTGTACGTACGTGAAGAACTTGCATGTTGAATCTATACGAACCCGATGAGCGGAGGCAAAATGTGACTGCCTAGTTCCTGACTGAAGTCGAGATTCTATCCATGGAAAAAACAGCCAAACGCTCATCGGCGACATGCATTAAGCTATAAATATTTAACTGTACTTGGGACCTTATTGTAGGGACACAAAAGTGCATCGACTTCTGGATAACTAAAAACCATATTATACACCTCAATTCTTTGCATACAACGCCCAGACTTGGCTTGATACCGATTCACCATGTTAGCCGCAAGATCCGAATCCACATTCGTGCTCTACGAGTACGACCCCAGCCTGCCGGCCGCAGTCATCTTCGCTGTGCTGTTCTTCTTGACCACGGCAGTCCATCTCTTCCAGCGGGTGCAAACCCACGCGAAGTACTTCAACCCGTTCATTGTCGGAGGAATCTGTAAGTAGTTAGAACGATCTCTCAGGCAGATCATCAATCTTACTGAGCAATCTCCAGTCCAGATAATCGGCTATATCGCCCGCGCGGCAGCACACTTCCACCAGACATCGACCACACTCTACGCCATCCAGACCCTCCTGCTTCTCCTCGCACCAACTCTCTACGCCGCCTCGATCTACATGGTCCTGGCCCGGATCATCACCTTCGTCAACGCAGCCGACCTGAGCATCATCCCCGTAAAATGGCTGACCAAGGTCTTCGTGTCGGGGGATGTCCTATCCTTCCTTCTCCAAGCAGCAGGCACGTAGCCTCTCCCTCCCCTCTATCCTGTCCCCAGTATTCTAACACCGGAGACAAAACAGGCGGCGGAATCATGTCCGGCGGCTCCGCGAGCGGCATGAAGATCGGGCAATGGGTCATCGTCGGCGGTCTCTGCGTGCAGCTAATCTTCTTCGGCGCCTTCCTGCTCGCCTCCCTCACCTTCCACCGGCGCATCGCCAGCCACCCGACTGCGCAGTCGGACAAGGCCACGGATCGCGGGAGTGGCAGCTGCTGGCCGCGGGACTGGCGGGGTCTGCTGTTCGCGTGCTACCTCGTCAGCGGGCTCATCCTGGTACGGTCGGTGTACCGGCTGATCGAGTTTGCGCAGGGCAACAGCGGGTACGTCATCAGTCACGAGGCGTTCCTGTATGTGCTGGATGCGACGATGATGTTTCTGGTGATGGTGGTGATGAACCTGTTTCATCCGTCGGTGGTGCTGCAGAGCGAGGTGCGCCATCATCGGGTGGGGTCGGAGGAGGTCGGGCTGCAGCTTGAGCGGCGGGGGTCGCCTGCGTCGGTATAAATGTGGAGTCCTGGTCGGGGTTTCTCTGAGGTTTCCTTCTTACATGCATATTGCAACTTTTGTTTCGGTGATTTCTGTGTGGCTTTTCTGATTGATAGACTGTTTTGAATCCTGAATTGTGAATGCTGTTTATTTTACTCTGCCGAGTTATTGCTTGATCACTACCTAGAAAGCTTACTTCAATGGAGTTCTTCCAGAATTGTATCATACAAGTCTCTCTTATTGCCGAAAGGTGGTTGCCATTGTTTCTTGGATTGTATAGGGATAGTGAATGGGTATGCGGATTTCATGCCAAGCCTTGGAAACGTTGAATGTCCGTAGACACGCATTATTTAGATGCGTCTGTACTTCAGAAGACAAGATAAAATGATTAAGAGATCCCGCATCAGGCCACTCAGAGGCTCCTTTTTACTGAATTCACCCTAGTAATAGAGCCCTTCCAAGTCAACTATGCTAAGCAACAAGTTTAGCATTCAGATTGCAACCCAGTGAAATGATCCAAATCCTACCGGAACATTAGGAACTGTATAAGAGAAAAATCAGATCAAGAGTCTAAGATCTCGAAAGTCCAGTCAGGCTTAATTATCTTGATCATATAGTTGAGGCATGTCTTCCACATTTTGACTTCCTTCAATCACTAAAAGGTCTTGGCAAAGAAACGCTAGGTAGGGCGGAAGGATCTGTGGCCAATCAAACTTAAGGTTGAGTGGACCCGGCATTGCGTCTGCCGTGTTTGGCGTGTTTGCACCCGGCAGGACGAGATTAGCGTGCGCCAAGAATAGCTCAGCATCCAGGCTTCCACCATAACAACCTCATCTAAAGAGGCTTGTATTCACGCCAGAAGAATTTGGATGCCTGGGACATCTCTGGATCTACTGTAGTAGTAGCATACACAGTTCAAAAAGGTCTCCGAATAGGCAGCCATGGTAGTGAAACCGCGCAGCAGACGACTCGGACGAAAAGTCTGGGCAAAAGAAGAAAAGGGTCCACTTGACCCAGGGACAAGAAAACGAACTTTGATCCATCGCCTCAACGTTAAAACTTGCATGATCGGGCGAAACATCTGGGCTGCGATGACAACCAAGACATCTCGCCCTGTTACGTGATTTGGCTCCTCCAGAGTGCGGTGGTGCCCAGTAATCTCCAATTGAGAATTGTTCAACCCGGTGAAAACGGGTCTGGAGCAATCAAGGTTATCTTATCGCCGGCACTGATTTGCGCGGGGCTTCTCCAACAAACAGAAAATGTCGGCCAGCTCCACAGTCCGAGGACGCCGGACTCATCGCAAGTCACGTAACGGGTGCCAGCAATGTAAGCACCGGAAAGTCAAGGTGGGATGCTTCATACCTCTTCCTTCGCAACGGTATCACCGGAGCAGTATGCTGACACGAACGACAGTGTGGCGAGGAAAAGCCGACGTGCGACAACTGCATGCGCCATGGCGTACGGTGTTCCTTTGCGGTCTCGACGCGAATGGCCGAAACCGCTTCCTCATTGACCGAAGCCACCTCCGCATCGAGTCGCAACTCGACGCCCAACTCCAGCGGCAGACGGAGTCCACCCGTCGGATCCCCCGATGACACCGCAACCAGCAGCCTACCCCAGCCACCCTCCTCAACCGGTACCTCAGACCTCGCCATCGCCGACCTCGAGCTCCTCCACCACTACACCACCTCAACCGCGTACACCTTCTCCGCCAACCCGGCCCTGCAGACGCTGTGGCGCGTCGAAGTCCCCAAGGTCGGCTTCACCGCCCCGTACACCCTGCGGGCGATCCTCGCGCTCTCCGCGCTACACCTCGCGAGCCTCCGCCCGGGACACAAAGACCACTACCTCGGCCTGGCCAGCACGCACCACGACGCAGCCCTGCGCCTGGCCACCCCGGCCATCGCCCAGCTGACCCCGACCAACGCGACGCCGCTCTTTCTCTTCTCGGCGCTCTCCTCCTTCATCTGCTGCGCCAAGCCGCTCAAACTCGGCAACTTCCTGCTGTGGGAAGGCCACGAAATCGCCAACTGGCTCCTTCTCATCAAAGGGACGGGCACAATCGTCGCCGTCGCTGAGGACACCCTCAAGAACGGACCCCTCGGCCTGCTCTTCAGCGTGCACCGCCGACCGCGCGCCCACGATTTCGACGACGCGGCCGCCACGCAGCACGCCTTCCTCGAGGACCTGCGGCGGTTTATTCTCTCCGAGCCCCACGATGACCCCCACGCCAAGGCCATCTACTCCGAGGCCATCGACCACATGAGCCACTGCTTCACCCTGTGTCGCGAGAAGGGGTGGCGGCTGGAGACGGCCGACGTGTTCATGTGGCTGCTGCGCGTGCCGCATGATTTCCTGCTCGCGCTCAAGGAGTACCAGCCGCCGGCGATGGTGATCGTCGGGTACTTCTGTGTGCTCATGCACCAGCTCGAGTGGATCTGGTGCATGCGCGGCTGGGGCACGCACATCCTCTCCCAGATTTATGAGCAGGTGCCTGGTCCTGTGTACCGGGCGTGGTTGCAGTGGCCGATGGAGCAGATTGGGGTGTTGTCGGGGAGATGAGGGTGGTGTTCTGGTGGGTGGGGGTGGAACGTGATAGATAGGGCTGGTCCGGGCTCGTGACTTGACTTTGATGCCGACCGAGCAATTTATAAAGGTTCCCCGTGCCGGGGTGCATCACACATTGGCAGCGTTAAGGCATTTTCATCTTCTTCTCCTGAGCCTAGGCATCCTTCTGTAGATTGAAGATAAGACCTATTTCGGAGTGATGAATAATAATAATATTATACATGCATTATATAGAGGGACGCCTACCACCCTCTGAGTCTAGCCCTGGCCACTAAAGCAAATCATACCTCCATACAGAGGCCGGGACCAAGATCTATGTATACAACTCGCGTCGAACCAATGGCTCCGTGCTGGCCTGGCTCGACACGCGCGTCCGGCGCTCGGACTGGGTGTCCGTGTCCGTCTCGGTGGAGTCGGCCATGATCTGTGTATCGGTGAGGACGGGAGGCCGGGGACGGTGCCGAGACGGGTGCGGTGGCATCCTGCACTCGGGATCCGAGGGGGCTCGCGGCTTGCGTCGCCGCAGAGTGTACATGGTCGGGAGATTGGCGGCCAGCGCCGAGAGGAGCACCTCGAAGAGGGTAATGATGATGTTGATGCTGGGATTGGTGGTGGTGAAGAAGGCGCGCGAGAGACTCGCCGCGGCCACTAGAATGCCGATGGAGAAGAGTCCGATCAGAAGGAGGCGTCTGCGATCGGGGTCAGACTGAGGACTGAGAGTGGGATATGGAGATAATGAACGCACTGGCGCCAGGGTCGGTGGACCTGGACTACCCAGGGGATCGGGAGTATGATGAGGATCACGTCGCTGGAGGTGTTTTGCACAACATAGGAGTATAATGATCCTTTGGCGTTGAGGCAATGCACTGCGTTCGAATTCGTTGTTAGGATCTAGCCCTGTGGGGAAGAAGGGGAGGGTCGAAGGTAGGCAATCTATCTTCTACACTCACCCGGCGGGTGTCCCGTCAGGAGGATATTATGCACTGGCCCGACGCAGGACACGCTCCAGCCGACGACCGCAAAGGCAAAGGTCAGCGTGAGCCAGCCCCAGGCCACGAGAATCCAGATGCGAGGCCACGGAAGACCACCCCAGACACGTTGGATGAAGAGAAGCACGACTGCTTTCTGACCCCAGAAACTAAAGGCGGGCACACAGGTCAGAGAGGTATATCTAGAAGGTGCTTGTGGGGGAAGGCATACTAGATGAAATACCCGTATGTATACCCGACATACACATGCGTGATTCTTCTGGCGATGGCAAGGTCATGAGGGGTTGGCCCGCCCGGCTTCTTAAGTACCCCCGACACATTGAACTGTCCAACCACCGAGACCATGGTCGTAGTCACCAGTAGAGAGAACATGCACAGCATGGTCACGTAGTCACTAATGTCGAAGGGCTGACCTCGATGCTTGCGCAGCCACAGCCGAGTACCCATTACCGCTCCCGCCATCGCGGCGACGACGCACTGCAAAATGACGGAGAGGGGGGGACCAAGAGTGAAGACCATTGTTGTGTTGCCATTCAATTAAAAAGAGAGAGGCCACATGCTGCTGGAAGAGTGAGGTTACAAGTGAAGCTTTGAAGCAACATTAGGGAGTGTGCGATGGACAGGAATCCTATGAAAATATCATATATACTAGTCCCAGTGAATATGATCTGCGCAGTTTCGGTGGGAACTGTGCTCAACCCGATATTATGGCTACAGTAGTAAGGGCTGTACAGTACTTCAGGAGTTCGGTGCAAGCGGGTTTACCGAAGCTCTGACAACTTCGGTTCCAGGCCATAGCTCCTTCAGTGCCAAACAAAGAATTTGAGATCATGAGCTCGCGAGCTCGAGCTTTTCCCTCTTTCGGTCGCTCAGCTGCGGAGATGGACAGCCGCTCGAGACCCCCCTCGAACCACCCCCTAACCCGGGGAAGAACAGAAGACGAGTCCAAGCCATCCAAGCCACCACGCACAAGAATCTGATGTACATCAAATAACGAAAGCCAATTGCTCTAACCCACTGTCCTCTGACCTTTGTCTGACTCGGAGTTGTCTTTTTCCTACCAGCTCAACCTCGAAACCACGGCTCGGGGGGGCCATAGCGAAAGTTCAGCCGCCCTAACTTTGGCTCGGGCTTTCCCGATGTGGGCTACGCCAAGCGAGAGACAGACAAAGAACGCAGCCGCCACGAGCCGTGATTCGTGATTGTGGAGTGATAGCTATTGCTCGAGGGTTTGGGACCGAGCTAAACTTATGTCATGACTCCGACTCCTCCCCGCGGTTGCGGGTTTGCAGGTTCCAGGTCAAGCTCGACCCAAGTAGGCGGTACCCAAGCGGTGGGAGCACTCTGGCTCGCACCTGGAGGTTCATATATCCACACTATCATGCCATTTGACTGAGGTCACGAGCATTGCAGTCAGTCAAACCTATGCTAGAGGTGCGATGATCCATTGGAGAGAGGCGCTGAGTCGAATCATGGGTCTAGGTCGCCAATGCTGATCTACCGCGCCGAGGTTGACTGATCTCACTTTAGACCGAGAATCGTTCAGCCATTAATCTGCTGTGACTGGAGACTGCACAAGCAGAGTATACACATCAGAAAAGACTCTCCCTGTCCTGTTTCCAACTGTTTCCACCCGCGCTATACACCTTCCATTCGACAGATGTCAGCGACCCCAACTCAACAAGGTTCAGATGCACCCCAATAATCACGCAACTGCAACCGTTCCCACGGGCCAAGACATTCGGGAAAAGGGGCATGCTGCCTGCCCTGATGTGCGTGACCTCTTCGTTACCACCTTCCTGTCAGGTCCCGAGGAGATAACCAGCAATTTCCTGGCCATCGCGCACTTGGCGCGTCTATTGTGATCACGTCGAACATGAGTTTGAGATCTGCAGGCAGGTTCCAGCCTCGGTGTGTTCTGAACTCAAAACTCGTAGATATCTTGTTTTTGGCATGGGCCTCTCATCGGCGCAGTAAGAAGTGTGCGTCCGATCCCCCCCGAATCGGACTGGTGCAGTAACTCCTCCTTTGCGCAGAGAACCACTCGCTTGTTGACTGCCAGAGCATGGACGTCTGAACCGCGGAAGACACCCACTTTTCCCCGGGACTCGGACTGTCAACCTGAGAACTCACCGAGCGTCGTAGGAGGATCCGTATCAAATGTACCAATCAGCCCTAGGACGTGCACCAATTTCAGCCTTGATCATCGCAACTGAAGATTCCTGCAGACCCATGGGCCACCCACCACTTTTACACATTCATATAACTTCATACTACCCCCCCTCCAAAAGACAAAGGTCAACTCCTCTCTTTGCCTTTCCTACCTATTTCTGATGCCCCCCGTTTCAAGACTATACATTTATTTAATCTACGCACTCTCCCAACCCTTCAGAGCACCCACACGCAAAAGGTCACGCAGCGCCCTAGCTTCCTCAAACTGATGGTCCGTGATACCGCTCACGTTTCAACCTACACGCCAGATCACGGAAGGACCTTTCGGCCGGATAGTCCGGTATAATATAAAACCTGGAATGGTCGGCTTTGAGTAGAACCCAACCCACCCTCCATCAGACAAACCGATAACTACAGTAGATTCGTAGAGGGATCCCCCTTGCCCCATCCCCCCTCCCCTCCTCTCTCCCTCCGTAAAGTCTGATGGGACCCCGGATCGCGTCCGTGGCGGCGATCCTTCGCACCGAGCCTGCGTGAGCCAAGGATCCATATTGGTTTCGACCATCCGCACAGAATGGGTTCTCTGTGGGAAGGGGGGCTGGTTCATCGTAGA
Source organism: Aspergillus fijiensis CBS 313.89 (assembly GCF_003184825.1). Taxonomy (NCBI): domain Eukaryota; kingdom Fungi; phylum Ascomycota; class Eurotiomycetes; order Eurotiales; family Aspergillaceae; genus Aspergillus; species Aspergillus fijiensis. Next base: position 295,063 of record NW_024469009.1, on the reverse strand, counting down.
GGTACAGAAGTTGCAGGCTCATCTCAGTCACAATCCCAATCACTTAGTAGTATGCTATTAGTGATGAGATGTGATAGCAGAAGGTTGATTAAGAGCGAAGCTTGAGTGCTGGGAATACTGCCCTTTTCGTTGAGGAAAGACCTTTCTTGCTCCTTGGGATAGATCAAGTACCAGTTTCGTGATTTTGACCTCTTCTGTGCTATTCGGGTTCTCTTATGTTTCTTTGAAAGTACTCACACTTCTGTGCTTGGTGTTGATGCAGGACTGCAGTAGGATTGGAATAGGGAGACCGATGGCCTAACAACGGCCTGAGGTTTCGAAGGCCTCTGCGGGGAATGTGGTATGCCAAGTTCCCTCAGCCGAGCATGAGTAATCAGGGACTTTCACGAGAGAACAGCGGGTATAGACATGACGATGCGTATAGAGATGGTATATGAGAGTTGGATAGCGTTGCCACCTCAACGGCCTCCGATTGGTGAGAATTTACAGTCGAATCCAGACTCACAAGCTGGCGAATCGAGGCTAATATGGCTCTCAAACTCTACGGATCGGCCATGTCAATCGCCCGCGTCCTGGTCACGCTCTGCCATTCGTTAATCCGTGTCGATATCGCCCAGGGGAAACACAAGACCACAGTATACAAGAAGATGCAACCGTTCGGCAAAGTGCCTGTGCTGGAAGACGGGGAGTTCCAGATTTTCGAGAGTCGAGCAATTTGCAAGTATCTCGCCCGGAGAGTCGTTCTTCTTGCCTAATTATCGTGTATGTAGTCTGATTCTCATTTGTCGGGATAGACGATACACCTCTGGGGCGAGGTTGATTTCCCCCGAAGGGGACTCTGAAGCGTACGGGCGCTTCGAGCAGGCGTGCTCAATCGAGTCTTATCGGAGGGCTTATCGGCCACCGTCGGAGTTCCATTCACGTGACTGTCTGCATGTAAACAATGAGTCAGCCAGTCTGGTGATCGACTGGAAGTGACATGTAACACCTATCTTGAAAATCTTTTGTTTTTGCGTTCATCAAAGTAGACGAGGTAGAAGATAATGCTCACTACATACCTGCACTATTGCAAATAGAACATGTGCAGGAAGGGCTAAAGCCAGTTCACCGACTGATAACGCACTTTCGACCCACAGTCACGCCAGCAGTGCGGGCAGTCTTATAACCAGTCCCCGCCCTACACTCCCACCGCAATCAAGGGGGTCGAATTCTCCACCATCTGTGAAACCGCATCATGACATCCAAGGGCAGTCACCTGCGCTATCCCGGCCCAGGAATCCACGAGCCAGCTCGTGCACCACGTCGCCGATTTCTGAGACGCTGGCGGCGATCCATTGGAGGTGTTGCGTTGGTCGCAACTCTGCTGCTGGTCTCCGTCAGGTCCCCTGCAGATCTACTCACTCCGACCACCTCTGCAGCGACCAAACGAGAATTCTACGAAGGACTTCAGAAATGCCACGATGTGCATGATCGAGGCCTGCGAGAGCCTGTCGCATCAGCAAGCAGGGCCAATCCCCGCTGGAACCCCGTCGCAGGCCAGAAAGAAGCCATCGTCATCCAGAATGCGACGCTCTTCGACGGGGAATCCACCCTCGACGACCGGGTGGATATCATATTCGACGCCGGAGTGATCCGCTCGGTGCTCCCAACTTCGCAACACACCCCTTTGCCAGCCAACGCCCAGGTGATCGACGTGCACGGCTCATTCGTCACCCCGGGCCTGGTAGACATGCACTCGCATCACTTGCTGCTCTCCTTCCCGCAGCTCCCGGCCACCAAGGATGTCAACGAGAGCCCGCTCCTGGGCCCGCTGACCTCCTTCGTTCGTGCCGTGGATGGGTTCAACCCGGACGACCCAGCCATCAAGATCATCGCTTCGGGGGGCGTGACCTCGTCGCTGATCCCCCCGGGATCGGCAAATGTTATCGGCGGCGAAGCCTATCTGGTCAAGAATCTTCTCCGACCCGGCCCAGACGGCGAGCCGGTCATCGAAGAGTTGCTCCTCGACCATGGTATTCCCGAGGCGCAGCGCCAGCGGTATCTCAAGATGGCGTGCGGGGAGAACCCCCGACGGTTCTACGGACACACCCGCCTCGGTCTCGCCTGGTTGCTGCGCGAAGAACTCAACAAAGCACGAGAGCTGCACGACCGCCAGACCGAATGGTGCCAGGCGGCATTCCAGATCGAGGAGAGCAGAGTGGGGCAGAGTCAGCAGATCGCTAATTTTATCGACCGACAGGGCAAGCGACCGGAAGAATTCAAGCTCGAGACGCTGGTGGCGTTGCTGCGCGGAGAGCTCAATCTGTATGTGCACTGCTATACGCCCGACGATCTGGAGCGCATGCTTGCCGTGCTGCATGAGTTCGGAGTGCATCCTCGGGCGTTCCATCACGCGTTGTCGGCATGGCAGGTGCCGGAATTCCTCAAACATCTCGAAGAGTGCGTTGCATCACCTTTAATCTCTATGTCACAGATCGAAGGGCTAACTCAAGTGGGCTCGCAGAAACATCACTATTGCCACGTTCGCCGACAACGGCCTGTACAAGGCCGAGGCCTACGAGTCGAATCTGCGAGGGCCCAAGATTCTGGACGAGCACGGTCTCCGCGTGGCCCTGAAATCGGTGAGTCCTGGTGTCTATCTCTCAGTGGCCATGGCTCATTAATCTGGGTGTCTAGGATCACACAGGAGAAGGCAATTACGCGAAGTACCTCCTGTGAGTGGCGCACAGGCATTTGCCCCAACCCTAAGTTCTCGCTGACATCTGCATAGCGACCAGGCAGCAATCGCCCACTCGTTCGGCCTATCCGAGGAAAAGGCCCTGCAATCAGTGACCTCGATCCCGGCTCGCTCCATCCAGCAAGACCACCGCATCGGCTACGCTCGCCCTGGCTACGACGCCGATCTCGTGGTCTGGGATGACCATCCGCTGCAAGTGGGCGCCACTCCAGTCGAGGTGTTCATCGACGGTCGCGCCGTGCTCGAATCGCCCACCTTACTATCAATCCAAGACAACGAGGTCGCGGCACAAGCCGCACCAGCCGTGCGATCCTCCGTCGCCACAGCCGAGCGGGACCGCGTATGCGCACCCGTGCGCGATCAAGCGTCCCACGCGAACATCCTCTTCACCGGCATCCAGCACGTCCTCCTCAACTCGACCACAAATCCCCACACAGAAGCAGCGCACGACAGAGTCCTCCTGCTCACAAACGGCCAGATCACCTGCCTCGATACCAAGTCAACCTGTCTCGCGCAGACCACCAGTGAATCCCTCACGCAGATCGATCTCCGGAACGGATACATCACGCCCGGCCTCGTCGCCTTCGGCAACAAGTTGGGCATCGAGGACATTGCCTCCGAGCCCTCCACCGGCGCCGGCAAGGACGTCAAGGGCGCGGCCGACCCGCTGAACGAGCAGAAGAGCGTGCATTTCGCCAAGTACGGCGTGCATCTGGGCGGGCGCGCCTTCGGCCGGGCGCAGATCGGCGGCGTGACCAAGGCCGTGACCCCGCCGCTGAGCGCGGGCATCATACAAGGGGTAAGTGTGGGGCTCCGGACCCACGAGCAGGCGACAATCCTGGACGGGGGGATCTGGAAGGACGACGTGGCGCTGCACTTCACGGTGGGCCAGTCGGCGAGAAGTGAGTTGCTACCTCCAACATTGTCCATCTTGTCAAAAACGATAGATAGCTTACCGCGTGCATCCTGGTAGACGACAACACCCCCACCGTTCTGTCGGGGATCGAACGGCTGCGGCAGGTGTTGGAGCAGGGAGGCAGCGACAGCTCGGGGATATTCGCGCGAGCGGCGAACGGGTCTCTTCCGGTGGTTGTGCATGCTTTCCACCAGGTATGTTGCTCCCAGATATCCCCCCCCCAAAATGAGTGACGAGGGTGCAGCTAACCCGGACAAGGACGACATCGCGCAGCTCGTGCGCATCAAGACAGACTTCCCCCGCGTCAATCTGGTTCTCTACGGCGGCCACGGTGCCCCTCTGGTAAGACCCTCTCCCTCCCTTCCTCCCTCCATCCTTCCACGCAATTTCAACGCTCCCCACATAAACGACCCCACGACCTGACAACACCACAGGTCGCCCACCACCTCGCCGAAGCAGCCATTCCCGTCATCCTCACGGGCAACCGCGGCGCCCCGGACCGCTGGGAGAAGAAGGACATCCCCGTGGGGCCCCCACTGACCGAAAGTGCCGCGAAGACGCTCCTCGACGCCGGCGTGCAGCTCGGGCTGGCCCTCGTGGGCGACTCGGGGGTCCATGCGCTGGCCCAGCATGCCCGGGTGGCCGGGAAGCAGGCGGGGTTGACGGATGGGGAGGCGATCGCGCTAGTGTCGACGAATCTGGAGGAGATTCTGGGGCTTCACCCGACGCGAATTGCGAGGGGGGAGGAAGAGGGGGAGGAGGAGGGAAAGGCGTATGTGGGGGACTTTGTGGTTTGGGAGGGAAATCCGTTGCGCGGGGAAGGGTCGGTGGTTGTTTCGGTGCTGGAGGGCGGGGAAGTCGCGGATTGTTGGCCGGATAGGGTTGGGGCTGTTTTGTAGGGTTGGTCTGGTTGAGAGGTTGAATATGGGGCTTGGGGTTGACTTAATGCACGGTCATACGTTGTCAGGCTACACTATCTCAATCTATGTCCACATAGTTTCTCATATCACCGCCTGTTTATAACGACGTAAGCTCCAATACACCACTCAAGCCAACCCCTCAAAGTCCAAGTCCAAGTCCAACCGCCACACATCGCCCAACCGCTCATTCGACTCAGCCAACCCCCCATGAACAACCACACTTACACCTGACCCACCCCCCTCAAGCACATCCGCAGCAAACCACCCCCTCGCCACCGGCCTGTCTCCGTCCCCCTCCCCCTCCCCCTGAACAAGCACCCACTTCCCCTCTTCCAGATCAAAAACCCAAACATCCCCCAACATCATCCCAGCTCCCTGATGGCCCAGAGAACTGGGATCACACTCCCCGAACATGGTCACCAGAACCCACCGCCCCAGCCCCGTCCTAGCAGCAAGCAAGCACCCCACACTCCTGGCCCCGGGCCCGACCACCCCATCCGCCACAAACCCAACCGTGCTCCACACATCCGCGACGGGATCATAGACATCCACCGCCCCGCCTTGCTCGCGCGTCCCATCGAACCCATTCATCCGGTACACCTTCCCGTCCGCGAAGGCGAGCGAGGCGCCCCCGCGCGCCGGGCCGGGGGCCGGGGCGCACTCGCGCCAGCGGCGGGTGGTCAGGTCGAAGGCCCAGAGGTCGCGGAGGCGGCCGGCGGCCGGACAGCCGGCGTGCAGGTAGATGGTGTCTGTGCCGTTGGTGGTTAGGGCGTGGTAGCTTCGGCCGACGGGGAAGGGGGCGGCCGGGTCGGAGGGGGTCAGCTGCGTCCAGACGCTGTCGGTGGAGTCGAAGACCCAGAGGGCGCCGCGCTCTTCGAGCGGGGCCATGGCGGCGCCGCCGCGGCCCGAGAAGATGTAGAGTTTGTTGGCGAGGGCGGTTGAGGCGGTGCCCACTCGGGGTTGTGGTTGTGGGTGCGCGGTGGAGGTTGGGGTTGGGGTTGGGGTTGGAATTGTTGGGGGTGCTGGTTGGGGTTAGTTCGGGTACTGTATAGCTTGCTGAGTTGATATATGAGTGGGAGCGGCCTACTGGGGCTCACAGCGAGACGGTATACGGTTGAGTCGACGGGTTCGCGGGGCCGCAGCTCGCCGCCGTAGATGTAGGCGTGGTCGCCTAGGATGGTGAGGGTCTGCGATGACCTCTGGATTGAGGTAGAGGTATCGGACAGAAGCTGGGTCCAGGTAGCGCGCATCATGGTGGCTGGATTGAATGTCAGGGGTTATGAAATGATGAGAAAAAGTGTGCCTTGACTCCTGGATGGTGGCCGTGAAGTCGGTTATATAGACGGTGATAAGTTACTTCCTGGGCCGGCTTGTATGCTTGCTCGCTGGATGTGGGTCTGACTGGTGTGTATCGCCGTAATGGTGATACGGGCGTAAAGTATGCCCCGATTGGGTTTAGAGCAGTGGTCTTGGCATTGATCAGTTTCATCGACCATCGTTTTTGATGCACCCTCGATTCTCTTAGTTCATGGAAGCGGGGTTTTCTCCATCCATGTCGTGCCATCCGCGTCGTGTCCGCATACCACGAGATCAATCGGCTGGTTGATGTCCAGCAGCTTCGATTTTGGAATGTCTTCCGGCACGGCCGGCAAAACTAACGTTACCGCCCGTGCTTGGGACCAGTATCGCGAGATATGCGAGATGATGCGCTTGGCGAGATGGGTGGGATAGTGCGAGTGCTCGAAGCCTCGTGTCTTTCGTTCAAGTTCCGGCCATGCAATGCCGAGGATGTAGTCGAACAGCGTATCGGATCGCCATAGGAAGACCAGTTGGAGAAGGCACTCTGCCAGACTGAATGTGTAGACATCCGCCGTGCTTGATGCCCCAAGGTCCAGCCTGCCAATGACCTTGCATGCACTGTACGCCAAATCACCAAGCTTGTTGGAGGTAGCTGAGTTCAGGTCGATGGGCGGGTTATCAGACATGCACGCCCCGTGGGCTTCCTCGAACATCATCTCGCAAAGAATGCAGTATACGGCATTCATCGCATCACGATGGCTAGGATATACCGGTTCATAGGAAGTCAAGGGACACTCCGATAGTTCTTCCGTAGCTGTATCGACAGCTGCAGTGCAGCGTGGTCGCCTGTCATTCACCCGCGACCTCCACACCTCTAGCCGTTCCTTCTGAACCATCAACAAGCCCCGCAAGTGGGAGCCTCGCACAAAACCCTCCTGTGCTTCAACATACTCGTCCGGCGGCGAGCATCTCCCTAGCATCGTGTTCAGCACTCTATGCGCGACACGGCCGATGTCTCTCGACGACTCCTGGATTCGGTGCGTGCCGGCTACCGAGCGAAACACAACCAGCCGCGAGCGTATCTCCATAGACTTGATCAAGATATCATAAATAAGGTCATCTGGACTCATCCCCAATACACAGCTGAGATACAGATGATCGGTGGGGTCTGGAAAGCAGTTCGGGCCGAACGAGCTGATCCCCTCGCCCTCGAGGAGCAGCGAGGGTGGCTTCGACAGTCGATGGGAGACACAGAGCCGATGCCACATCTGCAGGGCCCCGATCCCATCCGGGGAGCGCATGATCTGTTCCCGGCATTGTGCGACAAATCGCAGGGTGTCCCAGACTGCTAGCCGGAAACTGAGATGATTCGTCGAGGCGTGGTGGTAGTAAGCGAGGAGAACGAGGGCCCGCAGAATCGAGGCTGCATTGCGTGCCACTTCGCCTGCAGTCGCGGTGCGGCAGAGTTGAAGTGCGCGGTCATGGTGATTGCGTGCTTGGCGGTGATGGCGGGAATTGACCAGGGGGCTAAACACAGGGATTTGATGATCATCCACGAGGTGACGACTCTGGACCGGTGCGTTGAGCATGGATAGGCTGGAGGCTGAGATGCAGAGAGCGGCAGCACGCAGGTAGGGGGCGTCGAAGATATCCCCCACAGACGTCATTGACAATGCCGGTAGCAGATGGCATACATGATCCTGGAAGTGGCTCAGGTATCGGACCTCAAGGCCGTCCCCAAGATCTAGCGAAGGGGAGAGTCCAGCTGCGGTGAGGTCACTCGAGAGAAGGGGTTTAACCGACGGATCGTATTCACTATGAGCCTTTCTCGACGCAGCGGCGGAATCTGCCGCCGCAGATGACGCGACAATCGCCTGCGTATGTCGCTGGAAGGTTGCTTGATCGGTGTGTCGGAAAGTCAAATTCACCCCGTAACTGCACTCCAGCGATAACCGAACACAGGCGCGGCAGTGAGGTTTGGTTTCATCGCACTGACGCTACATCAGACCGACGGCTCATGGGGCACAATTACAATAGACGAACCTTTTTGCCTCTTCTTCGGCATGACTTGCACCCTGAGTGCTTCCGAGTGATCTTGCTGGAACTTGTCCTAGTCGTCGTCATACCATTGGGGGACATGTTAGGTCCGGAGTTGGCAGCAAAGCTCTGTTTCTATGGCATCTTGCAACCTGGCAGTGGCGTGTGGGGGTGGTAAGATTCGGAGCCAGGAACTTGGGACGTTGCCCTGACCCTCGATTACAGTACTAGGTTACAGTACCAGTACCGCAAGTGCCCCGCCACTTACCCATTTGTGGTGATAAATTACGCATACTGGCCGGCCCCCTTACAATACAACAATACGCGCCTGTGGATACCCATTCCAGTCTGCACCTTGGGATCATATCATCATTCAATCTTGTAAACCGGGGAGGAACATGCCTCGGAAGAATGTTTCTACGACTAGGTGAATCATGCATGAATCACAATTCCTGATCGGGCTGCCGATCGATACGATCTACCAATGCAGTGTCTAGACCATCGGCGGACGTCGCGGGAAGGCGGAGATAATCGGGGCTAAGTGTAGCTAAGCCCCCTTGATCTCAGAGATACGTACTTGAGGATCTGTGCCACACAATCCAAGGGCTGGGTCACTGCCACGTCTCGCCATGACGAGCGTGGTGGACATGCATCATCGAGACAATGGTGAACTCAAATAAGGTCTTTCTTGAGACGAAGCCTGGTTCACTTGCCATTCATCCTCTCAGCATCTTGCGATCAGCCAATGATCGGCCACGAACCTTGACTGCTCTCTTACTCATCGTAGTTACAGCATGGTGAAGCCATGATGACGCCCCAGCCAGCAACAACAGCCACAACACATCTATAAAGTCCGTCAAGTCGGGCTTTCTTCAGTTTCATCATTAACAATCAATTGAACAATCCAAACCTTGTTTGACCAAGCCTATCTTCAACAACAGTTCGACCAATTCCTGCACATATATTTCCCAGTGAACCAGCACATACCACATATCCTTCCATCATGCAGAACGAGTACGGACAGGGCATCTCCCACGCCACCGGTGGCTCCAGAGTCCCCGAGAAAGTCCAGCAGAAAGCTCCCCAAGGACTAGAAGAGTCCTTGCCCAACAAGGTATGGCCGCTATCTCTCCATACGTCTTTCCCCCCTCTAGACTAATGACTGAGATGTTGACTCCAGCTCCATGACACCGGCTCCGGAACTGGTCGCCAGACTCACGCCCTCAACGACGGTGAAGACTCCATTGTCCCCAAGAGCATCCAGAAGGCCGTCCCCGAGAAGCTCGAGCGCGCACTGCCCAACAAGATCCACAACACCGGTGATGAATAGATGATTTTGCATAGCGGAACGTCTTATGACACTGATCTGTGACGATACAGAAGTATTTTTTTGATGGAGAAATGATTTATGTCATGTTGTATTCAATGTTATGAAATATGAAATAATGGAATTCTGATTTGGTTATCCATCGTCTGAATTCATTCTGTGTAAAGAAATGGTTAAGATCTTCGATTTGTATGAAGATCACTTCGATCTTGAAGTATACAGACCCTTTTCGGAAGGTTGACATAGAAGCACCATCGCCATAAACGGGGTGGAATTGCAGCTCAGTCATAGTCTTTGACTAGAGTTGAAAGAGAGCTCACATACCAGTTTGTCGGGGAACACTCCACCCAGTGGGTCCGGCAAATACGGCCACACCATACGTGCCCCCGCCTCCCCCCCCTTGTGGCCATATCACAGGTCAGTAAATGATATGTTCGAACCTTGAAGGGTTTACTCACGTAAACAACGGACATCGTTCGAGTAGTACACTATGACCCAAAATGAGCAGTGCACCGGACAGAGGCCCAGCATTCCCACAGCCAGCAATGGCGCGTCCCATAATAAGAACGACGGAGCTCGGCGCTACGCCAGATGACACTTCCCAGCTCAAAGGTCAACAGCCATGTCAGGAAGACCCATTTGATACTGGATATTGTGTAGGGACTTCCCACGAGGAGTTGCGCGGACGCGGTAGTCAGAAGGTAGGCTGAGATTGGTGTCGGTTTTTCGGCATGAGTATGAAGCAGCTGGGACAAACGTACCACTGCCATACCAGCCTACATCCTCCACCGTGTGGAACTCAGAAGTGACTGCAGGAACCGCTGTGGCCATAATGGAGAAGCTATTAGGGTATATTGTTAGCTCAATCCTTGCAGGAGCGGCGAACTAGAAGTGTACCTACTCGAGGGATACGAGGAAGATTGTCAGACAGATGCCGATGGTGGGTAGCAATAGCTTCCATCCATCTGGGTACTCCTTTTCCTCGACCCGGGGGGGGCTAGCTGCATCGATAGTCGAGGATATTGTGGGCGGACTGCGAGCTGCAAGTGAATGTTGAGTGCAGTTTTAAGAGGGTTGAATAGGCAGTAAGACTACAAAAGCTGGAGAAATAGGTTCACCTTTGTTTTGTTTATGTTCCCATCCCTTCGGGCGACGCGTAACTTAGCTGAACAGCCCTAGAGCCATTCAAGCAACAAAGACAATGTGACACAAGGCTGGCCGATCTTAGGGCAAGGTTACAAACATCAGCGAGGGGGTTGACTTCAAAACCGGTCAGCGACTCACTGTCGTTCACTTTTCCTAACAGCACTCGACGGAACTCGCGTATTTCAATGGAGTGATGATTGGATATGAATCACCCTGTTCCGCCTCGCTTGCGTTCAGGGAGGAGCATCACTAGCAAACACGGCTGTCTGGCTTCAATAGTGACCCAAAGACAAGATCCCGGTAAGGTCTTCACAGTGCACCGAAAATGTAATTGCTTTGAAGCAGCCCTGAAGTTAGTTTAGCTAGTAAGTTTTTCTGGTGTCGTTGGCAGATCTCAAGGAAAGTTGCCTAGGATCCGTGGTTTTGTGGACACACTCTACATTCTCTTCTGATTTTACTCGAGCGCCGGAGATGTATCACCCTCGGCTCCCTCTGGTCGGATGAATAGGCCACTAAGCCAACACCATGTCAGAATTGAGCATAGTTCGAGTCTATATAGACGGGCAGATTTATCACTTACCTCTCCGTCCAAAGTAGTGTACGAGGTTCGTGGAGGCTGTGACGCCCAGATGAGATGATGCTGTCAAGCATTACAAGCATCAGCCACAGCATTGTGGCTCAAAGCCTTATCAGTTCAGATAATGGTTGCCTATCTTGGGACGGAGTAAAATCAGCGAATAAGCAAAGCATCCTCAAGCCACTCGGAGTAGATTGATCTTCGACGCTGCTTTCACTGGCCACGGGCGCCATCGGAGTCCGATGCTTACCCTTCCATCCTGCGCCCAAGCACAAATCCTTCGCCATGATGCGGGATGTGATGACAGGTGAGTCAAGTATATAAGTATTGCTGGCTTCTGCCATGAAAGCCTAACGGCTCTGGTCAGGCCTGGCCACTGTCAGCAAGCACTGCTGCTCGACAACTAGCGATACGATATGGCGTCGTTGTCGACACAATGCACGAGTGCCAGCGATGCTGTGTTTGGCCCTCGGGTCAGCGTCGCTTGTCGCTCGTTTGACTTCACGCTTTATTTTGAAGATGTGATGTTCGCGTGCCTGCCCGCGGCTCTTTGCCTGTTGCTTCTTCCGATCTCGGTCTGGCAGCTTTGGCACGAGCCTCGTCGCATCAAGAGGTCTGTCCTGTTGGCTTCCAAGCTAGTATGTTGATTAGCACTATTCCCACGATGCAAAGTAGATACTAACATGCTCAGTTAACACTTGGGGCACTATTTGCTGTCCAAATTGCGTTCTTAGCTCTCCGTCAGTCGCAACCTCTAACCCCTGCGGACGGTGCCTCGCTCGCCGCGGATGTGTTGGAAGTGGTGGCCATCGCCAGTGCGATGTGGATGTCCTACTTGAGCCACTGTCGCTCTATTCAGCCCTCTACGCTGCTGATTGTCTATTTCTCTACTCGTACCCTGTTGGGAATCGCCCGGGTGCGGACGCTGTGGCTCATGCGCGCCGCCACGGCAGACGCCGCCATCTTCACCATGGAGATCAGCCTAACTTTTCTATCGTTGATCCTGGAGTCAATCGAGAAAGCATCAATTCTTGCCGAGAAAGCCGCGAGGCCCGCCACGCCGGAGCCGTTCAGTGGGTTCTGGAAGCTTGCGAGCTTCGCCTGGCTGGCAGGAACCTTCCGCCAGGGCTACTCCAAGGTCCTTTCAGTCCACGACCTGCCTGATCTCGACCCTCAGCTGAGGAGTGAGGTCGTGGGTAAACAGCTTCAGGATGCCTGGTCGCAAACTGGTAATGTTGCGTTGTTTCTCGGGACTTCGTGTCTGTTCTAACAAGACTATGCTCTCGGGCTGATAGAAAACAAAACCGCAAAGTATGCCTTGCTCCGCACCTCGACGCGAGCCTACCTAAGCGCACTGCTCGCAGCGGTCATTCCTCGCCTGCTGCTGACGGGCTTCACCTTCTGCCAGCCCTTTCTGGTGGATGCGACCGTGACATGGGTCGGGAACCGGGACGCGGCCCTGGACTCGGGCAAAGGGCTGATCGCAGCGTTTGCGATCGTGTACACCGGCATGGCGGTAAGTTGCGTACCGGCATGGGTTGAAAGGACATGTGTACATACCTGCACAATGCTGGTGCTGATATTGTTGGATGAAGGTATTCACAGCACTGTCCGGCTACCACACCTTCCGCTTCACCGTCCGTCTCCGCGCCGGACTGATCTCCCTCGTCCACCACCAAACCGTGCGAACCAGGGCGGTCGACCTTGGGGAGATTACCGGAGTGACACTGATGGGGACCGATGTCGAGCGCATCACGTCGGGCTTCTTCTCCATCCACGATCTGTGGGCCTGCTTGATCGACATCGCGGTCGCCATTTTCTTACTCGCCAGGCAACTGGGAGTTGCGAGTGTTGTTCCGGTGGTGATGGTCGTGGGTAAGTAGATCCCCAGTACCCTGTTCAAAAGACATTCAGGCATCGATAGTAACAAAATCCAGTCTTCTTTGGCTGCACGTTCAAGCTCTCAGCGTCCAGCAACACCGCTCAACGCGTCTGGATCGAAAAAGTGGAAGACCGGATCCGATTCACTTCGTATGCGCTGGAGAACATCAAGTCGGTCAAGATGCTCGGCCTCTCACCGAGGATGTCTGCAATGATTGGCGGATTGCGGTATGCCGAAGTGGCTGCTTCGACGGTGTTTCGGAAGCTGGTGATCGGGAGTGTGGTACTGTGTATGTCGCCGAATCGAATCTCAATGTTGGAAACCCCGCAGGAAAATGCTGACAAGACCCCCTTGTCTGAACAGCGAATTCACCTGCCAATCTGGCGCCGATGGCGACATTCACGCTCTATGTGATCATCGCTCTCGTCAAACATAACAACTCCATCCTCGCTGCCAAAGCCTTTACCTCTCTGTCATTGATCTCGCTGCTGACGACCCCGGTCTTGACCTTCATCCAGTCGGTCCCATCTGTGGTGGAATGCCTGGGTTGTTTTGATCGGATCCAGGAGTATTGCAGCAAGTCGCCGGGGCCGGATGAGTCTGAGGCACAGCACGAACACGACGGTATCCCCCTAAGCTCACTGAAAACGCAAGCATCAGAGCAGAACGGGAGCGCAGTCGAGTTCACCGGGCAAAGCTTCGCCTGGGGCCAAACAACTGCCCCCGTGCTACAGGACATCCACCTGAAGATCCCACGTGGCGCCATAACCATGGTAGTCGGGCCGATCGGTAGCGGAAAGACGACGTTAATCGAGAGTATACTGTGCGAGACAGTCCTCGCAGGCGAGAAAGTAACCAGAAGCCATGGTTCCATCGCCTACTGCGCCCAGACTCCATGGCTGCAAAGCCAGACCATCCGTGAAAACATCCTTGGGTCGAGTCTGATGGACTCGGCCTGGTACGAGACGGTGATTAGGGCTTGCGGGCTCGAGAAAGACATGGCGCGTCTGCCACGCCGGGATCAGACGCCAGTTGTCAGCAATGGACTGACCCTGAGTGGGGGACAGAAACAACGCATTGTGGGTGGCTTCCAGCCATTGTTTGCTGATAGCTAGCATCGTCACTGATATTGTTTCGATAGGCGTTGGCGCGAGCACTGTACGCCCGACCTCGAGTTGTTCTGCTGGATGACATCTTCAGCGGTATCGACGCTACAGCAACGGACAACATTGCGCGCAGCTTGTTCGGCGACAGTGGCCTGTTCCGGGCATTCGAGACGACGGTCGTGCTTGCGACGCATTCGGGTACAGTACCTGGACTTCTGACAACGGGCGCACATGTACCTGGACTGACCAATTACTGGGACAGGTTTCCTTCTTCAATTTGCAGACACAGTTGTCGTGCTGCGTGAAGGCCGGGTTGTTGAAGCTGGTGCACTCGACGCTCTGAAGCAAAGTAGCGACTTTGTGCGCAACCTCAAGGTAACAGTATCGGAAGTTTCTGGTAGCGAGAGTGAGTCGAGCAGCGACTCTGAGCAGCTTGAACATGTAGACAAGCACAGCAGCAACTCAGAAGCTGTCGAGTCGGCCGATGAAGACGCCACAGACGATCAGAGCCGCCAGACTGGAGACTTTGCGGTCTACGCTTACTACGCCCGTGCGGCCGGGCGCCTGAATATCGTTCTGTCACTGGTGTTCGCTTTCATGTGGGCCTTCTGCAATGAGTTTTCCAGTACGTTGAAGGATGGGTTCTGCATTGTCCGAGGAGGTTTCGCTGACATGGGTCCATAGCTGTCTGGGTGAACTGGTGGACAGCGGCAAACGAGAAGAGTCCCAACTCGAAAGTGGGCATGTATCTGGGAGTTTACATCTTTTTTGGACTATCAGGAGCTATCTTGCTGGTTGCCACTTGCTGGTATGCAGCATCCCACATCGACTACAACCGACTGTCTAACATGCGAACAGGATCACCATCGTGACCATAATCTCCCGCTCAGCAATCAAGCTGCATGACAATGTGTTAACCAGCACGTTCCGTGCCTCCTTCCAGTTCTTCCACAATGCAGACATCGGCAGCATCACCAACAGGTCAGAACCAGCATCAGCACCAGCATACCTTTCCCTCCGGAGCTAACCACCCTCGCACATCACAGATTCAGCCAAGACATGGACCTGATCGACATGCGCCTGCCCGTCGAAGCACTCAACGTAATCGCAAGTAAGCCATGCACCCTTCCAGCCCTACATTGCCTCCCTCCCTCCCCGCAGTCTAACCCCACGAAACAGTGCTATCCACCTGCCTGGTCAAACTGGTCATTCTAGCCATCTTCGCCAAATACCTCGCCGCTGCGATCCCCTTCGCGGCCGCAATCGTCTACATGACCCAGAAGTTCTACCTGCGGACCTCGCGCCAGCTGCGGTTCCTTGACATCGAGGCCAAGGCGCCGCTGTACACGCACTTCCTGGAGCTGGTCAGCGGGGCGGCGACGGTGCGCGCGTTCGCGTGGCAGTCGCGGTTCGACGCGGCGTGCACGGCGCTGCTGAACACCTCGCAGCGGCCCGTCTACCTGCTGTACTGCGTGCAGCAGTGCTTGGGCTTCGTGCTGGACATCCTGGTGACGATCCTCGCCGTCATCCTCGTCGCGACCGTGGTCTTCCTGCGGGAGCGGTTCGATCCCGGCGAGGTCGGCGTCGCGCTGGTCATCGTCATGACCTTCAACCAGACGCTGATGCTGCTGGTCAAATACTGGACGCAGATGGAGACCTCGATCGGGGCGGTGTCGCGCGTCAAGGCCTACGCCGCCACCACCGAGCCCGAGGAGCGGCACCCGGAGCTCCTGCCCGCGCTGCCGGCGCTGTGGCCGCATGCCGGGGCGATCCAGCTGCGCGATGTGGTGGCTAGCCACTCGTGCGTCACCCACTTTCTCTGTCTGTGACATATAACAGCTAACACAGTGTACAGACAGAACGCCACCCCCGTGCTCAGGGGCATCAGCATGTCCGTGCGCGCCGGCGAGAAGGTAGCCATCTGCGGGCCCTCGGGCAGCGGCAAGACGAGCCTCATCCTGGCCCTGCTGCGCATGGTCGAGATCCAGGCGGGCTCCGTGCGGATCGACGGCCACGACCTGGTCGCCTACCCGCGGGAGGAGATCCGCGCGAATCTGACCGTGATCACGCAGGAGCCGTTCCTGATGACGGGCACCGTGCGGTTCAACATCGACCCGGTCGGCGGCGCGGCGGACGAGGCGATCATCGCCGCCCTGCAGCGGCTGCGGCTGTGGGAGCGCATCGAGCGCGAGGGAGGGCTGGAGATGGCGATGAAGCCGACCTCGTGGTCGTTGGGCCAGCGGCAGCTGCTGTGTCTGGCGCGGGCGATGGTGCGCAAGAGTCGTGTGTTGATTCTCGACGAGGCGACCAGCAGGTATGTATTCTTTTGTCCCTTGAGGTCTTTTTATGGGTGCTGGGGCTGGGCTGAACAATGTGTAGTGTGGATCACGAGACGGAGGATATCATGCAGGAGGTCATTGAGACGGAGTTCGCGTCTCACACCGTGCTGGCGGTGATGCATCGCCTGCGGTTGATTCATCGGTATGATCGGGTTGCGGTCTTGAATGCGGGTGGGTTGGTGGAGCTGGATAGTCCTGCTGCTCTGTTGGGTCGTGATTCTTTGTTTCGACAGCTTTACCAGTCTGGACATGGTGGTGCGAGTAGATGATGTTGGTGATGATGATGAGTGGTGACGATTGTTCACTAGAGCTGAGAGATGATGATATACACGAAGCCACGACACTATACACAGAAGAATAATACTATACACAAGCGAGCCAGACAACCTCACCACTCGCGCCGAACACGGATCGTGTAAGAAGGCTCCTCACTCCCTCCCTGCAGGGTATACACATCCAACCTCTCCGGACCGTATCGATGGTTGTAAAGCTTCATCCCCGGCGGACACGAGACCAGCTTCTCCAGGGCCCTTACCACCTCCCACGCCCAATCGATCTCCGCGCCCAACTCCCTCGCCAGCATATTACAGCGCACCATAATCTGCCAGCAGCGGTGCAGATACCGCCGCAGCTGTCGGCGGTTCCGCTCATGGAGCGGATCATGCGGCACGCATAGCCGCGATCGGGGCTCCTTTTCGCCCTCGTCGCTCAAGCTCGTCACCTCCGCCGCCCAGTCGTCGGGCACGCCTCGCTCGCGGAGATAGGCCTCGACGCGCGCTGTGTCCTGTTGACTCGGACGGAAGCCCGGTTTGTCAGACGCGAGGAGCAACTGGAAGGGCAGCTCGCCGTACGTGAAGCAATCCTTCTCCTCGGCCTCGGCGAGAATGGCCAGTAACGCGTCCACGGAGACGTCCTCGTGCTGCTGCCACAACCGCTTGAGGCGGTCGCGCCGTCCCTCCTCGTCTCGTGCGCAGGACTTCTCGTACCACCGATGTCCCTGGTCCCGGATCAGCACCTGGCTCGCGAAGCCGAACTGCGGCTCCAGGCCCAGAAACTGGCGGTGCGGGTACCGCGACATCTCCGTCGCTTGCCAGAGGCGCGTCCACTCGTCAACCGGGCGCTGGTACATTTTTGTGGTGCGGTAGTCGTGCGCATAGGCCCTGGTCCCGGCTGCATGTTTCGCGGCCGAAGAAGAAGAAGAAGAAGAGTGTAACTCCGGGAAGCAGTAGAGAGTATTCAACGTCAGGTACATCTCCAGCGCGGCGTCGAAGACCGGGCCCCACCCGTGGTCCATCTCACACTGCCTCAGTTAGTCATGATGAATGATGATAATCAACTCGAGTTGTACAACACACGAGTCATATTGGAAACCACCAGTGCCATTCACACGAAGGGAAGTGAAAATGGGAGGGAAGCGGAGGTACTCACTAGTTCCATACAGGAACAATCCTGCACGCGCATCCACTCCTTCAGCCCAATTTCGGGATGCGCGCACAGCCGGAAAACGATCTCCATCTCCCCGAGCACGAGCAGGGTGCTGACGACCTGCAGATTGAAGAACCCGTCGCCGTTGACCTCTTCGAACCGGAAACAGTCGTTCCATTGGTAGGGCCGGAGGAAGGCAGCGGCCCGGCGTTCGGTGTAGGGGAGCGGACAGCCGCAGGCAAAGTCGGCGGTGCTGTCGATGTGCTGGCATAGCTGCTGCGTCTTCTGAATGTTTCTCTTGGGGTGGTGCCAGCGAAAGGTGAGGGGGTGGATGCGCGCGGCTAGGCGGTCGTCTAGGAGGAGTTCGTCGCGCGCCGGGGGGAGGTATTTCGGGGCGTACTGTTGCCGCGCAGCGGTCGTGTCCTCGTTGAAGGCGCGAGCGAAGGAGGTGGCGAAATGGCCTAGATCCTTGGCTTGGGTGGGGAGGAAGCGGAAGTAGAGGTTGGCGATGGTGGTGTCCGGGCTGGTGTGGGTTGGGGCACGGTGGATGAGGTGCGAGGTTAGGCTGCGCCAGGGGATACGGTGGGCGCGTTGGGCCATTGGGGATGAGAGGATTGAAGATTGGGAAGACTTGATCGATAAAGCTAGCTGTGTGAGCTTACCTTATAGTTCAAGGGGAGGACCCTGATCAGGGGGCACAGACTACGGGGTCATAGTAAGACCTAGTTGACTAGCAAACCCATTCCTGTGGTAAGAAGTAGTAAAATCGCCTTCCTTCTTTAGGACTTTTGGCTTGGATTAGTGCTATTACTTTCCCTGATCAGCCTAGAGTAGTTCAAGGTCCAATATAAAAGAAGGGTAGCTGGCCGTCGGACTCCGGGTGGGCCCAGGGTCCCTCGGAGCTTATCGGGGCACTGTCCTCCCCGAGTCAGCGCGAGTCCCTATTCTTGTCCTAGGGCTTATTAGGGCTGCAAGGACTATACTAAAATGACCCATAATCGCATGTATCCAGACGAGATGTCCTGAGTTGGTAAGAGATCTAATCTAGTAAGATTAGGGACTAGTTTGCATGGTTCTGGTTAATGAGAATGATCTATACAAATGATCAGACTGGAAAACTCCTAGGTGCTCTCTACTCCGTAACTTATGGGAGTTGCCTCCATCTGCCGTATCCTAAGGCAGGTGTATGTACTGCCCTCGTGCTATAAAATAATCCCTTGCCACCTGCTAAGCAGCCCTGCCCGGGGAGGATCCGTGCGGCTATTGCGGAACCGCCGTGCTGTGCCTACGGAGTACGGAGGGATCTTTGGAAACCATATACAAATAGAAGTAGCGCCCCAATCCTTTTCTTCCAGTTCCAGTTCACTTCACCCGCATACATCATAAGTCCTCTGAATACAAACACTCCACCTCATAAAGATAGATAAAAAACAATATATAATATGAATAATTACATCATTCTTATCAGCATCTTTAATGTATATATTTTATCTAACTTGTTATAATTATCCTGCTGTTTTGATTACATATCAATCTCTTCATTTCACTAGATATAAAATTATAATTTAATCCTTAAATTTAAAAATTTTTTATTATAATTTATGAGATTTCTGAACTCTCAGGGCTGACGCCACGAAGACCTCGTTGTTCGCAGGATGCCATTAGTAGTCGGTACACAATGACCCGGTGTAGCACCACATGCCGAGATCTTCGTCGGAAAACAAGACTGCGTTTACAATAACCAAAGATTTGCGAACGACGTACTATACAGACGACTGGCGAGGTCCCGGGTGGATGTTTTGGTCATTAGGTGTGAACGGTGTTTGTAAGATGTTGAAGCTTCCCTACCGCTTACCACTGGGGCTCGAAAGTGAGTTTCACGAAGCGCGGTTTGCAAGAATGGCCTCGAGACCTTGAGCTTCGACAAGATATGGTGGAAGTTGCTAGTCAATAGCATTGATTGAGTTGGAGACATCTTAAGATCCCCTCTTAAGCCACTAACCCAAACCTGCATAGTGCAGAACGCAATCCCGATAGATTTCGGAGCTGAACAATAGTATCGGAGATAGACAGACAGTGTATCAACATCAAAGAGTATATAAGGAAAGACAATACCAACCCAAAACCAAAACGATCAGCTCACCATAGTCCTACCACAATACACCCCGCCTCAAAATGCCCCCCAACCCCAACTCCAACCCCATCCCGACAACCTTCGTCTCACGCAACAATCTCCACCTAGCCGCCCATCTGTACCCGCCGTGCCGCAATGCCCCCTCCCGCGCTGGCGCCGCCATCATAATCGCCCACCCGTGGACTTCCATCAAAGAACAATCCCCGGCCAACTACGCCCGCTACCTCTCCGCCGCCGGGTTCACCTGCCTGACCTACGACGCCGCCCACCACGGCGAATCCCCCGGCCACCCCCGCCACCTGGAAGACCCCTACCAGCGCGTCGAGGAGATCAAGAACGCAGCCACCCACCTAGCCACCAACCTTTCTGACTTTGTGGATCCCCACCGCATCGGGGTCCTAGGCATCTGCGCCGCAGGCGGGTACGCCGCCTTCGCCGCGCAGACGGACCTGCGACTCCGGGCCGTGGCGACCGTCTCCGCGGCGTGCGTGGGCGACTTAGTCCGGCGCGGTGGTTCTTTATCCCAAGACACCGTTGACCCGGCAATCCTGCAGACGCAACTTGCGCTGGCAGCAAAGGACCGCACTGCCATGGACCTCCCCACCCGGGGAGAAGGAGATGAAGATGTAGGGCTGGTGCGAATGCTCCCGCAGCGCTACGAGGACCTACCCGCCGATGCACCCCCGGCCATGCGGGATTTCGCGGCATACTACTGCACCCCCCGGGGCTACCATCCCCGGGCCGAAGGGGTGGCGCGCGCGCAGAGCTGGGATCTGATGGCGAATTTCGAGGCGTTTCGGTTCATGGATAGGGTCAGTCCAAGGCCGGTGTTGATGGTTGTTGGGGAGAGGGCGGAGAGTCGATGGGTGAGTGAGGCTGCTGTTGAGCGGGCGAGGGAGCCGAAGGAGGTGTTTGTGGTGGAGGGGAGGTCGCATGCTGATTTGTATGATCGTGTCGAGGAGGATGGGGTCGGGGAGAAGTTGGTGCAGTTTTTTATGGGGGGGTTGGTGGGGGTTTAGGGTTGGATTGGGTGGCGGTATGAGTGCTTTCACGACTGGAGTAGGGCTTCGGACTCTAGCACTCAGTGGTGAGTTTTTATGGTCGGCAAGTTGAGAAAGATTTTTGTACATAAGTACAGGTGGTTCTTTGGCCTTCCAGTGATTATACGAGAGCCATAAAAAGGCACAGAAGATTGGAGAGATCCACTATAGATGTGGGGTGAAGATAAATAATGGTTAAAAGCAAAAGTGTGGATATCCATCCTTAGAGTTGGTATCCTCTAAATGCCTTTATTGCAGTTCGGAACACATGTAGCTGTCAAGATGCAGTTATAGTTCCATCAAAATGAAGTCATTATCATCATTATCCGCGAATTATGCTGTACATACAATCACTGTTTATCATCATTCTAAATCATCACGCTCATCACCCAGTCAAATGCTCTATTGCGCAACAAGAACACCCCTGTATCTCATCTTGCCTTCATTCAGCGTTTTCAATGCCTCCTGCACACCCTCCTGCGTCAACGGGAAGGTCATCTTGATAGGCTTGATGCCGTGCAAGGCAGCGAAGGCCAGCATGTCGCGGTGGACCTGTCTCGCGGAGACGATGCCGCCCTGCACGCGCAGGCCACTGGTGAGAAGGGTCATGTAGGGGAACTTGAACTCGGAGCTGTCGACGGAGAGCGGCGAGATAACGGCGCCGGGGGCCAGGACGGAGGTGTAGAGGTTCCAGTCGGGCTGGCTGCTGGTGGAGACGATCAGATGATTAAGAGGCTTGCCGATCTTGAGCTCCTTGGCGCCCTTGGTCGCGTGGAACTCCTTCGCGCCCAGCTTGAGCGCCTCCTCCTTCTTGCTGTCACTGCCGGAGAACACGACGACGTCGCAGCCCATCTTGGCGGCGAACTGGATGGCCAGGTGGCCGAGCCCGCCGATGCCGACGATGCCCACGCGGGAGGTCGACTTCACACCCGCCACAACGAGGGCGTTGAAAACGGTCGACCCGCCGCACATGAGCGGGGCCGAGTCCTCGTTGCTGAGCCCGTCGGGGATCTTGAACAGGAAGGCCTCGCGCCAGACGGCGTGGGTGGCGAACGAGCCCTGATCCAGATCCGCCCCCGCATACATCGCCCGCTCCGGGCACATCGTCTCCCACCCCGTCAGGCAGTTGGAGCACCGCCCGCAGCAGTCGTGCTCGTACCCCCAGCCCACCCGGTCGCCCTTCTTCAGGTCCTGCACCTCAGGGCCCACCTCCTCGACCACGCCGGCGCCCTCGTGGCCCAGCGCCATGTCGGTTGTCTGGTAGTGTAGATCCGTCCCGCACACCCCGGAGTGGGTGACCCGCACCAGCACTTGGTCTTTCTTCAGATCATCGCGGTGGGTGGTGGCTTGCTTGATGGATCCGTCTTTGGATCCTTTGTAGACGGTGAAATCGTATCCCATGGTTGCGATTGGTGTATAGGTTGGTAGTGAGGAGAATTTCGAGAGATAGTGTAAGGACCTTGCAAGAATCCCGATACAAATGGGTTCTCTTTCGTCCGGGCTATATAAAACGTCGGGGATAAATATGATGTCACCGGGATCCACCGAAAATTGCCGCATGCGGTAATTTCGGCAGGCGACGGAGCCAGCGATGATATCAGGTCAGGATGAGGTCAGTCCAGTCTATTGTTACTTCTGCGCACCGTGCGCCTGGTGAATGATTCAGTAGTGACGCGATGGAATAATGAAGTTCTGATATCGTTTATTATCTCTGGCTAGCCGTGGGTGTGGTAATGGCTACTCGGGTATCTCTCATGGAAGAACATCGAAGCATTACCAATCCTTATCTCGGTTTTGTCATGATTGAGTGTTTGCATTAGTCCCAGTGCATGGTTAGGAGAATAATATTGCAGCCTGGCACAAGTAGTTTTATCGCATGTGGGATTGGAATGTGTCAAGCTGGGCTGCATGGAGCGTTGCCAAGCTCATAATGCATGGCTGGATACTCGCCGATCACTTGGTGCCTTAGGCGTAAAGACGTATTCCTCCTTTTACCAGCGCCGTCTCTTAACATAGCCATGCTGGACGGAGGTTGGAATGATCCGAAGTCTGATACTGAGGTTTTCTACCAACTCAATATGCCAAGAAAAAGCAATCATATCGATTTCCTGTGGTAGCTATCTCCCGGCTAGTTTGATCCCCCAAGAAAGATAGGTCCAAGAAACGCCGGTGCCGTCCCCAGTCTCATATCACTAACCACACCTCCATCCTATTGATAGAATTCTCGCAGAGCAAAAAGAAAAACACATTAAAGAGAAAGAAAGAGTAGGGTGCAGTCTCTTGCTTGGAAGATTCAAACAGAGAAGCCGAGTCGCTTATCTCCTGACAGCACGGACAGCGTCGATTGTGATGGTCCTGGGATACCAAGACTTTGCAACAACCCGGGACAGATGAGGGTACGTAAGAATCACAAGCGTATGGAGAGTCGCACTAATCATGCCATTGGGATTCCATGCCATAACTTCTCCACGCCTGTCTTCCCATTTCAGGATCGTCTCTCGTGGACCATCGATCTCCCACCGTTCCGTCATTTTATCCTTCCTTGGAAGGTCACTGGTATATGGAGCGGGACCATCACCGACAACAATTGAGATCGAACGTATGCCGGAGAAATATTTGACGAAATGACATAGTAAGGCCTGGTCTGCCATAATCACACTCTCGGAAACTGCAACGTTCATAATCCCTGGTTGGTGCTCGAGCCAGGGGTAACGATCTGGCGAAGCAGGATCAAACCATGCATTGGCGAGATATAGTGTATCAATCACCGGGATGAAGGGGCGAGTCAAGAAGTAAGTACCTTTGTGCCGAAAGCGCTTGCGCAAAGGACGATGCTTGTTTAGCCAGTCAAGAGCGACAGAACGGGATTCATGGCTCACATAAAGGAGGGGCATTGCGATCTGGTTAGAGCCTGGACTACTAGGCCAGTAGAAAGTCGGATACATCCGATTAAATCTTTCCCTCGTCCATTTCCATTCAGTCTTCTCGACCCATGGATAGAGTGTAGCCTTGTCTGTCAAGATCGGCAGCGCATGCTTCCAAATCTCAAGGCGTAGCTCAGTAGGGAGCCAGGGAAATCGTCTGAAGGCCGGGTGCTTGTTTTTGGGAGCTGGCATGACTGTGTGAGTTTTTGAAGGATGAAGCCAAAGGGCCTAGCCCAGTAGAATGGCTGGAGGAAGTTGTTTATATGAAGGGACACGAGGGTCGAAGGTGAAAGGGCTAGAAAGTGAAAGAGTAACCCAAGAAGACGTGTGGCTCAGTCCTCCTCTGATGGACAAACTGGGTGAGTGAAGCAAGAATAGAGGCCACTTAGGTCTTTGTTGGCTGTCGGTGCTTGGCCTTCGCCAAATGAGTTGCAGAAGGAGTATCTCAAATACGAGGTGGGAAGTCAAGGCAGTGTGAATTGTATGTAAAGTATGCGGCCGGTAGATCGACAAGTTTACCTTGATATTTAGTCTTAAAGTATAAGCTAAGTTTGACTTCCAGCTCACTTCCGTTTGATAGGTAAAAGATTGGGATTCTGTCACCCAGTGACAGCAAATAGATCAAAGGTGTATGAAAACGGGTGCGCTTTGTGAATGATGTTAAAGCTAGTGATACTAAGATGAGGTATCATATCCTTCTGTCTGTGCAAGCAGACAAGACAGCAACTGGCCTGTGATACGCTACAGTTCCTCAGCAGTCCCACATCTCTGTAGAGGAAGTTTTCAAAACAAGGCATCCAAATACTTAATCTGCAGCCCTGCTTGATATTGCATTCATCTTAAGCATTTGCGTCTGGATCTGATGTCGAAATTGTTGCTCCTGCATTGTAAATGGTAATATACAAATCATTTCCTGTATCTAACCAACCTCTATTCCCCCTTCCGCGACTGCTTCAATATCTCCACCTCACTTCCGCCTCGAATGACCCCGACGCGCATCATCGATAGAAGATTATGCGCCGCATTCGAATGATAATACACCCCCCCATTAAACATAGCAGTCGAATCCTTTCCAATGCCAGCATTGATCATCGCCCGTCCCCCGGGATGCTCCTCCACAAACTGGCTCACATCATGCACGACCCCGGCCACCGCCACAAGGGCCCGACTCTTCGCCAACTCCACATACTCCTCCCACTCCAACACAGGCAAGTCCTTGATAGGCGTGCCCCAATCCAACCTCGCGCGCCGCTGATCGACCTTCTTCTGCATCTGCTGCACCCTCCCCTTCTCAATCTCATTCGCGCGGAACACCTTTAGATCATACGCGAGCCCCATCTGCTTCCACAGCCAGATCACCCACTTGGTGGGGTCATACTGATACCACTGAATCGCATTCCGGTAATCGGAGGGAAACTCATGATGAAAGTTGTGGTAGCCCTCACCCAGCGTGGCCAGGGCGGTGATAGCATGATCGCGCGGGGAGTTGCGGTCGTCGAAGGGCTGCTCGCCCAGCCAGTGGGCCAGCGAGTTAATGCAGAAGGTCGCCTGCTGCACGAAGAAGATGCGCAGGATGCCCGCGTAGACGAAGCCGCCCCACCAGTCGCCCCAGAGCCCCGCGCCCAACATCGGCACCCCCATGCCCATCACCGCCACCACGAGGAGGTAGTGCCGGTGCTGCCACACCACCACGGGGTCCTCGTTCAGATCCGAAATGTCCGTCCGTCCGATCCGCTTCGGGTTCTGCTTGAAGATCATCCACCCGAAGTGCGAGTAGAAGAGGCCCTTGTTCACCGAGTACGGGTCTTGGTCGGTGTCGGTGTACCGGTGGTGCGCCCGGTGCAGTCGGGACCACCACCGCGCCGAGCCCTCGACGGCTCCGCCTCCGGCGGCGGCGAGCCAGATGCGGAGCGGGAGGGTCGCGGAGTAGGAGCTGTGGGACCAGAGACGGTGGTATCCTGTGCCGTTTCGGGTGAGGTTAGGATTGGGTTCTGTGGTTGGGTGGTTGGGGGGAGTTGCGGGCTGCGGGCTGAGGCCACGTACCAGCTGTGATGCCTAGGCCGGTGAAGAAATAGTAGGCGATGGCCCAGATGGCGGTTTTGAACTGCAGGGGAACCCAAAATGCTTGTATGCAGCCGTAGAGGGGAATTCCGATGATCATGATGACATTGAGCCAGTCGATGTGTTGGTGCCAGTTGCGCAGGGTGATTGGGATGTCGGCTATGTGCACTTGCTTCGGCACATCCCCTGTTCGTACAGCGGACGTGTTTGCGGTTTTGGGAGGCATGGTGGCCTGATTCTGCTGTGTGTGTGCACTACCGAATCAGGAGGGATGCCAGGTTGGTTGATTGCGAGGTGGGAAAAAGATAAGAAATTGATATTGCTCAAGAGTATGAATTGAGTTCTGATGTAGTCTGTTCTAAGCCAGAAGCATCAGAGCAACGAATGGTTTTATCTCTACTACAATGGACAGTATTGACACAAGGGCGACCGACTCGCCCCCGGACTGTTGGGCCAGTGACATGATGCGGATGTGGTTCGATGTCGGATCAGACGAAAAGGTACGATCTCATTCGCTGCAGCAATCCCAACAGCTCGAGTCAGCCATGTTCCTGACCCGGTCTCAAGGCAAAGGATTCATGCATCAAGATCGATAGAGCTCAAACATGGTTGACGACGCATACTTGGATCGATGTTGTGCTCTTATGTTGACATGGAGGGATCTGTTGGGGCCAGGGCTGCTTAGTCACCTGGGCTGATGGCCTCCCAAAAAATGTTCACTAATCATTTAATCCAAATGCTGGACCCGCAGGGCCTCGGCCATCAGAAGGTGCGGAGAACTCAACATCTTATTTCTGTGTTCAACGTTTCAATTCTTTTCTCATTGCATGTCATTGGTTCTCACCCTCCCAAACCACGTGCCATCCGTCTCACTTCTCACTGCCCTGTCATCTCCATCTCACTCACCCTCAGTTCGATTTTGTCAACCCAAGCTTAGCCGCAATGCGAGGGAAGATGGCCAACGTATTCTGATGATTGATCTGCGCCATTTCCGCCTCGGTAAAATTGCCATTCGCCTGGATCGCCGCCAGCCCCGGCTTCGCCTGACTGACCGGCACATACGGAACTAACACCACCATCAGCAATCAGCACCCTGTTCACCACCTCACAATGCATCTCCATAGACACAACAGTGAAAAAGGAAACAAGACGAAGAATCTCAATCAGGCGGATGACTTACAATCCGTCCCCGTCACAATCTGGCCCACTCCGATAAACGCCTTCAGCGCCTGCAGCTGGATCGCCGAATACGCCGACGCCGTGTCGAAGTAATACCCCTTCAGCTGGGCGACCACGGTCGCCGGGTTCAGCGCCCCCAGCGCCGGCAGACTGGCCACCCCCGCGATGCGACCGGCCAGGTAGGGCATGGCGCCGCCGCCGTGCGGGTAGATCATCGTGACGTTGGGGTAGCGCGCGCGCTGGCCGGTCAGCAGCATGTTCTCCATCGCGCGCACGCTGTCGAACGGGTACTCCGTCAGGGGGCCGCCGTAGCCGAGGGTGGCGTCGGCGCAGCCGGGCGTCGCGGGGTGGACGAAGACGGTGGCGCGGCGCTGGTTCAGGGCCGCGAACACCGGGTCGAGGCTCGCGTCGCCCAGGTACAGGCCGTTGTAATTGGTGTAGAGGCCGATGCCGTCGAAGTGGAGGGTGTCGAGGCAGTACTATCCTCTGGTCGGCGGCTGGTTCTCACGTAGACATTGGACTGGTAGGGGGAGGTGTGGTACCTTGATCTCTTCCAATGCGTCCGCGACATCGGGCAGAGGCAGGAGGCATAGCGCGCCCAGGCGCGTCGGATAGGTCCGGGTGTAGTTGTGCAGCAGGTTGTTGAGCTCACGGGCCAGTCGTTTGGCCTTCTGGGGCTTGGACGCCAGGAAGTACACGCCCGGGGTGGTCACGCTCAGCGTCGAGTAGTTGACCCCGTAGCTGTCCATGTTCTGGAGGTGGCCCGCCAGCGTCCAGTCCGGCACCGGGAAGCCCTCCACGATCAAGCTGCCATTCACGGTGGGGTAGCCTTCTTCGATCAGCGCATCCAGCCAGATCTGGGGGACCGGGTGGGAGTGCACATCGATCCGGTATTGGGAGTCGAGGCTGGTGTGCGCGTGTACGATCTGCGTCGCCGCGGCTGCGAAGGCGGCGAGGTGGTATATGAATTTGGCCATGGTCGACAGCGCAACGCGATTGCTATTGTGACGCAGTTGAGCGTTTCGCCTGGAGTTCTTCCCGCTGGAGAGAAATGCAGGTGCAGATTTCACCCAGAGGCCTTATATACACGCATGGTTAGGCTTGGCGGAGGAGCTCGGGCAAACAATCAAATGTGAGCGACCGAGATATACGAAGCAATTAATATTGAAGAAGATGGCGATTCGACGGAGAGATTCAGCCGAATAGTTACAGCATTCTATTCCGCACCGTGGGCTTAGAGATTGCCCTATGATTGGTGCAGTTGGTCTCGAAGAGGTTAGGGCTCTTTGTTCAGTGGGCGCTAAATGCCGCCTTGTTCGGGATGATTAGAATTGTTCTCGATGAAGCTCCATACTTCGCTAGGATTGAAAAGTGATGGAACAGCGGACTTCTCGATGGATCGGATTATGCGCCCAGAGCAACATCACCAGCCCTAGCATTCTTCCATTCAAGCCTTAATTCATTTCAACCGATATAATGATGATTACGCGACGTGACGAGGATCTTTATGCGCGGGAAAGCTATCACATTTGGAGCGGGGTAAGGCGCACTCGGCAACCGACCTCGGACTGAGGACTGGGGACTGGGCACCAGGACCAATTCTTTTTCCTATTTTCGCAGGTGCGGACTAACCCGCAGCTTATGCCCATCAGGTCCACATGGTCTAGGAGGCTCGGTTGTGAACCGCATCTATGACGAAGAACTATGAGTATGTTCCCTCAACGGAAAGCTACTTGTGCCTAGTGCGGCTATTGCGGAACCTCGGAAACCACTGTCCCTGCTGAGATTCCGTTAACCTACAAAGACTCTGCCTAGTACGGCAGTCGCTGTTTTGTGAATGTGGTGATGCATCGAGACTCGTTGAATCCACGAGGCTCGATGACTGCGGAGTTCCCTTCTGGGTGTTTTTGCTGTTTGGAGTGTGATGTCTGTCAAGACACTGCCTAGCCCATCCGCTGTGAACCCTCGAAACATGAGTAAGGGCGAAGCCCGTGGCGGCGGCCCGCAATACCCGACAGTATGAACTTCGCATACAAAAATGGTCGATAATGTATCGTCATTTCAGGTTGAGAGTTTCATCTCAATTTTCATGAACACCTTCTGGAAATCTTTGACTTGAAGCAACTCCCTGCACAGCCAAGACGCCATGAGCAACGCGGACCTTGAAGCAGGCGAACTACACAAAAGCAGGAGCGATAGCCTGCAGTACGACCTGACCGTGGGCAATGACAATGAGGAAACCCTCGAGAAGGACAAGCCTTTAGGTTACTCTATGGGAGCCGGGAAGCGTTTCCCACCGCCGCTTCCTGATCCAGCTGAGTACGTTGTTGAGTTCGACGGACCTGACGACGCCACGCATCCTTTCAACTGGAGCTTTGCCGTGAAGTAAGACCATTCGAGAACAGGGAGAAATTAAGAATCAAGATCTAACACTCTAAGTTAGGCTCTACATCTCCGTCATAGCCTGTGCCGGCACCTTCGTCGCATCTTTCGCCAGCGGGCTGTTCGCCCCAGGAACCGAGCAAGTAGGCAAAGCCTTCGGCGTCAGCACCGAGGTAGCCACCTTGGGAACCACCCTCTACGTCCTGGGCTTCGCAACGGGCCCTCTGATCTGGGGACCTGCTTCGGAATTGATCGGCCGACGGTGGCCCCTGATCCTAGGCCTCGTCGGCGGGGCCATCTTCGACATCGGCTCGGCAGTGGGCAAGGACCTGCAGACGGTCATCATCTGCCGCTTCTTCGCGGGGGTGTTCGGAGCCTGCCCGTTGTCCGTCGTCCCCGGCGTGCTGACGGATATCTACAGCAATGCCCATCGGGGATTCGCCATGACCATCTACGCGCTCACCGTGTTCGTCGGGCCCTTCTGCGCCCCATTCATCGGCGGGTTCATCACCTCCAGCTCGCTCGGCTGGCGCTGGACACTCTACCTCCCCGCCTTGATGGGCTTTGCATTGGGCATCATCTCCTTTGCCTTCCTGAAAGAAACATACGCCCCGATCCTCCTGGTCGAAAAGGCAGCCGCCATCCGCCGGGCGACCCGCAACTGGGGCATCCACGCCAAACAGGACGAGGTCGAGATCGATCTGACCGCGCTGCTGCAGAAGAACTTCACCCGCCCGCTGCGGATGCTCCTCACCGAGCCTATCATCCTGCTGATCTCGATGTACATGTCGTTCATCTACGGGCTGGTCTACGCCCTGCTTGAGGCCTACCCCTACGTGTTCCAGACGGTCTACCACATGAGTCTCGGCGTCAGCGGCCTGCCCTTCATCGGCCTGATCATCGGCCAGGTCCTCGCCTGCGCCTTTATCCTCTCCCAGCACTCGGCGTATGTCAAGAAACTCATCGCGAACGACAACCGCCCTGTGCCAGAATGGCGGCTGGGGCCCGCGATGATCGGTGCTCCGATCTTCACGGTCGGGATCTTCTGGTACGTATACTCTGTATCGGGGTCACGACTCGCACGAGCACCATATTGATGTGAGGGGGAGAAGGTTCGGCTGGACGGGATTCACACCACGCATCCACTGGATGGCACCCACTGCGGCCGGTGTCTTTGTAGGGTTCGGCGTACTGTGCATCTTCCTCCCGTGCTTCAACTACTTGGTTGATTCGTATCTCCCGCTGTGAGCTAGCTGGAACATTCTTGTTGCTTCTCGGGCAGTGAGCTGACGTGACTTAGGGCGGCATCGACCGTGGCGGCCAACATCATCCTCCGCTCCAGCGTTGCGGCTGGATTTCCGCTGTTCACGAAGCAGATGTTCGAAAATCTGGGGATCCAGTGGGCGGCGACGTTGCTGGGATGCCTGGCGGCCGTGATGATTCCTATCCCCTTTGCGTTTCGGAGGTGGGGCCCGCGGCTGAGGGGGAAGAGTTCGCTTGCTCCTTAGCTTGAATACGCGTTGATAGCATTTGATCTTATAGACATAGGGCCAAAGCCGACCGGGGCTTCGCTCCACACCATGGCTCCAGTCTTCTTCGACAGTCCTAAGCTGCCCTACTTGAAACCCCACACAAAGCTGTACAATACAAGCCAAACAATACATGCACATACCTTGCACAGTACATCCCAATCACCTAAACCAATCCTCGGTATACCACACAAAACACCCAACACAAGCTACACGTCCCCTGGCCCACGGGCCGTCAAAAAGCGAAAATCCGCCCCCTCATGCGCCTGATTGACCTCCCGCTCATACAACCCGCGATACCCGCGCCTGGCCCGCCGCGCATTCCACGTCTCCTCCAGCCCTTGTTCCACCACGGCGACGCGCCGCTCCTCCACCCTCCTCTGCAATTCCTCCTCACTCACCTCCAACCGCAGCACCCTCCTCTCCACATCCAGCGTAATCATATCCCCGGTGCGCACGGCCCCGAACGGCGACTCCGGCACCGCCGCCTCCGGCGCCACATGCAGGACGATGGTGCCCCCGGCGGTGCCGGACATGCGGCCATCCGAGAGGCGCAGCATATCCGTGACCCCGCGGGCGGCCAGCTTGCGCGGGATGGGGATCATGCCGGCCTCGGGCATGCCGGGGTTCCCGATGGGGCCGATGCCCTTGAGCACGAGGACGGAGTCTGGGGTCACGTCGAGGTCCGGGGCGTCGAGGCGGGCGGCGAGGTCGCGCGGGCTCTCGAAGACGACGGCGGGGCCCGTGTGGTACAGGAGGCGCGGGTCCTTGGAGGCCGAGGCCTTGCACACGGCCCCGTCCGGGGCGATGTTGCCGTGCAGCACCACGAGGGAGGCGTTGGGGTGCAGCGGGTCCGCCAGGGTGCGGATGATACTGCGGGAAAAGTCGTGGTCGCGGAAGGGGGTGCTGTCGAGGACCTCGCTCAGGGTGGCGCCGGTGATGGTGCGCGCCGAGGTCTTGAGGAGCGGGCGCAGTCGGTGCAGCAGGCAGAGCATGCCCCCTGCGTTGTGGAAGTCGGTCATGTAGTTGTCGCCGCTGGGTTTGAGGTCCACCAGCAGTGGGGTCGTGCGGCCGATGGCGTCCAATGTGTCCAGGGTCAGGGTCCCGCTGATGTCCGGGTGCCGGTTGATGATGGCCATTAGGTGCACCATTGCGTTCGTCGAGCCGCCGATCGCCTGGAGGACCACGGCTGCGTTGTGGAAGGATTCTGCGGTGAGCAGGGCTTGCGGGGTGCGCTGGTCGCGGTGCTGCGCGGCGGCGACTGCGTTGGCGCCCGTCTGCTCGGCGATGCGCAGGCGGGCGGCTGAGACGGCGGGCGCCGAGGCCCCCTGGAGTGGGATGAGGCCGAGCGCGGCGGTGATGCAGGCCATCGTGCTGGCAGTGCCCATTACTCCGCAGGTGCCGACCTGTGCCGGGGGCGGGGTTAGGGCTGTGCAGTGGGGAAGGGAAGGGGAAGGGCAGGGTTACGCACTGTTGGCGCCAGTTCCTCGTTGATCGCTCCGATCTCCTCCATGTCGATCGTGCCCGCCCGGTACGAAGCCCAATTGTTTCGGCAGTCGGTGCAGGCGCCGATTCGCTTGCCCCGGTGACTGCCAGGCATCATGGGGCCGGTGAGAAGGGGTAGAATGGGCTTGTTGGCGGAGATGCCGCCCATGATCTGAGCGGGGACCGTCTTGTCGCAGCCTGGGGGGTAGGATGTCAGCACGATCGCACAGGTTCACGGCGGTCAGTGGGAAGGTTCTCTGGCCTGTACAGACCTCCGATCATAATGCAAGCATCCACAGGCTGAGCACGGATCATCTCCTCGGTGTCCATGCTCATGAGATTCCGCAGGAACATGCTGGTCGGGTGGGAGAAACTCTCGTGCAGGCTGATGGTGGGGAAATCGATGGCAATGCCTCCCGCAAGGTGGATGCCTCGCTTGGTCGCCTCCATCAGCTGCGGCACGTTCCCATGGCAGGGGTTGAAGCCCGAGCCAGTATTGATGATGCCGATGATGGGACGGGAGAGCGCATCTTCCGAGTAACCTAGGGCTTTGATGAAGACTTTGCGCAGGAACAGGGAGAAGTGGGCGTCTCCGTACGAGGTGAGCCCTTGGCGCAGCCCGGTGGTGGAGGCGATGGGTTGCTGGAGATCATAGTCCTGGTTTGGTGGTTCCGTTTGCTCCATTCTCGCGCTTAGTGGGTAATGGGTAAACGAAGCTGATAGTTTGATTCCTGGATGTTGCCAAACGTGCAGCTTTATGAGACAATGCGGGGTCGGCTGGGGATAAACCGAGGCGGAAACTTCTCCGAGCAGCAAAGCGGGAGAGATCCGAGCTCCCCGCTTCGATGCTTCTCATTTCCGTCGGCATGGCGCAATGTCTTTTACGCCTATCTGGATTGGCTGGAGTTGGAAATCGTCCAATGCAGTCTAAAATGCCAGCCTTAGGCATTCTATGGCTACTAGGTACAGTGAGCACAATGTTCTGTTCGCACAAAGACGTACAGACAAAGGAGCATGGAAACCCTAACAATGGAAACATACCGTAGCGAATTGGGGCTCAAAGAAACGGGTAAACATCCCGACCCTCTCATATATCACCACTATCCATCTCAGAACGTGGGCCTTTGTATATAAGATGAAGCTCATTGGCGAATTAAAAGACGACAAAGTGAGCAATATGACAAGGCATGCAACAAACTCTCATCCCACCACAAACATCAAATTCGCAGGATATACAGTATAAAAGCCCCCCTCCGAAATCAGTCGTAACGTCGCTCCTTCCACTCAGTCACAATATCTTTCATTTCCGTACGAATCTCACAGCTAGGTCAAAATGGCCACTCTGCAGACAGAGTCTGCACAAAAAGAATTTGCCTCCCAATGCCAGGCCACGAATCTGGACTACGGGCTCCCCGACTGGGACTCGGATACCTCGTCTGACTCTGATAATGAAACCGTCTCGAGCGTCAACATAGTGGGACCCGACGAGGTGTCGCTGGCCAAGATTCCCTACTGGTTGGACCAGACCCCGGGTCTCAAGGCGAAAGACAGGAAACCCGTGCCTCCGCCGCGGGTGTATTTCCCCGTGGATGCGCCGGACAGTCCCGAGCTGCACCGCCGGATGTCCTATCTGCTTGGCACGAACCGCATCAAGGCCACCGTGGCCGGCGAGATGGCCGCCTCGTACGCGGGCGTGCCAATCAACGTCCAGAATTCCGAATGGGCGATCCCCGAGCCGCTCCTCGACCAGGCGGCGGAGATCCTGCGGGCGGACGGATTCCCGGCCTGCCCGGCCTGCCCGCGCACTGCCGCGTGGAGCGAGATGCTGGGGCAGAGCGACAGCGAGGAGGAGGGGGAGGAGAGCGACAAGGCCTCTTCGGAGGGGAAGCGGCGCTCCCTCCGCCAGAAGAAAGTCCGGTGCGCCGTCCTGCGGCGCGACAAGCCATCGCACCGCGCCTACCCGCGGCCGGCGTATCACTTCCACACCGACCACCGCTACCCCAAGTCGGCCTGGGATCTGGAGCAGTCGCGCGGGGTCTTTCTGTATCCCATGAAGGCTGTGATCCACCCGGCCCTCCCAGACCCGCCCTGCGGCCCGGCAGCGCACGGGGACGAACCGGCCTTCCTGTGGCCGCTGTCGCAGCGCAGCCCGCGGAGCGCCCCGGGGACCTCGATCTACCGAACCACCTCGTCCAGCCATCTGCCCGCCGCGGGCGCCGGGCTGCTCGACTTCCGGGGCCGGCAGAACCCCAAGCATTACCCGGTCAACATGCTGACCCCCGTCAAAGCCGTGGAGAACCTCGTGCGGCTCATCATGCGGCACAGGGGCCAGTGGGTGAACCATTATTGGATCCGGCTCTTCACCGCGTACATGCTCTTTGCCTTTGACGTGAACCACCTCGATGGGGACCAGAGTCTCTCGGGGCGCGTCAAGTTGGAGATGGAAGGCGTCGGCGATTGGCTGGAGCTGCAGCTCGACGACAACACTAACATCGACCGGGCATTCCACGCCGTCTGGCGAGCCATCAAGAATGCCCGCGAACCCCCCCTGTTCTATCGATATGGGACTTGCAACCAGCACGCCCACTATCAGATCTGGCATCGGCAGCAGTGCAGAAGGCCATGGTAGTAGACACGTGTAGGAATGAAGTTCTGTCTTTGTTTCAAAGTTGCTTATAGATTCATGTTGGTGCCAAGTCAATCAGGGAAACCGGTAGAGGGGATTGCAGAGTGCACGAGCTTCCCATGGGGTCGTTTCGGTGGAGGACAGCAGTCTCCGAGGCTGTCTGATGGTTGAGAACAACACCGTCATAATACAGAAAGTAAGAGTCCCAAACACCTTTCAATAATACCAAGTCGCGCCGGTCGGCCGCCCAGTACCCGACTATACCAAAAGTACCAAAAATACCCTCCAAGTACCTCCAAGCGCGCAGTCCAGAGCAATGCGGGACGTATCCGCGTCTACTACCCGATACAGGAACCCCCGCCTCGGCCCGCTTCCGATCAACGAAGCCGTCTTAAATATCCCCAAATACCCAAAGATGCAACAGGTTCCAACGCAGCAACTCTCACATCAATCTCAATATCCTGTTTATCTACAGACTCACACAAGTATCAACCATGACCCTCGTACACATCGGTCCGTTCCCCCACAACCACCTTCCCAAACCGCACCCATCCTAACCCATGAACCTCCGCAGTCCTCTTCAAATTCCGCTCCGACGTGAGCGAAGAGCACAAAAACACCTTCGTCACCGAACTCAAGAAGCTCAAGAACCTCCCGTGCGTCAAGAATGGCCGGCTCATCGTCGGGGGACCCAGCGTGACGGACCCGATCGACCGCAGCAAGGGGTTCCAGATCGCGCTGGTGAGCTACCATGAGAATCTGGCGGCGTTGGCGGAGTACCAGGCGAGTCAGGAGCATCACTGGTTGGTCTTCCACTCCCGTGTCAATTCCGTGTGTGTCCAGGCTAATTTACGGGGACAGGGTGACGTCGACGTATATGTTCCCGTACAAAGAGGACCTCGTGCGGTTCGACTTCGAGGTCGATCCGGAGGATGAGTATATGTGTCAGTTTGCGGTATGAAGTTGACTACGGGGGATAGTGGGGCGGAGGCACTGTGTATTTGATAGATTTGTCAACATAGTGAAGATAGATCCGCATAAAGCATACGTTGTACTCCAACCAAAAGACGACAGACTACATCTGCAACCGCAGCGCACTCTTCCGCCACCCCTGCCTCCTCGCCCGCTTCCCACCGATCGGGTTCGGCCTATTGGTCGTCGTGTTGTACGTCGCCAGCGGATCCAGCACCTCCCACTGCACGGTCCCATTGCCCTCGCGGTAGGTGCTCTTGACCGACCCGACCGTCCTGTACCCCTCCGTCCCGGCATCCACAGTCCCTGTCGCCACGTCCTTGCCCGAGATGACCCGCTCGAACATCTCCAGCGCCAGCAGAGGTTGGTAGAAGGGGACCTCGTGGCCGCTCTCGTAGACGCGCACGAAGGCGAAGCGGCCGGCCTGGCGCACCTGGCCGTGCACCACCGCGTCCGAGGTCGTGATGTTCGTGTAGCCCGCGGCCGCGAAGCCGGGGGCGCCCACCTCGGCGGCGACGGCCTCGCCGCCCAGCCAGTTGCAGTTGTAGTCGGCGTCGCCGGCGTACATGGCGACGGTGACGCCCTGGCGGAGCAGGGCGGCGACGTCGGCGGTGGTGCGCATGCGGCGGCCGTCGTCGCCCGTCGCCGAGAACGCCTCGTACACCGCGTTGTTGCTCTCCGTGAAGTTGACGTACGCCCCGATCGCCGCCTGCACCCGCGCCGTGTTCAGGTAGTCCACGT
This sequence comes from Aspergillus fijiensis CBS 313.89, assembly GCF_003184825.1. Classification (NCBI taxonomy): domain Eukaryota; kingdom Fungi; phylum Ascomycota; class Eurotiomycetes; order Eurotiales; family Aspergillaceae; genus Aspergillus; species Aspergillus fijiensis. The sequence goes on along the minus strand of NW_024469009.1, from coordinate 258,279 downwards.
AGAACTCGTAGGGGAACGGGTCCGGCGTCAGCTCCCGGATGTCGTACTCGTCTCGCCCCAGGTACAGGTCGTAGATGCTCTCCACCTCGTTCGCGCAGAACGAGTCCGCCGTGCTGCAGATCGCATCCGTGCCGCGCGCCGCGCAGTCGCGCAGCTGGCTTAGGCAGTTGCCCGGTCCGTAGACGTTGTTGTACAGGAGGGCGCTGATCGAGGCGTTGTAGGGCTGGTAGTCGTAGGTATTGCCGGGGTAGACCTGGTGGTTGGAGGGGGGGAGGGTTAGTGAGTCTTGGACTGTGTATATGACGCAAGGAAGAGGCTTACGGTGAAGTTGTAGTAGGCCTGGTACTGGATGATCGGGTCGTACCACCCATTCCCGATCATCACGCTCTCCAGCTGGATCTTCTTGGCCCCGTGCGGGAGATGGGCGTTCTGCTGCTCGATGTACTCGTTGAAGACGGGCCCGTAGTGGCCCCCGTAGCTCTCGGTAGTGAAGTGGAAGGATTCGCGCGAGTACTGCGGGAAGGCGCCCATGAAGCCCTGCAGCGCCCGGTAGAAATTGGGGGCGGCGTTATCGGTCGAGTCGGCCGTCAGGCTGATGTTGGGGTACGAGTAGGTGCCACACGAGAGGCCGGCCGCATAGTCCGGGCAGCTGGTCGAGGGCAGGCTGATCACGTTGCTGGTCTCGGAGTCGACGTAGCCCGGGACGGGGATGCTGTAGGAGAACCCGGTCTGCACCGGCTGGTCGATGTACAGCATGTTGCTCGCATTCGACCACGAGTACGGGTTGTTGTACACGGAGCCATTCGCGTCGACTCCACAGGGGCCGTTCTCCTGGAAAAGGCCGATCATGGACGACGACCCAGGACCTGGACGTTCCGACATCAGAATTATATGGCAAGCGATAGTTCACCGGGGTTGATCTACCTCCATTGATCCACACCGTCAGCGGGGCGTCGTGGGGACTCTGGTTCCGCGCTTCAAAAAACCAGAAGAAGATGTGCTCGTCCTCGGCCACATCGAGGTAGCCAGAGAAACTCTTCACGCTGGGATCAGTTTCGCAAATCCCGTTGGGGACCCGCTTGTACCGAACGGGGACATCGAGATAGCCTTTGGTGGAGATCAGGTCCGTCGGAGGGGCAACAAATTGGGCCTGGGTGAGTGGCCAGGCACCCAGCAATGCGACAGACCAGAGAGATCGCATTGTCACGATGCTCTGAACACTGGAAGTACAAATTATTTTGTATCGTATTCAATGGCAGGGGCTGGGCTTGGCTTGGCTTTTATGCTAGCATCACTAGGCGTTATCTCCAGGGTATCGGAGGAAGATAAAAGGTGTGGAGCCTGGAGGAGGCTGGAGCAATGCAATGCAGTGGAGTCAACAAATTGCCCCAATTAGCGGTGTAACCTCGGCTCTGTACGCGCAAATCAGAGGGTTGCCTTCCCCCTCTTATCAGCACAACGCGGATCAGATTGCATCACCTTGCTATCAATTAAACTCCTTTGGGGTATTTGTTGATGATTGCTCGATGCTTATATGTAATGCTCCCTCCGGAGTCCGTAGGAGATACTTAATGTCTAGTCAGATTATATGTCGTCACTTAAGCATGGCATGCATTTGGCAGCACAATGATTTCACAGAACTTCAAGCCAGCAATGACTATCCCTCGCAACCACAACATCTATTTTACATCGAATCCCACTCACACTCTCCCCGTTGACGAGGTGATGCCTCCATCTACCACCAATTCCTGCCCCGTGATATACCGGGCCTCATCCGAGGCAAGAAAGACCGCCGCATTGGCTACATCCCAGGCATCGCCCATGCGGCCCATGGGCACCTGTGCGTCCCGCTTCCGCATGTACTCCTCCTCGTCCCCACCGGGCGCATACCGCTTCGCCAGTTGCTGCGTGTACGGGGTATAGATCAGCCCCGGCACCACCGTGTTCAATCGCACCTTCTTGGCCGCATAGATGACCGCCGTCGCCTTGGTGAACTGCATGATCGCCGCCTTGGTGGCCGAGTACGCGACCTGCGGCTTGCCGATGTACCGCAGCCCCGCAATGCTCGACACATTGACGACCGATCCCCCGGTCGCTTGCTTCTCCATGAGCGGCAAGACATGGTGACAGGTCAGATAGATGCTCTTGAGATTCAGCTCCACCTGCGCGTCCCAGACGTCCTCGGCCATGGTGGCCGGACCCCCCGGCTCGGACTTGCCGACGTTGTTGACGAGGATGTCGATGCGACCGTGCTTGCGCATGCAGGCGTCGACCAGCGCTTCTACGGAGGTGGAGTCGGTGACGTTGGTCTCCTGGACATCGCACACGCCGCCGGCCTCCTCGATGCGGGACTTGGTGCGTTGCGCGGAGGCGAGCGAGCGGTTTCCGCCGTAGATGAGGGCGCCCTGCTGGGCCAGTTTGGCGGCGATGGCCGCCCCGATGCCCCAGCCTTCCTCGGTGGTTTGGCCCAGGCCGGTAATCAGGACGACTTTGCCGTCTAAGCGGAGCATGATGTGATGTGTGGAGGTGAAAGGAATATTTTGATATTTTGGGTATACTTTGCAAGAAGAAAAGCCAAGCTACTACTAATAGAAGGAAGCTCTGCCCACCGGCTCTTATCAGGGCTTATCGTCGGCGGATCGTATCCGCTACCCTCGGATGCTGTCCGGTCCGCATCCGCCACGAGGACCACAAAGATTGAGACGGATTAGAACGGGCTAACGGATTTTCCCCGGCCGTGCTAATCTTCGCATCCAAACCCTTCGCGGCGAGTCTCCGTTTGATTCATGCATCGGTTGCATAGTGCTTAATGCCAGACTCTTCTCCATTTATTGCACTTGATGGACTCTCCCAGACGCGCGCGCAATCGCGCCGCCTGCAGACGCTGCCAGCGTCGCAAGATTCGTTGCGATGGCATCACCCCCACCTGTGGCGCATGCCGGAAATCGGGCGTTGCTTGCGTTAATGATGGAAAGCAGGAAGTGCATCGCTCGTTAGTCGCTGCCGTACTTCGAGAGCCTAACTACTACCCATACTAATACGATAGCTGTAGGTACATTGCGAACATGGAAAACAGAATCAAGTGGCTGGAGTCGATTGTTCGGGAGAGATGCTCGAATGTCGACCTGAGTAATGGCCCGGAGCGGCACTCAGAGACCCTGGACGAGTCAATCATGGAAGATAGTTTGCAGCAGAACCATGCATCGCCGCAAGAATCACAGCAAAACCCTCTTGAAGCCAGTCAAGCCACTCTGCCGACGCCCGATCAGTCAGTTTCCCAGGCTACAGCTGTCGTGGCGGAGGCGAACGCAGCTACCCTACCCACCCCCGACCAGTCGATCTCGCATCATGCCCCCGTGCAGGACGAGCCACACCAAGCCCACGAGATCGGTCTGGTGTCTCTCTCCCGTGGGAGTGATCCCCGTTACATCGGCCCATCAAGCGGATACTTCTTCGCCAAGCGCATCTTCTCGAATACAGGCTGGCGCGGCCGGCAGGAATCCTCCTCCCGCGGCAATCTGTCTCACCTCCCCGTCGAGTTGCTGAACCCGCCAGCCACGCTGCCACCCCAGAAGGAGGTCGCTGTCGAGCTCTCGACCACGTACTTTCGAACCGTCCACCTCCTGTTCCCATTCCTACACGAGCAGCGTCACATTGAACTGCTGAACGAAGTGTACAGCGCCCCGGAGGAAAACCCAACCAGCACGTTTCAGGTGTATATGGTTTTGGCGATCGCGTCCCTGAACCTCTCCCGTCAATGCAAGCTCCAGCTCCCGGTGGAAGGCTACTATGCGTCAGCGATGAAGTATGTGGACTACGTTTGCCACGATGGGTCGATGGCTGCGCTGCAGTGCTTGTTGCTGCTCATGGTCTACGCCCTGTACAACCCCTCTTGCAACGTTAACATCTGGAATCTGAACTACCAGTGCCTGGCAAGCGTGATAGACTTGGGGCTGCAACGCGACGTTCGCGCCTCTCCGTCTTACCAGATTTCTCTGTTCACCCAGGAGATGCGGACGCGGGTGTTCTGGGTGGCGTACACATTTGACCGCGCGGTCTGTACCATGATGGGTCGACCGATAGGACTCAGGGACGAAGCGTGTGAGATCCGGGTACGCCTGAGCCTTCATACTAGAATCTCGTATTTACTAGTGATGCTGTACTAACCAACGGCAGTTCCCCCTGGATATCCCCGACCGCAACCTCATGGACCGCACTGCCAAGCCGCCCGTATCGCTGGAAGCGCCATCCCACATGTCCTATTCAATCCATCTCTTCAAACTGGCGCAGCTCAACTCCGAAATCAAATACGTCATGCACAGCATCTGCCGCGACGCGCCCGCCTACGCATACCCGCCCGTGAAAGACATCTTCGGCTGGCAGCGGGACATGATGCGATCCCTGCAAGAGTGGCATGCCGCCGTGCCGCAGCACCCCCGGGATCAAGACAACACCGGGATGACCCCGTACTGCCACGCCAAGTACCACGAGACGATGGTGCTCCTGCTGCGCCCCAGCCCGGCGATCCCCGCTCCCGCCCCGGAGATGCTGGATCTGTGCGTCCAGCACGCCTTCATGCTGCTGCAGTGCTTCGGCGATCTGTACGACGCCGGCCGACTGCTGTACAGCCGCCTGGCCGTGCACGCCGTCTTCCTGGGCACGCTCGTCCTGCTGCACGGGATCTGGAAGCTGCCGGACACGGCGACGCGATACCGCACGGACGAACTCATCCGCCAGCTCAACTCCGCACAGAGCATCCTGAGCAGCATCGGCGAGCACTGGGCGGAGGCCGCCAGCGCGCGCGACTGCATCGCCCAGCTGTCCAACGTGACAGTGCAGCGGCTGCTCAAGAGCCCGGCGGGCCCCGGCGAGACCGCGTCGTCGCCGGTGCGCCATCGCCTGCGGGATGCTGGCGTCCCTGCGACCCAGCTGCAGCATGTTGACCAGAGAGGTAGGGCCGGGCAGGGGCAGAGCTCCACTTCTTACGAGGACGACCCCACGCTCTCGTGGCATGCAGGGCTGCCGGGACAGCCTCCTACTGCTGCTCCGTCTCCGCCGTCGGAGTTTCTGAACCTGTTCGACGACCTGCTGCGGTGTGATTTCCAGGGCTGGAGCGGGGTCTCGGATCTGGACGGGTTGATTCGGGAGATATTCAGTAGCTCTCAGCATGAGAGCTGATGGTTTTCATTAGTTACACCAACAAAATATATGTGACTTGTCTGTTTCCTTAGATGGTACAAGTTACATTTCTTTGATTGGATGGGAAAACCATTCACGCAACCCACGCCCAGGAAAAGCCGCCCGGCTACTTCCGACGGAACAAGCCGCGCGCAACCGAGTCTGGCTCTGGCTCTCGGAAGCGCTCCGTCTTCCGTCTCACTCGGATTTCCCCTCCCCCCCACCTTCCCCCACCATAAAAAAAAGACGACCCCAAGATCACCACCAAAACAAACCCCCAATTGACCCTTTCCGCAATCAAACCCCACACAACCACTTCAGGCTCAATTCTCTCACACCATCAACAATGACAACCGCTCCCAAAATGACGCCCGAGGAGACCCTGGCGCACGTGCAAACCGTCAGCGCGACCCAGCGCGCCAACAGCCCCATCTACGCCCACCTCCTGGCGGACGTGACCATCACCGCCGCCACCGAGGGCCACCTGCTGGCGACCATCCGCATCGCCCAGCCCCACATCAACTCCAAGGGCGGGCTGCACGGGACCATGTCCGCGTGCCTGGTCGACTGGGCCGCGGGCATGGTCATCGCCACCTACGGCGGCAGCTACACGGGGGTGAGCACGGATCTGCATGTCTCGTACGTGGCGTCCGCCCGGGAGGGGGAGACGCTGGAGGTGACCGGGCGGGCGATGAAGGTCGGCGGGACGATGGCGTACGTCTCGGTGGAGATCTGCAAGGTGGTGCCGGATGAGACGGGTGGGGGGGAGAAGAGGGTGGTGGTCGCCACAGGGTTGCATACGAAGTTTGTGAAGCAGCGGTGATTGGTGTCCAACTCTGAGAGTTGCGCTATGCTTTGGGTGGATTGGAGATGTGCATGTTCATGGATGGCGTTGTTTCTGCTGAGCTGCTTCTTCAATGGATGGACTACTTCTACATTATAGATGGGGAGGGTGGAATTGTGATTTAAATCCACAGGTTATCTTCATGTCCGTAGTAGAATCTCCAGAGATTAGATTCACAATCAGGACTCCCAACAACTTCTCACTTCAGTAAACACCCCCCGCCCTTTCATCATCACCCTGCCGCGCCTTGCCCAGCAGACTCGCTCGAAGCGACTGAAGCCCCGGCCGCTCTCCCTGCGTATCACCTTCAGCAGTAGCGGCAGCAGCAGTCTGAGTATACGTATCCGGCTGTTTATTCTCGATAATCTCCTCGGCCGCCCCGTACCGCCGCAGCGCTACGAGACCATAAGCATCCAGTGGCTTCCCATCGCTTGGTATCGCCGACGAGCTGGTAGCGGATATCCTCATGTGGCACTTTTAATTCTCATATCCCTATTTCTTTCGCCTATCTACCCATCTGTTCCATGAGCTCCCAATTCGTCACAAACAGCAGGATCACAGGCTTGATTCTGCAGAGTCTGGTTATCATGTGCCCTCTTGGGAGCCAAGCCCTACCGCCGAGACGTTGCTGGAAGTCACGTCGGCAAGGTGAGTGAAAATGGATGAGTCAACAATCTCCGGTCGGCTGTATCATTTTCTGCATCGCAAGCGAAACAGAAGTCTCAGTTTGTAGTCGGGAAGATGATTGTCTTATTGGCGCTGTTATGTTGGTTGCAGAGCATGCTCGTTCTTCGCGGTATGTGACAAGTAGCCTCTCCACCTTGCCTCTTCCCAGGCGTAGAGAAAATAATAGGGGAAAAAAAGACGCAAAGTATTCTACATGCCTATAATCTCATATAGTGAAGAATCGACGAGAAGCGACTCAGACCTTAGCCACGACTTGCGACAAATGTCGGCAGCCAACACGGAAGTATGAAGTCAAAGACGGACCCGGATACGAGATCCATGGATCGACGCCAACTCAACCAGCTAACCACAGACGGGAACAAGATACGAGCAACCTGGTTCAGTCACAATCATAGATCCTCTCTTCAGGCTGTTCAGGTGGTTCAACGAGGATTTCAACCTCGCAACAAGCACGGAACTAGGCCGGAGCTGTCACTGTAGGTGTACATCACAGCTTAGTAGAATCAAGCTCGGGTACAGACTAGTGGTCATAGTTCGGAACGTCTCAAGTGGCTTTCACTACAGTACTGTACTTTGTGGTACGTGCAGAGGAGCAGGCACGTATCTCCCGAACCCACACGAGCTCCTGGAGCTACACTGATATGGTATAGCTCAACCCTGACGAAGGGAGGTCCGGGCGGAAGCCGTGAGGAGCTCGAGATGCCAGGAGCATTTGAAAGCACCATTAAGGTTTGGGTTGGTGAGCCTAATACGAACCACGAACCATTCATCATCACAAGGCTGCATGCGGCCGTCGTGAGCTTCAACGCACAGCCCCCACAGCTGCACCGACTAGACTCTTGGTCCGAGCTTGAGCTTACAGCCACAGCGATCAGTTGTTTGATCTTGGCTTTTGCTGCAATGAGGAAGCGGAATCTGGGCCACAGGCCACTTTCATACGACGGGGGCGGCCGGCGCAATTTCATCCACGTATTGCGCACGGCAGGTTCACTGCAATACTCAAAGTCCTCCTCGTCGTGCAATCACCAGTTGATGGCTGCGCTCCTAGAGACCAGTTACACAGCCATGGTCTCTGGCATGTGAGTTGATATTTGGATCGTAATCCGGCCGCTCCTTCGGTCCCGAATATTGTAAAACTGTGGACCGGTGCTCCAGACCCAGCACTACGGTTGGATAAAACAGACATGGCCAGCTCAGAATACTATGAAGATCCCAATTGTAAGGATTCAGTGTCAGCTTCTCTTTAACGTTTGCGGCTGCTCGTGTTGAAACCGAGCAATCCTTGCAACATCCCCCGGGTGGCAGCTTAGCCTACAACACGAACTTGTTTCAGACGCCTACATCGCGCGAGTCCTTTGTCTTCAGCTCTCCAGCGCCACAGCCAAGCTGAAAAGCTCCGAGTCATTTGACAGGTGTTGCGCAATTACTGCTGAAGAGATAGACATCGGCAGTCGAGTCCAGACCATTGAGCGACCTCCAAAGTGGTAACACACTCTGTCGTGGGATTATTTCTTCCAACTGGTCACTCATGACGGGGTGCACCCTGAACGACATAAATACGGCCTAGTCGTCCCGGTCCAGGGTTCGCTTTTCCTCTCAACAACCTCAACCCCATCACAATCTCACTCAACCACCATATCCAACCAAGCTGGACTCCGTCGCCAAAGACTGGTGTGGAACCTCGATCCGCAACCGACCCAAGCCCATCATCATGTCCGACCAACAGGCGACCCTCGACCCGGGCCGCGCCAGCTTCTTCGACGACCTGAAGGGCGCGGTGGGGCAAGAAGCCCTAAAGACCCTCGACCCCGCAACCGACCTCTCCGACGAACAGCCCGACGAGCTGTCCTCCACCTCCGGAGGCCCAGCAAAGTACACCTGCTCGACCCAGAAGCCCGCCCCGGTGACCTTCACCGATGCCACCAGCACCAGCAGCAGCGACCCGGCGGCCAGGACCGCCGCCCTCCAAGTCGGCTTCGGCAAAGTGATCCCGCGGTGGAAGCCCGGCCCGAACCAGCGCGTCAACTTCGCCGCGTTCGCCAACGGGTACCCGAAGGCCGAGTGGGCAACGCTGGCGGCCAACGCGCTGAAGGCGGCCGCGGACGAGTGGAACCGGCTCGAGCTCGGGGTGAGGCTCGAGTGGGTGGCCCGGCTGGAGGATGCGGCGTTCGTGCTCTCCTACGGCGGCAGCCAGGGCGGGGTGCTGGCCGAGGCCTTCTTCCCGAGCCCGATCGACCTGAACTATCTGAACGTGTACGAGTCGGCCTTCGCCCCGGGCACCGTCGCCTACCTGAAGAACATCTTCCTGCACGAGCTCGGCCACGTCCTCGGCTTCCGGCACGAGTTCGCCCCGGAGCTCGAGGATACCCGGGATGACTACACCGTGCAGCTGGGGCCCCGCAACCCGCTCTCCGTCATGGCCTACGAGTTCCCGCCGCAGCTGCAGACCTCCGACGAGGACAGCGCGCGCGCCTTCTACCGGTTCCCTGGCACGCAGCTCGGGTGGGGGGAGGCGCGGAGTCGGGCGCCCCGGTCCGGGCGGATGCTCAAGATCGTGGATGTGGAGCCGAACAACTAGGCTTGGGGATGGGGTCGGGAGAATGGTACTGACTAGTCTTGCAGTCCTCTCGGGATTCATTTCGATGTGCTTGTTTGGTGCGTCTTCCGTATGTAGCGAATGAGACTGCCATGCTACTCCTCAAAACGCGTCCGAGGATACTGCCCTTGTCGTAGTTGTGCTCTATCTATATCTCATGACCTGAACGCCAACCAGTAGGTAGTCCCAGGAATCAAGATGATTATGCAAGGTCGGAGAGTGGGAACTACCCAGGCCCGTGGGTTGGAAATCCTTCTCACAGTGACCAGCTCTTCAACGCAGTAACATATAACCAGATTTCCAGGCTCTTTTCAACAATTGGGGCTGTGGTTTAGTGGTATAATATTCCCTTAGCATGGGAGAGGTCCGGGGTTCGATTCCCCGCAGCTCCATCTTTTTGTCTTTTTTCTGGGCGGCCACTCCTGTGGACGGCAGCTCTTAGGCGGATGGGCTTGTGTAGGTCCCGTCGCTTTAGGCCGTCAACAAATCGCCTTGTTTGCAGCATCGGCCGGCGCATCGAGTGGATTGACCGCATGGTATACCCGAAGAACAATATGCACTGCCTCGTCTGGTTGGAACCAGGTGTAAATCCTTGAGTTCAAGCGGGTGTGACCTGAAGGCTGGGATCAGGAATATGCGAGGGGTGCGTGACAATCGAGTGACTTGGTCCATGGGCCGGTACAATTATCCCTGGAAAGTGAGCCATCAGCCTTGGTTCTATGTGTGGTGTTGGGGTGTTGGGATGCATGACCAGGAACATGTTCCTAACACGATTATGGGTGATGGTGCTCATCCGGTGTTGTAGACTTGAAAATTTAGGTCCTGGATTCATTGAGGTCCTTGGTGGGGTATGAGATTATTCGTGGGGGGTAGGGTAGTGTAGAGCAAAATCAGAGTGCACAAGGGGAAGCCATGGTGTTATTGATGAAGACGCAAAAGGCAAAAGGAAATCTCCCCGACTGGGAGTCGAACCCAGGTCTCCCGCGCTTGTTCCCGGATGGGATTGACAAGCGGAAATCATGACCGTTAGACCATCGAGGAAGGGATACTGACAATGTGTAATATTGAGATTATCACAGGTTGATACTCGAAACCCCCGAAAGAATGAAAGGAGGCAAAAAGATGGACTCGCCGGGAATCGAACCCGGGACCTCTCCAATGCGAATGGAGCGTTATACCCCTAAACCACAAGCCCTTGTTGTTTAATTGAGTTTGTAGTTCGGTATATGTACCATGGTTTTGAGTCATCAAGTCAATAGACAATGCACCTTATTCAGGTCCAATGGTGTGTAGCCTACTCAAAATCTATTCATTTGGTGGTTAATTATGATATACCAATGAAGTGGATGACTGTAGTGTGTCTAGCTATGTATAGATATCCATCATTCACCTTCGGGCTCTTGTCATCTTTTCCACCAAACAATTCCGCTCGGATATATATACGCACGGGTGAGACTCCGATTGTCAGCCAACACACTGTAACCCAGCCACCAACCAACTAACCTTGATATCGAGGCCTTCAAATCACAGAGTGTAATACATCGAGAACCAGTCCCCTCCAAAGACCCTCTTGGCGAGACTAAGTCCCGATATTCTCCCACTCGTTGTCGCAGTGACACAAGCCGACAGGCAGTAAGCACTAGAAAACATCCCATAGATTGTAATGATACGCTCACCGCTACGACACATCCAGGGCTGGCGAACTATCTCAACATCCTGGGAGCTAAGTTGTACGGCTCCAACACACCATTCAATGCACAAGCAGCCTGAATTAAAGCCCAACCGCAAGCCCCAGAGCTCCCACCACATAGACAGAACAAAGAAAGCCCTGCTACCAAGTCAAAGCCGCACCGCACAAGGGTCCTGTAACTGGCATAACCGGTATACGGCCCTGGCTAATGCCCATAGAGAATAGTCGCGAGTGATGAACACACTGGCATAATGGCACACCGGAGTCTTCACAGAGCGCGAGAAGACCAACACCACTACCAACAAGTGCAGGGAAGCCCCTGTCACCGCATAACTTATGACCTTCCAATCGTAAAAAAAGGATCGATAGTCTAGCCCCAGTGCAACAAGCAATCAGAATACCAGGGAACCAAGCAGCATGACGGTACCCTGTCCTAACTGGCATAGTCCTGTGGGGATGATAGAAGCCACTGGCGTCGCCGTTGGCCCCGCCAAAGCGTTTATTGGAACCGATGAGAAATTTCTTTTGACTATCTCGCAACTTTGGAATGAATACTCTCGATAGAAGCACGGAACACAATCACGATTTGACGTGCCATAGGTAGTCTAGCCCAAGCCTCGGTTGCATCGGAACTGTTTCAGGTTTCAAGATCTCGATTCTCGACTGACACATGGGTACGATCCTGCAGACCCCCTTCTTCTGCTCTCTCTTTTTTTTTTTTTTTTTTTTTTTTTTTTTCATTTTCTTATCAGAGGTCAAGCCCGGATCTCGCGGACCGGGCAGCGGCAGCGCGAGCCTCGGCATGAGCTTCGATGAGTGGAGCTCAGGAGAAAAATCCAGACGGGTGGGCCAATCAGTGCCATTGCTCCGTTGCACCACTCCATCTAAGCGTTGGAACTACCTAACCTATACAGGTTCCCATCGTGCAACCGAGATCTCGTCGCTCGATTCGCCGGGGTGTTCACAGAACCCCCGTTCTGGAGCCGCAGCACTGGAGCCATCATATTTGTGCGGGAGGAAAACAAAGCAAGAACGGGAGATGGATACTATTTAATAAGGGGGGTGGACCCTCTTCGAGTACACCAGCAAACAAAATTAAGACAAGACACACGCAGCACCATGAGCATCACATTCGATGTATTCCGCGGGTCGTCCGAGGGGCGCATCGTCGCGGACAAGGTGACGCGCACCCTCGAGCTGCACGAGGTGTTCATCGAGACCACCCACTCCGGGGTCTGCGGCACCGACGAGCACTACCTCAAGGCGGGCAATGTGCTGGGCCACGAAGGGGTGGGCATCATCCGCGCCCTGGGGGCCGGGGTCAAGTCCGTTCAGGTCGGGGATCGTGTGGGATTCGGCTATACGCACAGTATCTGCGCCTCCTGCGAGGAATGCGCGACCGGTATGTCTTTTCCAACGTTTTTTTTTTTTTTTTTTTTTTTTTTTTTTTTTTTTTTTTCGTTTTTATTATCGGTGGTGTGTCCGAGAAGGCAACTTACCCCGAGAATCCTAGGCCATGATCAGTACTGCCCGAACGTCAAGATGTACGGGTTCCACGACCGGGATAACGGCTCGTTCAGTTACGGCGCGGTCTGGGACGAGAACTGCGTCTACCGCATCCCCGACGGGTACGACTCGATCCACGCCGCCCCGCTGATGTGTGCGGGTGCCAGTGTGTGGGAGATCTTCATGCAGTACGGGGTGCGGGCGACGGACCGGGTGGGGATCATGGGCGTCGGCGGCCTCGGCCACGTGGCCATCAAGCTCGCCAGCGCCATGGGGTGCCAGGCTGTGGTGCTGTCCAGCTCCGAGGCGAAGAGGCAGGAGGCGATGGAATACGGGGCGTCAGAGTTTCATGTCTTCCAGTCGGGGGGCCCGGTGCCCGCGGGGTTCCGTCAGGTGAAGCATCTTCTGCTCTGTGGGAGTGCTGATGTGGACTATTCTTCGTAAGTGGCTGTCGACCCTGTCTTCGCTCCTTCTGAACTTGTGCCATTAGCACCCAGACTGCATCCAATGGTCTTACTGACGCACCGCTAGTTTGATGCCATTGGTGGCGACTCGCGGCAGCATCTACCCTCTCACGCTTACCCTGAAGCCCGCCCCGGTGCCCCTGGCCCGCCTCTTCCTTCGTGGCATCAAGATCCAAGGGTCGTTGGTGGCCTCCCGCCAGAATATCCGGTCCCTGTTCGAGTTTGCAGCGAGGAAGAATATCACCCCCACGACTATGACCTTCCCCATGACGCCAGCGGGCATTGAGGACGCGATGAAGACTCTGAGGGAAGGGAAGATGAGATATCGGGGAGTCTTGGTACGGGACCTGCAGTAGGACCAGGTGTCATCAGGCACCGATATTGATCTGTATTGTACATACGAAGCGAAGAAGAACAACAACAAATCAAATAGATTCAAGGCACCAAGTGCGTAGCAACACCCCAGATCTCAAAATCAGCAACGCCCGCTGAATGTCAGCCATATGAACGCCAAAAACAAGACATCATTCGTTACCAGCCGGACAGGATCAGACTGCATTCTGGGCGGAGATCATATGTTCAATCGACCGGGCGGTCTTCCTCCGCAGCATATACCACCCGCCCATCGTGACGACAGTCAGCGAGACGGTCAGGACGAGCAGGATCCACCACTGCGACGAGATGTAAAGCTCCGAGTGGCCCGGGGTGTCTCCCTCTGAGCGAGACGGCCCAGCGATAATATTGGTGCCTAGTATGGTCTGGGGGTGGATGTGTGCCTGTTAGCCCTAGTTTTCACCGTTGAGACTGCAGATAGGGCACCCACGGCAATGAAGGTTCCAGGGAGGAAGAGCATGGTCACCACCGAGATGGTGCTCATCGAGGCGCTTTCATGCATGGCATACTTGGTCATCTTCGTGCTGGATTGAGTGTTGATCCGCGAGCTCATGTTGAACAGCTGTTCAGTGTAAGTCGTTGCAACTGACCAGGAAAAGGAGATATCGTGCTATTGAACAGGGGCTTCTCACCAATTCCAGCAGCCGCTCCACCCGCCTCGCAACATCCTCCACCGACGACTTGAAGTAGGCGATCTGATTCTCGAAGCGATCGAATTCCTCCTCCATGCGGAAATACAGCCAGTCGCGCTCGGGGACGCCCGCCTTGCCCTCGACGAGGGTCTGGAAGGTCTCGTGCTGGATGCGCAGCCGCGCAATCACGCCCAGAATGAAGCTCATCTGGATCTTATCCTGGTCGAGGCTGGTCAGGGTGAGATGGAGCTTGTGCAGGTCGATGCGGGCGAACTCGTCCATGCCCCCGTGCACCCTCGCCTCCTCGTCGCGGATCGTATCGCGCGGCTCGCGGGCAGCCCGCCGGAAGTACTGGATGGTCGGGTTGAAGTGCATCACCGAGGTGATGAACGGGTTCTTCACGAGCGCGGCCGTCGTGGGCTCCCGGACGAACGCCTGCAGGTTGTCCACCAACTCCTCGTGCAGGCGCTGCGGCAGGTCGTTGAAGGATCGGTACTTCAGTAGGACGAGCGTCGACTGCGACCGCGCGTCGTATCGCGTCACGATCGTCATCTTGAGATCGGCTTCCTTGCCTAACCGTCGCACGTAGGCGCGGGCTCGGATTGCGTACCAGAATTCTAGAACACGAGCACCAAAAAAATATCCATGAGACGATTGGTCTATGTTGCCATTGGCGAGTCCTTCACTCACCGAAGGAGCGCATCTTTCCATCCTCATCGCGCTGCTGTCGCGAGCCGAAGATCTGTTCCTGGCCACGGATGTGGGAGGCCGCGGCGGGCGCGATGTCGTATCGCGTCAGGATCTTCAGAAGGCAGCTGCGTGTGATGTTGAGCTGCGATGGCACGCTCTCCTCACTCTGGTCGAGAGCCTTCTCGTTGTCGGGCTCAGTCACCCGATCACTGATGAGTTCGTTGGTGAGCAGTGCCTTCAGGACCGCAGGATCGTCGATGGTGTGGAGTAGTCTCTCCTGTGGGGTCGGCTGCAGCAGAACAATTCGGAGCTGGGGGTGGTGCTCTGCCTGCGCTTAGGGTTAGTATACCGTACGTACTGGATGGACTCTTTGCGACCGGGCAGAAGTTAGATAGATGGATAGAGAGGGGTAAATACAGCTAATAGTCGATCCATCTCTGCATCATCGCAAAAGCGGGCCGACCCCAGGCCATGGTCATGCTCCAGGACCATCACATTCGAGACGGGCGCATATTTCTCGGATCGCCACGATCGGGACTCCTCCTTCAGCTCTCGCTGGCAGAAGCTTCCATCGTCCAGGCCCGAACAGTAGGATGGCAGCGAGAAGGGGTACTGCGAGTGTATCGACATCCCATAATACAACCACTATCGCGGGGAGTCTGTATGCGGCAAAAGACGATCCAGACATGGCGACGCGAAAGGAAAAAGAGGTCTTATGAGCCTTATCACCATTGCCGTAAGGCTGTGAGGCAGGCGCTTCACTTTTCTCGCCCATTGCCTTGCCAAACATGGATTTAGCTGCATGAGGCTGGCATATGCGCCAACATGCGCCAACATGCGCCAAGTCCGCACCGCCTCATGAATACGAGAGGCTGCAATCATCCGCCTGCTTCAAGCCTTATCACCACCGCAAATCCCCGCACGCAGTCCTTCTCCTTCCCCTGCATCTTCACCCCTTCACACCATCCCATAAACTAAAAATAATGGGTGACGCTGCCAGCCTGCAGGTGCCCTTCTTCACCTTCCCTCCCCAACAGCCCGGGGAACCTTCCACTCGCAATTGGTATCAAGAACTTCTGGACCATCCGGAATGTGCCAACAATCCCGTATGTGGTGGTGTCTATCTATATTACCGCGGTGCTATAGCCAGCCTTCCAGACTAACGCTCTCCCACCGCACAGGCCAAGATACAAGAAGCCTACGAATCCTTCCGAACCGCAAGCCTAGAGCGATCGATTGGCCTGCTCCGCCCGAGTGGACGAGATGGCAGCACTGGCGACCGTAATAGTAGCCATCCTGTCCCACCAGCATCGCAGCGCATCACTCCCGACAAAGCGCTCATCCGCTACCTCAAGCTGCAAACCGACGAGACGGACGCAGCCCAGGAGATCGAGCAGCTGAGCCAGCAAGATGTGAATTGCCTGGTCATCTGGACGCGTCCCGACCCACCGATCATGCGCCTGCTCCTCGATATCCAGCGCCGGTTGTCGCGATTCGTAGGGCCTGGTGAGCTGCTACCCTACCCTCCAGTAGACAAAGCCCTCCAGTAGACAAAGAATGGGACTCCAAACCCACCGCATCTGTCTATTCATCATGTAGTTTCGAAGTATATCTGACCCAGCGACCCAGACCTCCATCTCACCCCACCTGCATCCCTCCATCTCTCCGTCATCGAGCTCTCCCACCGCCACCCGATCGCCCACCTCCGCGAGGTCTACGCCCACATCGGCGAGCCGCAACTCAAGGAGCTCCTCGACACCCCCCGCAACGAGTACCACCGAGACCAGCGGCACATCGCCCGCCTCGTCAAGCCGAAACTCCTCTTCGACAAGCTAGGCGTGGCGATCAGTTTCGTCCCTGCCGCTGCGGACGACGACGACGACGACGAGAGCCCGTACACGTATCATCATCTCCGGAACCAGCTGCATACGAGGGCGCTGACCACCGGGGTGAGCATCGATACGTGTTATACGGCGCCGATTGCGCACGTCACGCTCGGTCGGTTTGTGGGGACTGCTTTTTTCCAAGGGGAGGGGGCGGGGGTCGGTGATGGCCCGGGCAAGGCGGAAGAGCAAGAGAGAAGGGCGATGGAGCGGTGGGTGGGTCTGATCATGGAGATCAATGAGGAGTTGGAACGGGAGTGCTGGGGGCAGGTGGTCTGGGATGTCGGGCGGCGGACGGCGTTGGAGATTCAGTTGGGGTATATCAAGTTCGGACGTGGGGTGGAGGAGGCTGAATTGGTTGGGGTGCCGATCGAGGAGTAGTGATGCTTGAAAATTAGCTTAGAGTTGACAGGCTGGAGGGGAGGGTAAGATGCGATGCATTCGGGTTAGAATCCATGGTTAGAGTAGGGGTGACATAGAGGGTGCATTTTGTCGTTAGATGGGACGAGGTGCGATTTGATGCATCGCTCTGACGATCACAGGCTGGTTTTACTTTACCAGGTGTAGCAGTCAATTGACCCCACACCTAGAGGTCTAAAAGATCCTAAATGCTATCGATCTCCTGGTTGAGTGGATCACGACTCGATTGCAGTCACTGTTGGTGAGTGCAACTCAGAACGCTTGGGGCGGGCTTTGCCCGTAAAAAGTCTAGTATAGTCGGACTGTTCACATGGTCGTGCTAGATGAAGAGCACCTAGGGCTTGAGTCGGTAGACTTGAAGCCACTGTATGAGTCAGGGTAGGACGGGAGAGTACTCCTGAGAAGAATTTAAACGTCCTTGGGAAGCACAACTGATATCAGAAGAGGCACTGAACATCGGAAACTTGGACCGGTAGATGTGCAGATTCGAATTAAGGGTAGTCGGAGTTGGCATATTCACAGGAAATGTAGCAGTGTGTGCAGCTCACTGTCGCCACCAATTATAGCCCACTAATTTCCACAGACTGCAACACGACTAACACGAATAATTTAAAGTACGCTGGGGACTACATACCAGGTTTGTATCACCCGCAAGATGTGATGATGAAACCATGACTAGAAAATGGGAAACCCCTGTAGGTGGTGGTGGTTGTTGCCATAGTTCGCTTGGCGCACGCCATCACGAGCAGCACCCACTAACAAGCTTTATCAATCACCCACAGCTCGAGATCTGCCTGCCCTACTTCTTTCTCGGCCGGTACATGCATAACGCAATTGAGGCCAAGAACAGCGTGACAAACCACTCACAGTAGAGCAATGGCCAAACTCTATCGCCTCACAGTATATACTTAAATCGATGCTCCGGTATCAACACCAAGAAACCAATCGTCCACAACGGCCATTGAACAACCACCCCCATATTATCCATAATGACGGTAATAGATCTGGTGCCCCAGGGCACGGCCTATGGTCTCCTTATCGGCCTGGGCGTCCTCTTCTGCGGGGTGATCCTAGTGGCGATCAAGATCCAGAGAGCGTATCTAGCCGAGGATTCAGGAACATCTGAGATGTTCATGGTCGCAAACCGCTCGGTTGGCACAGGACTGACGGCTTCAGCGGTCTTCTCATCATGGATGTGGATCAATGAGACGGTTTTGTCGGCCGCGATGTGCTATCGCTACGGACTAGCGGTTCCCCTGGTAAGGCATGCAGCCCTAACCTTGGACGAGCGGGCGTTGACACTCAACCTTGACAGTGGTGGGGATCCGGTCTCTGCTTCCAGATCGCATTGATGGCAGCGCTTGGTGTCATGGCCAAGATCCGCGTGCCCTATGCCCACACTTCCCTGGAAATCATCCGCATGCGATACGGATGGGAGGGCCACATCATCTACATGGTTCTCAACCTGACCAACAATGTGTTCGGCTGCGCTTCGATGATCTTGACGGGGTCGCAGCTCATCCACGGCGTTTCGGGAATGAACTTTGTGGCTGCCACCATTCTGATTCCCCTCGGAGGTAAGCAAAGACATTCAGCGGAGAGTAAGGTGGTGCTGATTTCCAATGGTATAGTGGTGCTCTATACTGCCGTCGGCGGCCTGAAGGCAACTTTCCTCACGGACTTCCTTCACACCACTGTCGCTTTGATTCTCATCATCTACTTCACGCTCTCAGTCCTGACTCACGACGCTGTGGGCGGGTTGTCTGGTCTCTATGATAAAGTGGTCGCAACCGCGAGCGAGAATTACATTTCTGGAAACTATGAGGGCTCTCTGCTTACCATGAAATCGAAAGATGCCATTATCTGGGGCCTCATCTTGAAGTTCGGCAACCTCGCGCTGGTTGTCATGGTAAGTGCCGGCAGTCGACTTCTCTCTCTGCGAGACATGAATCTAACCGCAACCCGCAGGACACTGCGTTCTGGCAGAAGTCATTTGCCAGTGAAGTCAACTCCACCGTACCGGCCTACAACCTGGCCGCCGTCGCCGTGTTCGGCATTCCGTGGGGTCTAGGCACGGTGATCGGGCTGTCTGCGCGGGCGCTGCACAACACTCCCATCTTCCCAACCTACCCCGGTCCCCTCACGGCCACGGAAGTGAGCACGGGGATGGTGATGCCCTACCTCGTGAAAGCCCTGCTGGGCAACGCGGGGATGGTGGCCTTCTTTGTGCTGCTCTTCATGGCCCTGACCAGCACGGTCTCCTCCTCGATGATCGCGGTCAGCAGCATCCTCTCCTTCGACATGTACAAGACCTACATCAACCCGACCGCGGGGGACCGCCGGCTGCTGCACGTCAGCCATATCGCCGTCGTCTTCCACGCGATCTTCATCACGGGCATCTCCATCGCCCTCAACTACGGCGGCGCCAACATGACCTGGATCGGCTACTTCCGGCCCATCCTCTCGTGCCCCGGCATCATCCCGCTGGGGCTGACCCTTTTCTGGTCCGGCCAGACCCGCCTGGCCGCCATCCTCGCGCCCGTGCTGGGCTTCTTCACAGGCCTGGCCATCTGGCTGGCGACGGCCAAGTCGCTGTATGGCCGCGTGGACATGACCACGACAGGCGAGGGGCTGCCGGCGCTGTACGGCGCCATCGGCTCCTTCTTCTCGCCCGCCCTCTATTCGGTGCTGATCTCCCTCTACCGCCCCTACACATTCGACTGGCGTGAGTTCCTCCGCATCGAGCTCGTCGCCGACGATCAGAGTTCTGTCTCCGAGTCGCAACCAACCCGCAACAACGAATCCCGCGAGGACAAAAAAGAAGGACCCGAGCCCGAAACCAAGAGCGTCTTCGTATCCGCCACCTCCCCATCCCCCTCGCAGTCCCGCCTCAGCCTCGACGAGGTCATCCACCCGTTCTCCCCGGAGACCCTGCGGGAGTTGTACCGCTGGTCGCGCATCGCGTGGGCCACCTTCGTGGCGCTCGTGCTGATCACCTTTGTGCTGTGGCCGATGCCGCTGTACCGGGATTACATCTTCACCAAGTCGTTTTTCGCCGGGTGGACGACGGTGGCGATCATCTGGCAGTTCTGCGCGTTCTTGGCGGTGGTGGTGTATCCGCTGTACGATGGGCGGGTGGAGATCGCCAAGGGGGTTCGCGGGGTGTGGGCTTCGAGTCGGCGGGTTTGGGAGGGCCGGAAGAATTAGTGGGAGATTCTATGGTTGTATAGAGATTGTATCGATGCTTAGTTTCGATAGAGGTAGGTCAAGTTGATGAAAAATGAATTCCGTCATGCTGCTGCATAGTTTATCGGACCCTGGAAATCGAGTGTGGAGAAGCCAGCCGAGCAATTGCCGAGCCTTGCCGAAGCCGGACCCACCGGCAAATCCTGCCTTGCGCCCTGCGGATTAACCGAGTTCTTAAATCCAGGGCAGGCTGGGCTGGGGTAGGTAATTTGGAGCTGCATTCAACCAGTTTACCAGTCACCCAATCGCTGCAGCATTGCTTTAGGTAATAGAATCCCTGGATTGCTGATCCTCGCCCACCCTCGACCACCCTCGTGACAGACAGCCACTCACCGTCATAAACGTCGAAGTACTCCTTCGAACTACCCCCTCACCCGGACAGAGTCGACGACACACCTGTATGCTACTCAAAGACACCAGGGCTCAATTGTCGACATCCTCTCCACTGCAACAGCCCCCTTTTCTTCTCCAAACCACCCATGAATGAGCAAGAGTTCCTGGCCCGCCTCCCGCCGTGGCTCAGCCACTGGCTCGGCTACCGCGCCAGCCCTCCCCAGCCCCTGCCCAAGTATCAAGTCTGGCTGTGGTCGTTCATCTCCGCCTTCTGCGGGCTCTGCGTCGTCCAGGCCATCTTCAACTACTCCCACTACTTCCTGGACCGTCACGTACCGGGCATTATCGCCTCCTATGTTCGTTCTCCTTTTGCCCCTGTCCCTTGATCATACTAACAACAATCAAGGGCGCTTCCGCCGTCCTCGTCTACGGCGCCATCGAAAGCCCGCTAGCGCAGCCGCGCGCCCTCATCTTCGGCCACTTCCTGAGCGCCCTGGTCGGCCTGTGCGTGACCAAGCTGTTCAGCCTGATGCCCGACGCGGAGCGGTTCGAGTCCCTGCGCTGGCTGGCCGCCGCGCTCTCGTCGGCGCTGGCCGTCGTGGTGATGCAGGTCACCGAGACCACCCACCCGCCCGCCGGCGCCACCGCCCTGCTCCCCGCCACCAACGAGGCCGTCTGGCAGCTCTCCTGGTACTACCTGCCCGTCGTGCTGCTCTCCTCCACCATGCTGCTCGCCGTCGCCCTGCTCGTCAATAACTGCCGGCGCCGGTACCCCGTCTTCTGGGTGGCGCCGGTCACGCCGAGGCCGGCGTTGCCGCGGGCGGAGGCGAAGTAGGAGGTGCTTTTGGGGGGCGTCGTGGGGTGGATTGGGGTTGTTGTTGTTGGGATGGGTCTCTTGCACGGGTTTGCGGGCGTTGATTGGGCCTAGATGTTAGAGGTTGGGTGTTACGGTCAATGAGCCTTGTGTAATGATGCTGCGGAGGTTACTCTGGTTCGGTGTTCACAAAGAAAAGCTATGTTGATGAAAGATATAGATGCTTAGGAGACGAGATATTCATTTCTAATTTCCAGGATTCAGAATAGCTAATAATCAGAACATCCTTCTCAGCACAAGATGGATCGCGGATGCAGTAACCTCATAAATAACTCCCGCTCTCTACTCCGTGTCCACCGTCATATTCACCACCGCCCCGGTGTCAGCAACCCGGGACATGATGCTGCTCAGCTGGCTCGTCGTACACGAGAGATTGAGCGAGACCCGGTGCAGGTTCGTCTCTGCTGTTTTCTCATAGCTCGCGGCGGGGACTGAGACACGTGGAGAGGACGCCCGGGGCATTAAGTCGAGCTCGGCCATGGTGAGGAATGGATGCAGCGGTTCTGTGGAGGACTGTCGGGAACTCCTCAGACTGCACGGGTCAGGCGCAAGGTAGAGGGCCTCGTGCACGGTCCGGACACTGTTGTCCGTCGGGTACTCGTCTACTGCAGGGTAAGCACACCAGGCGGTATCTGCGAGAATGGCTGTTCAACTGACCAGGAGGGAACAAGAGCATCTGACGGTCCCAATCGTTCTCAGCCTGCGTGGCGTCCAGCACCCGGTCGAAGGACGGCAGCCGGGAGCCGCCAACTGCAGACACTGTCAGATTGGGTGTGCTGTCCACCCAACAATCCTCTGTGCTCAATGAGCAGGGCAGGATCAGGCGGGGGTCGATGGTCCCTTGGCCCACCCACGGTGTAGATGTCTCCTGCCAATTACTGGAAGCGTTGTTGGGGGATCGAAGCGACCGGGAAGCTGGCTGCTTGAGCTCGACGGGATGCAGAAGCTCCTTCTGCGCGTCCTGGCTGTCGAAGCAATCATCTGAGGTCCTACCTTCTCTCAATTGCTCGTCGCAGTCCCGAACGACGCCTCTTTGCGGGAAGCTGCGTTTCCTCCTCGTTTTCATCACCCGGTTGCGCCTGTCACCAGGTGCAGGAGGGCCCTTGCTCAGCACAGATGGAGCTGCACTCTCCCCCTTCGCCCGAATCCTCGTGTATCGATTTTTCAAACTCAGTCCCGTGCGCGGAGGGTCGTGGAATGCCGCAATCGCCGACCAGTTGGTGCCATGCGTTTGGACCGCCTTGAGAAGTTCTTCGTCCTGCTCGCCTCCCGGTTCGTGTCAGCTGTCGAGCTCAAAGTAGTATCGAGAATGAATGTTTACCTCTTGTTCAGTCCAATTGCAATAACTGACATCGGGCCGCAACACCTGCCGCCAGTGACTAGAGCACTGATCGGCGCAGCGAGACCCCACGAGGGAGGCGATCTGAGTCCAGTTGTTGCCATGCTCCCGCACCGCCTCGCTGAGTCGCTTGTCCTCCTCCGGCGACCAGACGCCCTTGATCTTGCCGCCAGCCAGCGTGTTCCACCACCGCTTGCGGCAGTCTTTGTTCGAGCGGCCAGGGACTTTCCGAGCGAGCTCACTCCAGAGGACCGTGTCCGAGGTGCCGAGTGCTGTAGCAGAAGAAAGTGTCAGAGTGCGGGATGAGGCAAGGTGGAGAAGGTACTGTGGGAGCTGTCTCCATGCACCCACAGTTTTGAACCAGCTTGCGGAGGAGTTCATCCTCTTTGGTCGTCCAGCTGCGTCTGCTGCGCTTCATGCTTGATGGAGGTCGAGGTAGTATGACATTTGGAGAATCGCTGTAGGGGACACGGAAGGATATAGGGGATATCGGGCGACATGTACCACTCTTCCCTGCCACCGATAAGTGAAATGTGACTCAATCTTGTTGATAGGGGGATACGGTGCGGGCCAGAGCAATCACGGCGAACTTGAGACAAGTTTGACACTGCGACCAGACATTCAACTGCGAGAAGCTTCCACCGTATTGAAAAAGGGCAGGCTGAGAAAGGGAGTCACCACAGTCTCGCAGCCGGTGGAACATACCCCTCCTGCTCCTGTCTGAGTCTCACAATCGCGAATTCTTGAATCGTTGCGAGTCTGTACAAATCCATGAGGTGATGGTCCGCCCATCGATGTCTCGGGGTGGAAATGGCCGGTACTTGTGAGTTCCAGAATTGTGCCCTACCCTTCTCGCTCGACATGAACGGGCCACTCTCCAATCCCCTCAACACATTTTTGAATGCGAGATAGCATTGCTGGAGTCGATTGCCGAAGGAGTATCCGTCCCAACAAAATAGGAACGCGTGCATACCTCTTTAATTCTCACCGACAGAAGCCACCTTATTGAGACATGGCGGAGTCAATGTATTGACCTTGGGTCTGAGTTCTAAACCAGCGGGTGAACAGGGATCCTGTCAAGCGGTATAAGATTCAATGGTGCGGGAACTATCGTATCATTTCAACTTCAATTCATCGGCAACCAGCTGTGAGGCTGTATAGTGGCGTCCAAAACCACCTACTCAGGTATCGTTGATACATATAAGTCTGTGCTTTGGTAAAGTAAGAATCATTGGCTCCGGCCGTTGCAGTGTGGATACCAGCCCCAACAGCAGAAACCAACAAAACCAAAAAACGACAG
Organism: Aspergillus fijiensis CBS 313.89; assembly: GCF_003184825.1. Taxonomy (NCBI): domain Eukaryota; kingdom Fungi; phylum Ascomycota; class Eurotiomycetes; order Eurotiales; family Aspergillaceae; genus Aspergillus; species Aspergillus fijiensis. The sequence goes on along the minus strand of NW_024469009.1, from coordinate 234,204 downwards.
CAGTCGGATTTGAACCGACGCCTCCGAAGAGAATAGATTTCTAGTCTATCGCCTTAGACCACTCGGCCATACTGTCTTGGATGCGAGTTTGGCTCAAAACTGGGCTTGATAAAGAAACCAAAAGCAATGCAGCAGCCCGTTGTCAACTCATCCTTGACTGCATTGCACTAACCAGTTGATCATCGGAAATATGGAAGATCGGCCAAGCCTTATAGCATGAGTGTTGGCGTATAAGCTACAATACTCAACAACACGCCCACCCTCCTCTTTCAAGCAAGACTCTGTATCGACAGATGTCTCAGGCCTGTCCGTATTCATTGACCAATGTGCCCTCTGTCTTAGGGGACAGGCTTGGCGTAATCGTATCGCTTAACAGAATACCTCCAATAATCTCGTCTGTATACGTAGTCTAGTCCCCATCGGTGAAACATATTGATGTGTGTGGTACAAATGAATCTTTATCACAGGTCTGTCTTCACGCCTGTTGGAATTGCCAAGTCATCTCCGGCTGTCGACCTGCTCACGCCCAGTTCCACTACATCGTCTGTCTGCTATGCTTCAAGACACTGCCAACCCGACTTTGTCTATTAGTTAGACTGTGTTCTCACATTCAGTTACGGCGAGTAGTTCAATTACTCGTTTGCTACCTTTGCTTCTCCTATACGGGAGCTATTGCCCGACGACTTAGTCGCTCCACAATAGTGAGTTGCGTCTCTAGGCATGGGATAACGTTCTCCCCATTATAGTGGGCTACTCATCGTTCGTCCCTAGCTTCTTGGACTACTGCTATTGTCGAAAATCTTGTGTGACAGCTCATTTTCCTGCTTTGGAAGTTAACGTGCCGGGATGGCCCTGAAGAAGAGCTGTCACTCTCCATCGCCTAATATCTAGAACGCAGCCCGAAGAGCTTCCCTCGGGGTTACAGGCATTCATTGAGATCACTCGGGACCAGACTAAGTGCTTCATATAGCCTGATAACCACGGGAGATAACTACCACTGCTGAGTTCCACCCGTCCAGATCCAGCAGATACCGTTTAACATGCATGTGCCCCCCTGGTGCAGACGTTCCCCTGACTCAGAGTTCCAATTTTGGGGCAAGTATCTCGACTTCGCCACTTTTTTGCACCTAGCTCTGCGCCTCCTGAGCCATCTCCTCTAGTCGGCCAAGCGCAACGGGTCCTCCAGATGCCCATCGTTTCCCCAATCTCCTCGCACTGCACTATCCGACATCACTACTCGCACATCCAGAGCTCTGAGGCGGGCTTCAAAATATCCGATCAGCCTCAAAGGGGGTGGCAGGCGCACCAAAAACTGCTTGAAGCGTGGCTGTGTCCGATCCGCTAGGTATGCTGGATGTGACTAGAACACTGGCGCATCAACTTAGTGCGGTGCGTCTTTCATGTACGGCGAACGCTTTTACATTGTCGTCTAATCTCAATTTACTTTACTCAGGAACGGTGGTAGAAGATTACTCCGGCATTTATTCTCGCATTATCCACCGTCCAGACCTTCGATATTGGAAGGAAGGGGAGGAATATCTTCCCACAGGTCCAACGAGCTAGACCCTTGGTTCTGTTTCGGTTTTTTCCTATACTGTTGGCGTTAGTGTATGACGTTGTTTTGTTCTTCTACTCTGTCCTGTGTCTGTGCCTGGGTTTAATTATGTTGAGGTTGGTAGGGTTGTGACCTGGCTTTGGACAGCGAAGAATGCAGATGATAACAAACCCAACGATGGTGGTTGAAGTGAAGGACATGAGAGTATTTTGATCCACCAAGCCACATGTCTACAGTAGTGCGCAAGTACTACCAGCAACCGTCAAATCACTTGCAGAATATTCTATTCAATCGCATATTCAAAGTGACGAATTTTCATCGCACCCACTGTCCCCATGTCACCACACACTCCTATGAGCCCAGCATTCGACCCTCAACCGGCCTCCTCAACACAGATTCTGCATGATACCAGGCTGGATCGCCTCCAGCCTCCTGCAGAGCGCATTCCACACGTATGTGGCCCGCTGCTCGTCGGCCGCGATGGGGGCATAGGCCTGCACGGCGCCGGCGCGCATGTATCGTCCGTGGGTTTCGCGCCCGGCGGCGGCCGTCTGGACCACCAGCCGGGCACCCTCCTCGGCGGTGCGGGCGGTGATCGCCTCGAAGATCTTGAAGAGCACCCTGGCTAGCCCGGTCGACTCGCTGATGATGCCGGTCTTGCAGAAACACGGGTCGAGGGCGTTGACCGCAATCGAAGAAGAGCGATCGCTCGTCGAGTCGACGAGGGCGGCTAGCTTGATCATCGCGTAAAGTTGCAGTAGCTTGGAGAGGTTGTACCTAATGCAGCATATTCCATGAGCAATGGATCCTGTGGCACGTAGGGCGGGTATACTGACTGGTTCATGAAGTTCACGTGGGATTCCTCCCGAAACCAGGTGAAGATATCCTCCCCGTGCTGCGCAGGGTACTCGGCGATGTCGTAGAGCGCGGAGGCGACGAAGGTGATCACCGGCGTGATGCCATAGGTTCGAGCTGTCGCCTGCATTTTCGGGATCATCTGGACCGTCAGCAGGAAGGTGCCGATGTTGTTGACGGCCAGGGTGCGCTCGGTGTCGTAGACGACTTTGAACTTGTTGGCGTGGATCCCGGCGTTGTTGATCAGGACGTCGACGCGTGGAAGTGAGCGAGCGGCCCATTCTGCGAACCGCTTGATCGAGGCCGGGGACTCCAGGTCGAGTTCTCGGACGTCGACGAGGTTGGTCTTACAGTTCAGCTGGGCCTCGATCTCGCGTTTGGCCTGCTGGCCTCGGGACCGACTGCGGCACGCGAAGATGACCTTCTCGGCCCCGAGATGAATGAGGTGCTTCACAGTCTCTCGTCCTAAGCCTCCATTGGCGCCAGTCACGATGATAGTCTTGTTGGTGAAGGAGGCGGATGGTTGGGGGATACGGAGAAAGAATTGGGTATAGAAGAAGTCGCTGAGGGTGGGCATCGTGCGATTTTGGGTCTACGCGACTATGAGAGTATGGCTGTCGAGGAATTGGACTGTGGAAAGTGACTCTGAATTGATAGAATAAGGCTCTTCCTTACGCATGTGTTCGGCGTTCAACTATATACGTCGTCTTTTGCTATTTTTCACAGTGGCATACAATCTCGGGGTTAAGTCCAGACAGGCCGGATATAACAAGTCCGTGGAGATCAGCATAGTGCAGCCTCAGGTATCAGGCACCAATTGCACGTGAGGCTCGTGATCGGTTAAGTCCGCGGATTTAAGGCTGTACTCCGCAGCTTACTTCGCATCATTCATCATCATCATTCTTGGTTTCTTCTTCAGTGGGCTGTATTCTAGATGCAGTCTCCCGTCCAACCCGTGTCACAACGACGACGCGCCCGCATTCCTCTATCGTGTGACCCCTGCCGCACGCGAAAGTGTGTAGATCACATCAATGCTCTGTATGATCCGAGGCAATGGCTCCATTGCTGACCTAGATAGAATCAAATGCAACCGGGAATACCCTTGCCAGAACTGTATCACTCGTGACGAGCAGTCATCATGTCACTTCAAAGGGGCCAAGATTGACTCCCTTTCGAATGCTCGGCGTGAGAGTCAGCTCGATCCCATGCGCCAGCGGATCGACCAGTTGGAAAATATGGTGAAGAGACTCATTGCCCACCAGACACCCGAGAGCCCTAAGCCTGGCGACCTGGTCGCGTCCGCTACCAAAGATGTAGCCTCTGCGGGAAAGGTAGTGCTCGATGGCGCCCATTCAGTCTACCAGGGTGGCGATGATTGGTATGATGTGTTAGAGGAGGTATCTCGTCCTGTTCCTGATTCCAAGGCCACCTCAACTATCTTCTATCACCTGCCGGTTTGCTGTCATTCAAGCTCAACTGATGATTTTCAGATCAACCAACTCAAAAACACCTGGGCCCAGGCCCAAGACGACCGAGTGGGCCATCAGACTCCACCCACGCAGTCGCAATTAGCCGATGGATCGAGCCTTCTGTTCGGTCAAGTGAAGCCCATAGATCGAATCGAGATCCTGGCCACTCTCCCACCCAAGCGCGAATTGGACAATCTGGTGGCTGTTTTCTTCGATCGCCCAACCTTCCCAATTGCCGTTCCTCGTACGTGTCAGCCACAGCTCACTTGGTCCGCGAGTCTGATACATGTCTTAGCCATCATCCACGAGTCGACCTTCATGCGGGAGGTAAGAGCACACGACCCGTATTGATCATATCCTAGGGTAACCTTAGCGCAGTATCACGAGCATTGCAAGAACCCATCCCACGCGAACTTCATCTGGCTGGGACTCTTATTCTCCATTCTTGGTATCGTCATGCTAGCCTATCACCAACACGGCGAGCCACCAGAGTACGAAGGCCGCTCGGAGTCTCTCTTCCAATTGTACCGCATCCGCACGGCGCAGTGTCTCCTGAGCGGCGACATCGCCAAATGCCTCCCCTACACCGTGGAGACCCTGCGCTTCAACGCCACCGCCGAGCTCAACCGCAAGGACGACAACCGTCGCGGCCTCTGGATCATGACCGGCGTGCTAGTCCGCACGGCCATCAACATGGGCTATCACCGCGACCCCGCGCACTCGTCACCCCCGATCCCCCCCTTGCAAGCAGAGTATCGTCGCCGCATCTGGCTCGCCGTGATTAGCATGGACAACATGACCTCGTTCGGCGCGGGCCTCCCTCGCATGCTGTCCGCCATATACTCCGACACGAGGGAGCCTCGCAACCTGCACGACTGGGAGCTGCCCGCGGATGATGCCACCGCTGCCAGCCTCCCACCTTCTCGACCCTTGACCGAATCCACCGCGGTGACCTACCTAATCGTCAAGGGCCGCCTGTGCCACGCCCTCGGCCGCGTCGTAGACCTCACGTGCAGCCCTACCTCCAGCACCTACGCGGATGTCCTCGCCGCCGACCGCATGCTGTCCGCGGCCTACGACAGCTTCCCTTCACACATGCAGCCACCGGCCCCGCCGCAGCCCCTGGAGCAGCTCCGCCTTTTCCACGCACAGATCGGACTCCGGTCCATCTACCACCGGGCGATGTGCACCCTGCACCGCCGGTTCCTGACCCAGGCCAAGACGAACCCGCAGTACCGATTCTCGCGGGATCGGTGCCTCGCCTCCGCCCGCGCGCTGCTGGCCACCCAGCGCGATCTGTCCGAGCAGTGGTACCGGTTCGCGCACACGCGCCAGATCCTCAGCTTTGCGGCGATGGTGGTCTTCCTCGAGCTGGAGCTGATGCGCCAATTCCCCGGTGCGGAGGACGCGGTGGAGCAGGCGGATCTACGGCGGGATCTGGAGACGTCGGTGGCGCTGTGGGGGGTGAATCGGGGGACCTGCGACGAGGCTGGGAGGCAGTGGCAGGTCCTCGCTGGGATGCTGGAGGGTGTTCGTAGTCGCTCTGATGCGAAAGATGGTGATGGCGGTGGTGGTGTTGAGGCGGCGTCGGCCGATCATGCATCTGGCCTGGGGCTGTGGGGCCCTCCGTCCCAGATGCCGGGCGTCGATGGTTTCACTTTCGAGAAGGAATTGGCCTCCGTCGAAATTGATTGGGTATGTTTTCTTCGTCGCTGGCGGTGAAAATTATGTGCTAATCGGTTCTAGGCTGCATGGGATTCTTACATTGAAGATGCTGGTTTTGGATCGGGACCAATCTACTAATCCATGGTTCTGTGTACCGTAACCTGAGAGAACGTAGACCTACAGCAGACTATATACACGCATAAATCCATCCCGATACACATTCAAACTCGTTTCCGTTATTCACCCTGCACCTGGCCCTGCACTCTACCAGACCCCCCGATCCCACACTCCTTTGCAATGCAATAAGGGGAATCTAACTTCTATGCTCTAACAACGATACAAAAATCTCAAATAGCACAAGAATGAAGGAAGCGACCATAAACAAGTATATATAACATCATTATCAACATACTAAACCCGGGTTCAGTTTAGAGACAGGAGGAGTCATCACATCGTGGAACATAAGCCGATAGCTGCTGCGTGGCGCCCCGGCAGGGTCGAAAGAATCTCATTTCAGTTTTTGGGCTTTTTTTTTTTTCGCTTTTTCGTTTTTCATTCCGGTACGGCCCAGGTATAGACGACCTTGTCGTCGCCGTCCTCTCGTTTGCGACTCTCCGGTACGGCCCAGGTGTAGACGACCTTGTCGTCGCCGTCCTCGCGTTTGCGACTTCTCTCCGGTATGGCCCAGGTGTAAGCGACCCTATCGTCACCGTCGGCTACTTCGCGTCTGGAGGATTCTACATGAGATTATGTATGTTAGTCTACCGGTAGATGACAGGCCGACTGAGCAACTAACCTCCGACGAGTGGTGCAGCGTTGGTGAGGGTCAACGCGGCCAGGCCGCAGTATAGCACCATGGTAAGATGCATGATGGGTGTAGTAGTTTGCAAATGGAGGAATTTGCAAGTCGATTGAGTTCGTTCCTCGAAATTCGTCCCCTTATACCAAAACACGAGAATCGGGTAAGAAAGGTTCAATTAAGAAGTTGCCAGCAGAACCACCCCCACCGAAATGAAACGCTTGTATTGACTTTCGTAACGGTCGCTAAGAGAAACTGACAGGTGACAGCAGAGAAAGGACAGGCGACAGATTGTCGAGACAGCGGAATCCGGCGGGTCACAGCATGGGATTGAGCATCCTTCACAGAAAAAGAGGGGTGGGGAGGGTTGGGAGCTGACGGACGGGGAAAAAAAGAATCAATGGAAATGGGGGGAAAATGCCTTAGTTAAGGTGGTTGAATGGCCGAGAAACGTAACAGCGAACAGTTCATTCATTTCATTCATCCAAGAAAGTTAAGTAGATAAGAAAACGAACATTGAGAGAAACCAAGGGCAATGAACCAGTTTACCCATCAACCTGGGCGGGCGACGACACTGCAAAAGGTTTCGGCTGCCGCTTGGAGAAACACGAGGGAAAAGCGAACTGGCAGGGCGTCCACCGGCCACAATACCTACGTACATGGCGTCATGGTGTTTCCCTTGGCAAGGTATGTAATCCAATTTTGGGTTTTTTTTGTCTGAATTCCGACCGGGAGTGGAAAGGGTTTCCTCCGCCCCCAATCGCCTTTCTGCTGCCTTGCAGTCATTTCAATTCCTTCTTATGTCTGTCTGGGCCGAGCGCGGCATGAGGGTTGGTGGGGCGGGCTACGAGGACACATCCGTTGAGTAAAGTCGGTATGTATGGATGTATGGACGTGTTTTCCTTTCTTTTCCTTTTTTTAAATTTTTTTTTTCTTTTTCTTGTTTTCTTAATCCATTCGCTCTCTGACCGAGATAGAATACAGGTTCTTTGCAGAGTAATCCGATTATCCCGTCTTGTCAACTCAGCCACCGTTTGAGGAGGGAAAGGATAAGAACAGAAGAAATCAAGGTGGTGGCGCGGGTATTATTCTCACTGTATGTACAGTTTTTACAGGTGTAGTGTTGGAAGGAGGAACTACTGGCAATCTTACCGCAGAACAAGGATCTCTCGGTCTAGGATTGTTTATGCACCTCTGGCCCTGCATCTACCGGCACGCCGGAGTCGCTCTTGTCGTATGATAGGAGGGATAAGAGAAGGAAGAAGTAGAAGAAAAGTCTCAATTTTAGATTTTATGAAGTTCTACCCCACCCTTTACTTTCTTTCTCTTCTATCTGGCGGGGTGAGTTGGCCATCATGTCGTTCGAACTCCCCTCCAAACCCCACGAGCCCTTGATGCGCGGGGAAGAGGACTACCACGATGAGCCCGCACCGCCCCGACACCGCAACGCAAACCCGCGATCAACCTTCATCCGGTGCGGCTGGATGCTTCTTGGATTTCTGGTTGCTGCGGTGGTTTTCGGCCTCGGGGTTTCCATTGGGAAGGGTATTCCGACCAGGAAGCGCGAGGGACTGTTGAGTACGATTTCCCCCAACTTTTCACAGCAACATACTTGAATCTAACACTGTTCTTCCCTTGACAAACGACTGTAGTCCCCGATGGCGACATCCAGATCCACATGGAATACAACGGCACCTTCTCGCAGCATCCTTCGCCTGAGACCGACGCGGCGTGGGCCTCCCTCTTTCCCAAGGGAGTCGGTTTCGTCAAACACCCAACCCTGGCGCCCGAGCTGTCCGGGTTGGTCGTCTTCCACGCGCTGCACTGTCTCAACGCCCTGCGCGAGGTCTACTACGCCGCCGTGGACGGGCAGCTCCCCCATGTGGCGCACGAACACGACCACATGAAGGACCCGCACCACGTCCGGCACTGCTTCGACTACTTGCGCCAGAGTCTGATGTGTGCGGCCGACACGAACCTCGAGCCCGTTGACAAGGAGCTCCAAGGCGTGACGGGATGGGGGTATAGTCGGACGTGCCGGGACTACGAGAGCGTCAAGGCGTGGGCGGAGGCACACTGGTCGAACGATCCCTCCTAGCATTCTCTGCAGTGTATACAGATCACGAGTTTCTTTATTCTATTCGACATTCAATGAGTCATGATCTTCATAAGTCCAAACCATCTGCCATGTACATAGAGTGAAGTCATCAACCTAAGCGCCGCCCAAAACCCCGGGCTCCCACGCATCCACCGCTCGTGCATCATTCCACTTCCGCAGTCGCTCCCAATCGACGCAGACATGATTCCCCTTGGCTTCGACCGTCAACTCCCTCTGCTTACCCTCCGGACCGGTCTGAATCCACCGGAACCCACTCAGCGTCACGTCCGCCCGACACAGACTCGCCTCCCGGAGCAACTCGACGCAGTGGTCGACGTGCGCCTCCTCCTCCACCAGCACCGCCGCCGGGGCGTCCGCCAGATAATGGTCGCGGTAGATCCAGTGGCGGATGCGCTTGAGGCAGTGGAGTTCGTGGAACACCCCCAGTTGGCCGACAAACCCCCCAGGACCTTCGCCTGCGGGCCCGACGATCGGGAGCGAGGTGACGTTGTAGAAGGCGAGGTCCTCCTCGGTAACGCGGATGTTGTTCTTCTCAAACAGCGTGTGCCAGGCGGCCTCGAGCTCCGGCCGCGGTTTGCCGGCGAAGGGGTTGTCGTGGAGGCGGACGGGCCACGGGCGGGTTTCGTACCCTACGGCGTTGGCGGTGCGGAGGGATGGGAAGATGGCGTTGTTAGGGGTGGTAATGAGTCTGCCAAGGGCGATCGGGTTCTGGGTCAGGAGGAGGAGGTAGAGGTAGAGGGGGATGACCAGCGTGTATGCGACCGTGATAATGCTGTAGTGTATCCGCAGCTGGGTGCGCTGGCGCGGGCTGGGGGTCGCCCGTTTCCCCGCGGTCTCGGACAGGGTCTCATGGTCGTTGAGGTCTTCTCCCTCCTCCTCGGTTGGAGCGAGTTGATACCGTTGTTCGTCCTTTCTCATGGTGGATGCTCATTGCACTGCATGGGGGAAGAGCAAGCTCCCTCTATTCACTGGGCCCCCATGGCCATGAATAGAAAGCCCCCCTTCGGTGTGGATGACATAGCCGGGGCACTGGTGAAGAGACAACAACAACAACCACACCACACCACACCACGCCACTTTTCTCACATGCAAGGGTATCGGTCTCGTATTGATGCGGTAAGGCTGTGGAAACGACATCCCCAGCCTTAGGCAGCAGGTATTCATCTTCTTGGAAGAGGGAGGGGGTTTTTCTTTTTCTCGGAGGATATTTTGGTGGTACAGGCGTTGGGTGGGGTCCCAGCAGCCACTTTTAATTAACTTTATTATATTATAGTGCATCAAGAATGAGCTGAATAATCCAATCGCTCTGCTAGTCCGACTGCGCACCGATCTCCACATTCTTCAGCAGGGATTGTCAGTGCCACCTGGCCGGGGTGGTGGATGGGCTATGCCGCTTTGATCGGGAGGTGGGGTATTCTGGAAAGGAGCACATCATTTCGGCGTTCGAACAAGTCGCCAATAACCCCAGAATACACAGTTCACCGGTCGCTTTTATCGCTGATGTCGCATTACTAGTAACTGTCATGTACTCCTAGCAGGAAGTACCTCGTAGCGAGGCCTTGGACGGCCCGCCAAGATTCCACTCGTGCTGCTGCAAGGAATTGATTCTCGTATCCCGGCTCTAGCGTGGGTCGAATGTGGTCAACCCGACCAGCACATGGCGGGCCACGAGATGATTTTCTAGCAACATCAAGACCCCAATCCGGCCGTGCGAATCTCCACGGCATACGTGGGAAGAATTGGCGGTGCAGCTCCCCGGAAGCGCGGGGGTAATCGGCCATCCATCAATGGCATCACAAATGCCATTAACTGACATAGTATATGATCCCTGTCACCTCGTGGACCACCACGACGCCGTCGGTGACTTTGTCTCCACTCCATGGACAGCGCCATCGACTCAATCGATTGACCCCGTTCATCGTCTTGCATACGGCGTGACACTGTTGCCACACTAACTAGCTATACAGCAACCATGCCGTCCCGTCCGACCTCGGATGCAAATTTTGCCGACCTCGGCCGGTCAATCGCGTCCAACCTTGACCGCATCACCCAAATCTATACCGACCTCCAGCAACCGCTACCCTCCTACGAGATCGACTCACCCCTCGACTTTCCGGTCGAGGTGCAGCAGCTCCGGCAGAAAGTGCTAGATGCCACTCTCCAATTGCAGCAGCTGTTACTAGGCCCCAAGGAGAGTTTATTTTTGTGGGCAGTGAGTCTTGTCTCCCATCCAGTACATCGGCAACGGATTCTATATCCGCAAGAGGTCCCCCGTCATGTGACTAATCTCAGCCCTCCCTGCCTCCTGCCTCGAAAGAGGAACAATATAGGCACCATCCGCGCGGTCTCCGACTTCGATCTCGCTCGTTCCTTCCCCGTCGGCGAATCGGCCACGTTCGCCGAGATCGCGACCACCGCTGGACTCCCGGAGCAGAAAGTTCGTCGGATCATCCGCCATGCTGCGACCGAGGGGATCTTCCGCGAGGAGCCGCAGGGGATCGTGAGGCACACGGCCGCTTCGCGGATGCTGGCGGAGGACCAGGTGATGCGCGATTACATCGATGTTCACTATACAGAGATCCTTCCCGCGATGAAAGAGGTCTGCATAGCAACCCCCCCCCCCTGCACGGCCCCTTCGGATCTGTTCTGTAATCATTTCGGACCTCTGACATGACAATTCTCACCTCACCGTGAACCAGACCCCAACCGCCTTGCGCAAATGGCCCAACGCCACCGATGCCGCCCAAACGGGCTTCTCGCTCTCGCAGCCCCCGACCCATCCCACCTTCTTCCAATACCTGACCACCCAGCCCGACCGCGCGCGGGTCTTTGCCTCGGCCATGTCGACCTACAGCACCGGGCCCGAGAATGACGTGAGCCACCTCCGCGACGGTTACGACTGGGCGTCCATATGCGGCGGAGGGGGCGGCGGAGGGGGCGTAGTGGTCGACGTCGGAGGTTCGACGGGGTACGTTTCGCAGGCTCTCGCGCAGGCATTCCCGGCCCTACGCTTCGTCGTTCAGGACACGGCGCCCACCCTCGCCCAGGCGCCCACCGCGACTGCTTCACCCGGGGAACACAGTCGGGTGCAGTTCATCGCGCACGACTTCTTCGCCGACCAGCCCGTCCACGGGGCGGACGTGTACCTGCTGCGCATGGTGTTGCATGATTTCGGGGACGCGGACTGCGTGCGCATCCTGCGCGCGCTGGTGCCCGCGCTGCGGGACGGGGGCATGGTGGTGCTGAATGAGTTCTGCTTGCCTGAGCCCGGGTCGGTGGGGTTGTTGGAGGAGAAGCATATTCGGTATGTTTTGGGCCCCTCTCTCTAGCGCAGATCTATTCCTTGTGGCGACTTGTTGTCGTCGCTGAGCAATGATGCCCCAACCTCGTCCTAACACCGATCCACTGATGATGATCTCTCCCAGAACAATGGACATGAACATGCTCAGCCTGTTCAATTCCCGTGAACGCGATGCCGCAGACTGGCGGGCGCTGTTCGCGCAGGCCGACCCCCGCTTCCGGTGGCGGGGCGTCACCAAACCGGCGGGCTCGAATCTCTCCGTCATTCAGGTGTCGTGGTCGTCCCCAAGTGCCGAGTGAGGCGCGTGGAGTGGATCTTGGGTGTGAAGATTATTCCGATTTTGGTGAATGACTAGTTGCGTGGGTGGGGGGTGTTTCCACTTCTCTTCACATCGTTGTAGTGGGGGCCGGAAAAGCCGATCGTAACGATTTCGTGTCTTGACTTTATTTTTTTTTATTTTTTTTTTTCTTTGGCGAACAATTTCCTGCAGAGATAGGCTGTGTGGGATTCTTGGCATTGGTTTGTTTTGTCAGCGGAGGTGATGAAGAACGCAGAGAACACAGAGGGCCAGACTTGGCTGTGTTGGTGGGGAGTGCAATGACTGAGTGAGAAGGAAAGAAGGAATGAATGCAGTGGGTTATGTCGGTGATAACCGGGGATCAGATGATTTTCCCATCTGCGGTTTTCTCACTGCAGTCAGGCTAGCTGGGTAAATCGTTGGCGAGCGGCGGTCTGGTCTGGGCCAAGATTGAAATGCCATGGTTGTAGGGGGGGGGGGGGTAGGCGGAGTGTGAGAAAATCGATGATCGGGGATCATCTAGGGTGAGAACAGGCACGCAAGGACAATCTTACTCACATACTCCGTACTTTGTGCTCATAAAATCCTATGTACTCATGCAACAAGTCGATAATCAAGCAATACAGCAACGAGGCTGTGCAGTTGCCCATGAATGTCCGAGGTTACGGACTCCACTCCTCTGCAGTGACTTCAGCCAAGGGGGGGGGGGGGAGCCCGAAAGGGGGCCTCGGAGAGGTTGAGGTGAACATCCCTCGTGCGCAGGGTAAGCCGGCCCAGCCAATCGAGTGGCAGGGTTCCCCAGGCTAAAAGATGACCGCATGGCCACATGCATGGTGTGTTGTGCTCCCCAGCCTCTTGCTAGATCTTGGCGGGAGGCCGGTACGTTCTGTCTGATTTGTTTCCTGAGCCGCGAGTCGAGGGGTGCTGCTTGCTGACTGCAAGTTCCAGATGGTCCAAAGATTTGACGGTCAGCGTAGGAACGAAAAGTCAGGAATCAACCTTAAAGTCAGTTCCGCTTAGATCCATAGGATGGATGTCGAGTAGACTAATCAAGAGGCTGTGATCAACCACTGGCACTGCATCAACCAGCTCATCAGCCCTAACTTGGACTACCGTGTAAGGTGCAGTGGAAAGGAAAGCGGGAAGGGTTGCGGGCCGGCAGGGGTGGAGGGGCCAAGTAGCCAGAGCGCTGGCCCCCAAATAACTCCAAGATACGGAGTATTCAGTAACTTAACTGCTCAGTGCCATTCTCTCACTCATAGTCTAGGCATTATGGTCACAATTCACAGCAGGGTGACCAGCCCATGATCTGGTTCTATCCCGTGTGTGGGATGCAGGCAGGCATGTAAGCACCCAAGCAAGGGGACTAAATATTGAATTTGTCCGAGGACCAACAACTATTCGATCGGGGCCTCCATGCTGACTCGCTCACTGGCTTACTGTCCCACGCTTATCCGACCGATAAACCCTGCCTGCCTGCCTGCGATTGGCACCCCAGCCAAACAAACATGCACAAGCGCATACCTAGCATGCTGACACTTGACCAGAGGGGGGAAGGGGAAAGGGCAAGGCGGAGGGGGAGGGATAGCGCTCGTCCTAGCCTCTTCGTGACTTGACAAGCAAGGTAGGGATTAGCAGCGAGCATCATGTATTTGCGCGACATTCCCCTCAATTCCCTCTTCCCTTTTCCTCAAAGCTGGTCTCTTGCGTTGTCGGTCCGTACGCTGGCAACCCGGATTGCACTGCCGCCCGCATGGGCTACAACAAGGGGGAGATGATAGCCTTAGGCTTCATCTTGATGTTTGTACCCGCCATCTTCGTGGGGTTACGTGTCTGGGCCCGGCGCCTCTGTGGCGCTCAAATGGGCTCGGACGACTACACTATCTTCGCCGCCTTGGTAGGATTCGAGCACCATTCCCTCGGTCGCAAACCTGGGTACTGACCTCACCGTAGTTATTCTGCACAGCCGTCTGTATCTGTCAACTGATTGGGGCCATCGATGGACAATTGGGCCAAACCCAGGCGACCTATCCCAATGGGGAGCCCATCCTGGACGACCCACGGTTTCTAACCTACGAACGGGTGCGTATATGCCTCCACCTCGCTCGAGAAGCTGAAAGAGTTGAGAAAAAGTAAGCCACTCTAACCCGCACGGACAGGCCAAATTCGCGCTGCACATGTTATCCGTGATGGGAGTGGGGCTCAGTAAAGCGTCGGTGATCCTGCTGTATATGCGCATCTTTCACACGCGGACTTTCCGGCGGGTGTGCCAGCTGTTTCTAGGGCTGGTCATTGCGTGGACGGCGGTGATGTTCTTCGTGTGCCTGTTCCAGTGCTATCCGGTGACGGCGCTGGTGGAGGGGTTCTACGGCAACAAGTGCATCAACACGATGGTCTTCTACAACGGGCTGAGCGGGTCGGACGTGGTGCTGGACGTGTGCGTGCTGCTGCTGCCCATCCCGATGGTGCTGCGCGTCAAGCTGGAGGTGCGGCAGAAGGCGGCGGTGCTGGGGATGTTCCTGCTGGGCGCGCTGGCCGTCGCCTCCAGCATCGCCCGCCTGGCCGCCTTCATCGAGTGCGAGCGCGTCCTCCTCATCCACTACAATAACGAGACCTACTACACCTCCGGCGTCTTCATCTGGACCGTCGTCGAGCTGGCCCTCGCCATCATCAGCGCCTGTCTGCCCACCCTGCGTCCACTCTTCTTCTATCGGAACCGGGGCGGCCTCCCCACCGGCGACACCTTCAAGCTGGCCCACGAGTATCACGATCACATCCCCTCGCGCCAGGCACGGTACGGTCGCCCCACGGACACGATCGACGAGCTGGAAGCCGCTGTGCCGTGTGACCGGAGTGGGCCCCCGGCCAGCGTGCAGATTCAGATCCAGCGCACCTCCTCCCACGAGCGTCCGCACCCGACCGACGGCGTCATCGTCGTCGAGCACAGCACGACCTGGACGGACGTCGAGGCTTTCAAAACCGATGTTGCGATTGGCAAGTGACGGTCTCGTAGTTCTTCTGATGAGTTGTATGCTGGTATGAGTAATCGGATCATGTTGTTCTCTCCATAGCCTGTGCCCTAGTTTCCTAGTTCATAGTGAATCTGTACATTGCCCTCGATGGGACGTGTATTGACCGCCAACTGTCCTGCGTCTATGCGCGGGTCGAGTTAGGGGTTCTTTGCCATTGCTAACTTTACAATACTTGCTGTATGTGTCTCAAGCTTTGAGATGGTCATGTCCCGAGTTGTTTTGATCGCATGTTCGAGTGCAAGTTATCTTCATCTGGGCTCTTTCTTGAGACCTATCACCTACTCGAGTTCTCAGCCTGCCCAATCCACTAGAGCTCCTCTAGGAAAGGGACATGATTTCATTGAGCGTCCCATCTCGAAACATTCCTCCACCCTGCCCGCCAATAGCTTAAACCTGTGCCCCATGCACGAATGCCGCACAAGGCCCCAGACCCACCATCAGGAATAAGCAAAAAGAAATAAGAAATAAGCCTGGGGTTAAAGAAAATGCACCTCAATTACTGAACACGAGTCCCCATTCAAACTAATGGCTCATACCACCAAGGGTTTCACGTGTTCCTGTGGCTTCTGGAACTAGTTGAGAATCAACACGCCCCGTTCCTGGTTCGTATGATCACAATCCCAGTGAGCACCCCACTAGGAGTCTCTAGTCCACTGCTAGTCAACTCGCACTCCCGACAGAAAATTACCCAGCATTGACCCCCCCACCCCCCGCTCAGTCAATTTCAAGTCGGTCTTTAGTACCATTGAAAAGCAGAAGAATGTCTGCAGTGGCTTGAAACGCCACCGCATGGGCGCTCCATTCTTGACGGCGCGCCGGGCGTTCTACAAAACCCTGCCGCGCACGAGGCGGCCATGTGTCTCGTCCGGTTTACCCGGTAGCTGCAGCAGGTAGCCAGCTAGCGCATTGCAACCGCTTCAGATTCCACAAACGGGATATCTTCCTCGTAATCATATCGACAAAGAGAATAAGCTGCTAGCTTCGCCAGCAGAATAGTCAATGTAGCGCACCGTGACTGGTCCACCCCCGCGAAGCACCGAACCGGAAGTCCAAACCGAGGGTTGACGATGCAAGTTGACAATCCCGCCCACCGCCGTCGGGGTCGGAGTGGGAGGAAAGGATCGAAGGCTAAGCATCCACGTGCGCCTTTTCGTGGCGTGGTTGAAAGCATCGAATCGGCAGTCTGGCTCAGCTTCCGTGCAGACCAAGGGGAAGTCTACGACTACAGCATCCAGCTGGCCTTTGATGGTGTGGGGCCCAATCTACGCCCATACTGCTCTTTCTCCCCGCCCCGCTTGATGGAACGGGATGAGCCCTCGCTCGGTCCCAGAAGTATATTAGATGCGGGATGGCTGGTGGATCCAACCTTTTCTATAGTTCATGCCTCTTGGTCCCCATCATTGTTACCCTGTGTGTGGTATCGCGGTGTGAAACACTGAGATGAGGGTTCCATCAGCATTGCGGCTTGCTGCCTTGACAGGCCCGGCTGTGGTCGAGGCGTGGACGAAGTACACCGCGTTTGAGACGTGCTTGCAGCCACTGCTCTCGTCGCAGGCCACGATCCTCACTGCGTCGTCGACGGTCGTCGCCCCGCGATGGACGGAGTACGGCGAGCCCGTGACGAACCACGTCGTCAACGTGGCGACAGAAGCGGACGTGCAAGCCACTGTACCCTCCCCCATCCCGTATCCCCCAGTATCGGACTGACCCCACACCACAAACACAGGTCTTCTGCGCCAACGCCCACGACATCCCCTTCCTCGCCCAAGCCGGCGGCAACGCCTGGAGCACCACCTGGACCCTGACCAACACGACCACCCCCTCCATCCTCATCAACCTCCGCGCCCTCAACGCCATCACCTTCTCCCCGACCCGCACAACCGTCACCGTGCAAGGCGGCACCCTGACCTCCGAGCTCCTGGCCGCCGCCTACGCACACGACGCACAGGTCGTGACCGCGAATTGCGACTGCGTCGGGGTGATGGGCGCCCTGCTCGGGGGCGGGTACAGCCGCATGATGGGGGAAAGGGGGTACATGATCGACAACGTTCTCTCACTAGACGTCGTGCTAGCAACCGGGACGCGGGTGACGGTGACGGCGCGCTCGCACCCGGAGCTGTGGTGGGCGCTGCGCGGCGCCGGCGCCAACTTCGGGGTAGTCACCTCGGCGGTCTTCCGCTCCTACCCGACCCCACGAACTGAGAACCACGCCTGGCTGGGCAGCCTGGTCTTCAGCGAGGACAAGCTCGAAGCGTTGGTGGCGGCGATCAACGACCTCCCGCTGAGCCCCCAGATGGCCATCTTCCTCTACTTCGCCACCACCGGCGCCCCGGACTACACGCCGGCCATCATCGCGTTCCCGTTCTACCTGGCCCGCGCGGGCGCCAACACGACGACGACGATGACGGAGGAAGCCCGCGCCGCGTTCCGCGCGATCCTCGCGCTGGGCCCGCTCTCCGACACGACCGCCTGGACACCCTACGACCGGGTCAACGCGGGCAGCGGCGCGTTCTGCGCCGCCGGCGGCCGCAAGATCAGTCTGGGGTCCGCGCAGCGGACCCTCGACCCGGCCGCGTGGCGCGCGATCTGGACCTCGTTCACGCGGTGGGTGGCCGCGTCCGGCGGCGACCAGGTGGGGAACTCGACCGTCCTGATGGAGGCGTACAGTCTGGGGCGCGCGAGCGCCGTCGCCGCGGACAGCGCGGCGTACGCGTGGCGTGCGTCCAGTCGGTTCAATACCGTCGCCATCGCCTGGTATCAGGATCCCGCGCTGGATGCGTCGGCGCGGCAGTGGGCGGGGGACGTGCGTGCGGTGTGGAGGGAGACGAGTGGGTTGAGTGGGAATTCGACGTGAGTTTGCCTCTTTCTTTGGATCTGCGATGATTGGGTGGGGAGGGTGCGTGATGGGCGTGCTGGATGCAAGGTGAGCTGTGCTGACTGGGTTTTTCCTGCGGGTTAGGTATATCAATTTCGCGTTTGGGGATGAGAGTCTCGAGGATATTTATGGGGATCATTTGGAGAGGTTGCGGTTGTTGAAGAGGGTCTACGATCCCCAGAATCGATTTAATCAGTTCTTTCCACTGGCGTAAGGGGTGGGTGGGTAGGTTATTCCTGTTCTGGTGTGGATTTAAGATGTATTGTACTGGATGCGTCCTCTGTACATGACTTGAGCGAATGCACGCGATGTCTTGAATGAGGTTTGAGGACTACGAAGTAGATGGTGAGATCCATGCAGCGAGTCGACACAGCTCAGCATAGCTCGCACTGCGTCTCGGGGTGAGGATTTGGTGAAGGGCAGGCTAAACCCTAACTAGGTAACTTAGTCTATGCAGGGTCGGAGTCGGAGAGTGAGTGAGTGAGATGGTGCGATTGCATTGCTCACGCTCTACCCGGGGCTTCCGGCCGCGCTAGGAGGTGAGCTAGTCCTGGATTCCTTAGATAGAACAACAGTTTTGAGTCAAGTGCACTCAGACACGAGCGTGTTGGAATCTCAAGGATAAGCTAGGAATGTGGCGGGGTGATCAGGTATGCGGCTCAGACGAGCCAATCGACCAAGCATCTGCCTGGATTGGTAGAATTTCCTCTTGATCTTCGATTAAATCTCGGAAAGGGTGATGAAGAATGGACTTGATTGACCCAGGTCGAAATTATTTGGTACTGTCGAATCGTAAGACGGGGTAGGATCATCATCCAGCGGCTACCCCGCTAACAGTTCACCCAGCCAGTTGACAGTGAACGAACAGGCTGACCAGGGAGGGATCTGGACTATCTCCATAATTGATCCACATCTCCACCCAGTTCCGGCCTGTCAGACCCAGACCCATCTTCCATTCTTCCCATCTTCCATTCACTGGCGATCCAGACATTCCACTATTTAATTGTGTAACACAACAGCCTTTAGTTACCCCGCCGAGGGGTAAGCCTCCCCTTCCCACCTCAACCACAACCACAAGCAAACGCAAATAACACCTTTATAATAGCCTTCTTCTCTCGTATCCTTCCTCATCCCTCCCTCCTCACTTCCTTCCTTCCAACACATCCCATCCATCTCGATGACAGCAAAAATGACAGACCTCAAAAACACTCTCGACCCCGTCCTCCGCGAACATGCCAGCATAGGATACATCGGGCGCGATTCCCCCTCCTTCTCCGAGACCACCCGCGTGTGGAACGTGGGCCGCAACAAGAGCTGCACCCCGCTCGCCGTCCTCCAGCCCCAATCCACCCAAGACGTCGCCGCCCTCGTTCATTTCCTCCACAACCAGGATCTCCCCTTCAGCGTCCGCACCGGCGGCCACAACATCGAAGGCAAATCCATCCAGAACGACACCCTCCTCATCGATCTCCGCGCCCTCGACTTTGTGCACATCGCTCCGGACCGCAAGTCCGCCACCGTCGGCGGTGGCATCCTGCAGGGGAAGCTCGGGGAGACGCTCTGGAAGGAAGGCCTGATTACCCCCACGGGCTCGATCCCGGATGTCGGGTACGTGGGCTGGAGTACCTACGGCGGGTACGGCCTGTTTGCGCCGCGCTGGGGGCTGGGGGTGGATCAGATCCTCGGGGCGAAGGTGGTCAAGGCGGATGGGTCGGTCGTGGATACGGATGAGGACCCGGAATTGTTGAAGGGGATCAAGGGAGCGGGTGGCGTGCTTGGGGTTATTGTTGAAGTTCGCGTCAAAGTCTATGAGGCCAAGCAGGTGAGCTTCCCCTATTATAGTTCCACATGGTTGTCGTGGGATGGAGAGTTAGAGCAAGATAGGCTGACAAGCAACGATGGACAGCTTCTCTCCGGCGTCATCATGTTCGAGTCCTCGGATATCAAGAAGACCTTCGTCGGGTTTAACGCCGCCTTCCAGGCCCTCCAGGACGAAGGCATCCCCGATGCCCTGGCCGTCCAGCAGATCGCCATCAACGCGCCCCCCGGCCGCCTGTTCGGGACCATCGTCGTCTGGACCGGCGACGACCTCGACGAAGGCAAGCGCTGGGCCGACCGGATCGCCCAGCTCGGCATCGCCATCATGAACACCGTCGCCCCCACCGCCATCCCCGACTGGTTCCGGGGCAACGGCGCCATGGTCCCCACCAGCGTGTACGGCTCCAGCCGCACCGCCAACGTGCGCCAGATCACCCCAGAGCTGGCCAAAACCCTCGGCGCCAGCCTCGAGAAGATGCCCGCCGACCCCGCCACCATGCTCTCCGTGCACCAGCTGCGCGGCCCGTCCGCCACCCCGACCCGCGACTCGGTCTTTGCCGCGCGCGAACCACACCTCATGCTGGAGATCCTTGGGTGCGTGACGGCGGAGGACCTGCAGGAGGAGGCCGAGAAGTGGGCGTCCGACATGCTGGCCAGCGTGCACGGCACCCAGGCGCAGAACCTGCTCCCCGGTGCGTATGTGTCGCTACACTGCGAGGGGGCCCAGGCGATCTGTGTCGAGGATCGGGTGAAGAAATTGTTTGGGGAGTTTGCCGACGAGGTGGTTGCGCTGAAGGAGAAACACGATCCGAAGAACTTGTTCGCTCACGCGGTTCCTAAGCTGAAGTAGGGGGTCCGTTTTATGCATGATGAGATGTATTATGATAGCACGCATGGGTCGTTAGCCGTTTGACGAATGCCTTTATTTCAATTTACTAGCATTGATTCTCCTATATCTGTTACGTCTGTTGGGATTTGTAGCTTGTAGATTACCACCTCCGTGACCACGTTCAGCTTTGGTATGTTCGCTGCTCTCTCTTGTATAATTAGTACTAAAGATCGACTCGGATTCATGATACTCACATACTCCACTCTGCAATGTCCTTGTCAATCTTCACTGTCTCTGAGAGCTCAATTATTTTGACCAATAGTTATAGTCTCTGATACTGTTCATTCTCTTCCTACAGCAATATCCGGGATATATACACACGGTCCATGAACGGACAGACTTAAGAACCATACCTAACCCACGAGAAGCGTCAGAGCACCTCGGTGAAACAGCTCTAGGAAGACCCATAGTATTCCAGTATGAGAGGAAGAATACGGTAAAAAAGGTCTAGTGCAGATGATCCATAGTACCAGCAGCCCAGACGCGGGGAGAGTGCATGACGTCACTGCGGCACCGGCTTCCGATACTGCTTATGTCAGCGCGCTTCTGCATTCCGGGCTCATATCCTCTTCTGGACCAAGCTGTTTGTTCTTAGGACAAGCAGATAAGGTAGTACGTGCATCTACGGGAGAGCGAGCAGAGCTAATATGAGGGAAGCTCAGTCTGCAATATCTGGTGTCTGAGGGCTGATGCATCGCTGGTTGTCAGCCGAAATCTGCCCGGTAAAACAAGATCGTCGCTAATCCCGAGCATACTCGAGATTCGTTTGTATACAGAGTGCATGCCAACTGGAGAGATGATCATGAACAGTCTATTAGCGGTGCTGAGGGAAAAGAACAGACCTAGGATTGAGTAGTGGTATCTCGAGCTCAGGTAATCATCGAAGGGTGTACGAAGGAGTCGAAGGTCAGATTCAGTCGTCACATAGCACCGCAGCTATGGTCTAGTGAACGTAAGCGGCATTCGGCTTCTTGGATATTACACTCTGCGCTCCCGTTGTGCTGATAATGGGATATGTATGGCCTGCGACCCAATGCTTCAGCCATCCGGCTAAAGCTTCTCCGCACGAGATAAATACTGTCGGGTGATCACTTTCCAGCTTTCTTATCAGATGCCGTCCGGATCGAAGTTCAGATCAGTCTTACACAGGTATGGCATCTTAAGAGGGAGAGACTCGATCGGGCTATGGTTGGTGGCTACCGAAAGATACCATGCACGGATGCATCAGGTTTGAGCCAAATTGTATATCTGGCCTATATGGTGCAGAGCAGTCTTCCACACACTGGATTGAATACTAGCATGTACGCACCACACTGACCCCAAGTATATACCGCACCATCCTCGAGACCACCCACACCAGCTCAATCCCGGTCGATCTCCACCACTGGCCCCGTATACTCCTTGCCACCCCAGAGCACATAATACACCGTGCTGAGCAGACTCGTCCCCGCCGTGCCCACGACCGCCCAATTCATCGTACTCGCCGTGGGGCTGGCCACGGTCGGCCAAAAACTGAAGAACACGCCCACCGTCAGATACGCGATCGTGAAAGCGTTCACCAGGATACCCAGCACGCCGCGGATATGGAACGGGCCCCACGCGAGCGGGGCCCCGGGGGTGTTGACCAGCACCGAGTCCACGGCCGCGACGGCGGGGTCGCGGATGCCGCCCGTGCACCGCTTCCAGATCAGCAGCGTGGCAGAGATGAGGTAGGAGGTGTAGAGGGCGCTGACGCAGAGGGAGACCACGTCGTTGAGGACCGCGGCGGATCCGAGGATGATCAGGGCCAGCAGGACGGCCGCGACGGTGACGACGAGGATGGACCATTGCGGGACGGCTTGGGCGTTGACCTGGAATTTGAGGTTAATACATGGTGGACTTCAAAGGGACAAGGACGGTGGATGGGGGCGTACTCGACTAAGGATCCGCCAGCCTGGAAGACCGCGATCCCGGGCAAAAGACCAGACCATGCGCGATGACGAGGCTAGCGAGCCGACTGCAGTGGCTGTGACCAGAACTGGCACGATGGCGCTCATCACCGTACAGCCGCCGACGGAACTCGTGGCTGAGCAGAACACCTGCATATAGGGATATCCGGTGGCCGATTCCAGCGCGGTATCAACATCGGTCATGGTGAACAAGGTGCTCAGGACCATGCCGAAGCCCAGCAGGCCGTTGATCACAACGGAGGTGAGGATGGACTGCGGCACGACGCGCTCCGCGTTGTGGATCTCTTCGCTCATCTAAAGCACATGTCAAGTTAGTGCCAGTCCGACATGAGGGGGCGAGCAGACTTACGTGAACGGCGGCATCAGCCCCCGTGAAGGAGAACATAGCGCCCGTCATTCCCACCATGAACGCCAGTCCTTCGCTTTGAAAGCCCCCGTCGTTTCGGAATGTTCCAAACACCTCGGACGCATCGTTGTGCCTGCCCAGGTAGAGGAGTGGGATGATGATGGCGAAGAAGCCCACGATGTGCAGGATCAGCACGAATCCCTCAAACTTGGGAAGCCAGGTGCTGGCGACCGCGTTGACGAACACTGCAAACGCCAGGATGGCCCAGAAGAGCAGTACCGTCTGCCATGCCGTCGGGACATAGGTGCTGTGGTTCAGGACCACGAGGCCCTGAATCTGGGAGGCGCTTAGGTAGCAAGTCGATGTGAATGCTCCCAGCCAGCCGATGACGATCAACCACCCTGGAGGGCAAGTCCGTCAACCAGTCATGACAAAGAACTCTAGAGGGACAGAAAAGGTCGGCAGGGAACCTACCTGTGAGAAAGCTAAGGTACTTCTGACATGATGCCGGAGACATCATCGAGACCCAGTGGTACTGGCCCCCGGACGTTGGGGCCCTATGCGAGAGGCATGTCAGATTCTGTCGGGCAGGAATGGACAAGAGCACATACATTGAGACTAACTCCGACAGTGTGAGGAAGGTCGAAAAGGTGCCCAACCAGACAACCAAAAAGCTATACACGGTTCCGGCCGGGCCTCCACTGTACGATCGGCTTTCGTTAGGTGCCACTCAGGCAAGATATCGTCCAGGTGCGCCACATACTCTTCAAACGAGATGACAAACGTCGACAAGATACCTTCCCAAGAGGCCAAGATAGTACAGGAAAATCCTAGAATGGACAGAAAACCAAAGCGACGCTTGAGGATCTGCTTCTTGCCCACACGTCCGAGCCCCTGGTCGTCCTGGACCTGGGTGTGACTGGTACTCGCGGCTTTGGTGTCGACGTGCCGATCGCGGAGAGGAATCGGGTCCTCCATGCTTACTATCGAGAAGCTTCAGCTGCCAAGATCCCACGCAGTAATGAGACAGGCGTGGTAGAAGACAAGAGAGCAAAGAAACAATCAAAATGAAAGAGACAAAACGGGATTGTATAATTTTTCTTCCCGATTCTTCTCGCCCGCGCTTTTGTCTCATGGCGCACAAGGACACTTGGTCGTCGTCTATCATTCCCAAAAGAGGGGCGCCAGCCCTGAAGTAGTGGCACGAATAGCCCCCCCCCTCCTGCTGCACTCGCAACGCTGCACGGGAGTTTAATTGCTGAGAACGGGTGGGTGAAACAGATCAAATAGCCGTCCTCCTTTATGCAGCGCAACCACCCCACCGGCAGGGGATATAAATTGATGCGTGACTAAATCCCTCAGTTCCCGCGTGTTCGCTCCAGTCGATCACTTGCAATGGGCTGACAAGCACTGCGCTTTCAGACTAAGCATATTTATTAGCCTCGGAGCTATCTTCCACTAGCAGGGGAACTAATACATCAAGTGTGGAGAATTCACATTGGGCCGACGCGTAGTCGTTTGCTACCAAGCTAAGTCCCACAGCCCCATCATGTCTCACTTTTCCTTATTCTGATAAGCTCTACTAAGCTACTGTCAAAGATTGAAGCCATGATGGCCCTCCCTCTCCCCGGCCCCGCCAATGCCAGCCATCCACACTAGCGCACTGGTTGACTGCGATTCGACCCTCCATCAGTGGTGATCGACTCGGTGGCTGCATTGGGATCGTAATGCTCCTCCACGGCCCAGGTCATCGTCTGACGGATGATATGACTCTGACTGGTCTGGCTATGCGCGTCGTCCCAGTCGCGCTCCCGCTGTTCTGCAAGAATGGTCGTGTCGTGAGCCGACCCGTGCAGTTGGTTCAGCTCATGCGCCGTGCCGCTCCGTTTCTTCTTCCCCGACCCGTACCCATATTGTTCGTGCGTCGAACTCTGCCCCGGTAGATGATAGAGTCGTAGCCCGGTGGACTGTAGTCCATCCATGAAAGGCTTGAGGTGAGGGATGCAAGAGACGATGATGGCCAGACACTGGACCAGCTGCATGCAGACGGCGACCTTCCAGATCTCGAGCAGGGGCTCATCCGGATCTTCTTGCATGCGGCCTCGATACACCAGCTCCATCACGATAGCGACTACGACTCTGAGCCCGCCGTCAAGGCTTGAGTCAGCTCATAATTCTGTCCAACCCACAGGAACCGGGTCACTTACAAGATACGAGTAGCGAAACACCCGATCACCACCGCCTTCTTCGTATCCGCCATCTGGATCTTGGAGACGACCAGAATGGGGAAGACCATCAGAGCGCATTCGGTGAGGATGTTGGTGATTCCGAAGTAGTACCACCATGCCGCCTGCTCGGTTGGTTAGTCGAGTTCTGCGTCACTTCGAAATGCGGTTCATCGGCACCCTACACGGTTGAAGCATGTCTGCCTGAGCCAGTTCCACGGTTGGGGCAGGCCACACTGGAACGCGACCGCAAATTCGCAAGTCACGGCCCATGTGGCGATGAAGGCAATCAGTCCCCATTCCACTTTGCGGGTTCGTTGCATCAGGAATGTCATGAATGCCAGAGAGCTCAGCTTAGCGAATGTGATGCAGGGGATGTAGAGCAATTCCGCCGCATATATTGACTATAACCCCGGCTATGTCAGTCACTGTTAAGTCTGTTCACGCGGATCCAAACACACCTTCAAAGCCACTGCCTGCTGATGCTGCGATGAAGCTTGTTGCTCTTGACCGTACCCATTGCCGGCTGCATTTGCGACACATGCTGCCTGTAGCACCGAGAAGACCTACACAGTGGCTCGCACGGTCAGAACAGGTAGTCCGTATGGTCACTCCTTCCGCAATACACCTACCAGAGCCACCGAGATCAGGTAGTCGTCCATCGTCAGCTTCCTGACGATGACATATTTGATCAGAAGCCGTGTTCCCCCGGAGAGCACAGCGATGACCATGAAGAACCATGCCAGAATTCCGATGACGGGGGCGCGGTTCGTGTCCGTAACCACAGTCATGGCTGCAGCAGACAGTGTTGCATGAGCGTCAGCGTCACCATAACGATTCCACCTCGCTCATCCAGGTTCTCCTTCATAAACCGATCACACGACGAACATCTCCAACGAGGAGAGAGAAACGAGGCGGAAAAAGTAGATTACCCTGGGATTGAGTGTCTCACCTGGAGGTGGATCCGGAGGTGGCCCGCGCAATCTATTAGGGTTCGGCCGGTTGGCGCAGATCCGTACCTTTGCGTGGCCCCATCACCCATGCACTTCATGCATATCCAACTTCCTACTGGATGGGAAAATTTCGGCGAATCTCAATCCTTGTCACTCCAGGACGGGCTGGCTGGGTCTCCCTAGTCTAAGGTTAGAGAATTAAATTCGGCTCTGTGTGACGGTTTCCCCCCCCCCTCTCTTAACCTTCGTTCGTTCCGGCCGTTGGATTTCGGCGCTATCCCCCCCTTTCATTATCTGCAACCCTAACAAATTCTCACGAACCGCCCGCGTGAGGATACTTCTGACATCATGGCAGCAACTATGCACGAAGGAACTGCCCCATTTCAGTATGAGCACCTCCCCAGACCCGCGCAGACCTGGTATCGCGTGTACGGCGATCTCACGGTCGGCACCCCCTTGGTGGTGCTGCACGGGGGCCCAGGGTTCTGCCACAACTACCTGCTGCCCCTGGCCGACCTCGCCGGCCCCCAGCGGGCGGTGATCCTGTACGATCAGATCGGAAACGGGCTGTCGACGCACTACCCGGAGAAAGTCGGCGATCAGGGGTTCTGGACGGTCGAGCTGTTTGTCGCCGAGCTGGCCAACCTGCTCGCCCACCTGGGGCTCGCGGCCGGCCGCCCCTTCGATCTCCTGGGCCACTCGTGGGGAGGCATGCTGGGCGCCGAGTTCGCCATCCGGCGGCCGGCGGCGGCGGCGGGGGGCCTGCGGCGCCTCGTGCTCTCCAACGCCCCGGCCTCGGTGTCGCTGTGGTTGGAGTCCGTGAACGGGCTCCGCGCGACGTTACCGGCGGACGTGCAGGCGACGCTGCAGCGGTGCGAGGCTGAGGGGCGGCTCGACTCGAAGGAGTACGAGGACGCCACCATGGTCTTCCTGTCGCAGTTCTCCTGTCGGGTGGACCCCTGGCCGCAGGAGTTTGTGGATAGTATCGTCTGGGCCACCGAGACGGATCCCACCGTTGCGTCTACCATGTGAGTCGATGTGCTTCTGGCTCTGCCGTCCTCTAATTTAGTTTAATGTCTTTAACCTCCGGGGAATAGGCTGGGCCCGTCCGAGTTCTGGATCGAGGGCAACCTGAAGGATTGGAGCGTGCTGGATCGTCTACATGCGATCCGGGTGCCCACGCTGCTGATCAACGGGAAATATGACGAGGCCCAGGATAGTACCGTCGAGCCGTTCTTCTGGGCCATCGATAAGGTGAAATGGGTGACTTTGGCGGAGAGCTCCCACTGTCCGCAGTTTGACGAGCCGGAAAAATATCTGCAGGTCATCCGGGACTTTTTGGGCGCTCGGTAGAGCTGGGGTGGCTGGACATGCCACTCGGAAATAGCTGATACCACTCAAGGGGAGCTGAGACATGCATATCACGCGACTGCGTCTGGAGAACCTATCAATGAAGATCCAATCAGTGGTCGTGAAGTAAAACCTTCCATCTTACATCTTAGCATTTACTACCAGTATTTTCTTGATTATGCTCTCTCCCAACGCGCATGATATCTAAGTACGTTCAACCACTACAGCTAGACATAATAACACCTTCGATATATCACCTCGTGAATCAGCTGAGAGAAAAAGACGAGAGAATGATAAAAAATGTCCACACACGAAGGAAAGTCATCAGTGGAGACATGGTCCAACAATCTTCACCTTTTTTGCCTTGATGTGTAACTCAAATAGTTTGAAAGCAGGCAGAGAATAAATACTGCACAATTGGGGTAATTCGTGTATTACATAATTATGCTAGTGCTGACGCATTCCCATGATCGGGTTATGGACACAATAATGTTCAGCACCCAAGCATTCGTCTCATCTATCACGAAGTTTAATTGAGGAGCAAATAGCCCGAAATGCAAGCTAAAGCGAGAGCTATACTGCCGGCACCGGCGGAGGCTGGTTTGAGCGGCAAAGCAGCCCCGTCAGCCCCGTCAGCCCCAACCACCGTGTCATTCACCTGCCGCACCTGCGCCAGACGCAAGGTAAGATGCGACAGGCTGACGCCTCGCTGCTCCGGCTGCCGCAGGGGCAACCACGAGTGCTCATACCGAGCACCGACCCCGCGATCGCGGAAACGCAAGACAAGTGAGGAGCCCTCGGAGCGGCTCGCGCGATATGAGCGCATTCTGCGGCAGCACGGCTTGCTGGACGGTGGCACGCGGCCGACGGCGAGGGACACCTCGCCTGAACCGATTTCGTTTCACCATAACGGACTCGACGCCTCGAAGGCTGGTAGGGTGCTTGCGGCAGAAGGCACGTCGAGGTATGTCAGCGGGCATCCGTGGAATAATCTCGGTGAGGAGGAGGTGCGACGCGTCTTCGAAGAGGAAGAGCAGGAGCAGCGGGAGATGGCCATTGCACCCGAGAGCTTGATGTCTAATCCGCTGATCGGTGCGCTCGTGGGCTCTCGACGCTCGCTTCTGCAGTACCACCCGACTCACGCAGAGGCCAGGCTGCTGTGGCAAACGCATGTCGAGAGCGTGGAGCCGTTCTGCAAGATCCTGCACATCCCCTCCACCTCTGCGATGATCGAGAGGGTTTCATGCCGCCCCGAGCTAGCGTCAGATGCAGATGAGTGTCTTGTGTTTGCCATCTATCAATTTTCAGTCTACGCGATGACGGATGCGGAATGCATGCTAAAACTGGGCCATCCACGCAGTACCTTGAGCAGACGATATCATTCCGCCGCGCAACAAGCGCTGGTCAATGCTGCATTTCTGAGAACGAGTGACATCCAGGTCCTTCAGGCTTTAGTCCTATTCCTCCTCTCCAGCCGCCAGTATTATGACTCGCAGACGTACTGGATACTAACGGGTGTTGCCGTGCGCATCGGGCAGCGGATCGGACTCCACCAAGACGGAGAGAAGCTGGGAATAAGCCCGTTCGATGTCCAGATGCGGCGACGCCTATTCTACCAGCTCATGCCCCTCGACGGCCGAGCGAGTCAAATGGCAGGCACCGTCGTGTCCATCCCGCCAGACGCGTGGGACACCCAGCTCCCGCTCAACATCGACGACGAGCAGATCTGGCCCGGCATGACGGCGACCGCGCGGGAGCAGCAGGGCGCGACACAGATGATGTTTTGCCTGTCGCGCGCCTGCATCGGGCGGTTCTTCGCGAGCATGAGCCCGCATCTGCGCAGCAACGGGCCGTGGAAGTTCGGCAGCCTGCCCGAGGCCGAGGCGGTCATCGGTGCCGCTGAGCGGGAGGTCGAGGACAAGTACATCCGCTACTGCGATATCGTCGACCCGCTGCATTTCCTGACGGTCGGGCTGGCGCGCGCGGGCATCACCGCCATGCGACTCCGGGTCCGGCTAACGAAGGTCCGGAATCTGACTGCCACGGACGCGGAGATGAGGGAGGTCTTGCACCTCGCCCAGAAGATCTTGGATACCGATGCGGCGGTGTCGGACCACGCGGGCCTGGAGAGGTACCGGTGGCATGTCCGACCGTTCTTTCTGTGGGGCACCTTCGATTCGTTCATCTTCGTCTTGACGACCCTGTGGACGCGGGCTAGTGTTCTCTCTCCGGTGGAAATTGAGGAGGCGTGGAAGAAGGTTGAGCAGGTTTATGGTCATCATGATGAGCTTTGGGACCCGAAGCCGTTGTACGTGGCATTGCGCAGACTCACGCTCAAAGCTTGGGATGCTCATGCGCGAAGCGACACGGGTGCAGAGCCGGGGTTCATTGCGACCTCGCGCTCATTGCAGACGACGAAGCGCACGGTTACGGAGGGGCCTCCAAAAGTATCCCCAGATCCAAACCCTGAGAGGGGCGACACCATGTTTTTGACAGCGCCGTCTGCGAGTGACATTGACGCGGTTCTTAGTTCGGTGGCTGAGAGGATAGATGGAGAGATGGGCAACGGTATCAACTTCGATGCCGTGGATTGGGCTTACTGGGATCAGTTGATCCAGTATCACCAAGGACACGATGATGAATGACTAGAAGCCTTGAACAGGTTCCTCCTAGGGAGTAGAGTTCAAAACTTCCTCGTAGAAGAGGATATATGATACGGAGTCGGAACCTTTCTCCACCCCGGTTCCGCAGAGAGGCTGGAAACGGATCTTTCAAACTGTCCCAATCCCGGTCCGTTCTGATCCTTCATTGGTCAAATCCTCGGGTTGTCCGCAGCCGAGCATCCAGCCAATCAGAAAATCCCGCCATCATCGACCATGTAGTATAAAAACCCCCTTCATGGTGACCACGGTTCAATCCCAACAGACAACATTCACATTCGGTCAAATCCAAGAATCATGCCGCAGCTCAGAGTCCTCATCGTGGGCGCATCGATCGCCGGCCCAACAGCGGCCTACTGGTTCGCCCGAGCCGGAGCCAAGGTTACCGTCATCGAGCGGTTCCCGCACCTGCGCACCAACGGCCAGAACATCGACATCCGGACCGTGGGCGTGACGGTGATGCGACGGATGCCCGGGATGGAGGAGGCGGTGCGGGCCAAGACCATCCCGCTGGCGGGCATCGGCTTCGTCCGCTCCAACGGCCGCCCGTATGGAATCATCTCCACAACCGGCGACCCCGACCAGCAGTCTCTCGTCTCCGAGTACGAGATCTACCGAGGGGACTTATCCCGGATTCTATACGACCGCACCGCGTCGCATCCCAACATCACTTACATCTTTGGCGAACAGGTCGCCTCGATCCAGCAGCACGGCGAGAAAAGTGAGGGTAGCCCCGTGACGGTCGAGTTTGCCAACGGCTCCCCTGCAGCGGAATTCGACCTCGTCGTGGCCTGCGACGGGGCGACTTCGCGGACCCGCGCGATTGGACTCGGGGTTGGCGTGCGGGATCACCTCGTTCCGACCGGTAGCTGGGCGGCGTACTTCTCCATCAAGCAAGATCTCCTGGGAACGAGTGATAACATCGGGAAAGCGTACAATGCTGTCGACGGGCGCTTCATCGCCGCTGCGCCCGACCCCTGGGGCGTGAATCGCGTGGTCATGATCAAGCACCAGCCACCAACCCACGGCAGAGATGCCACTAAATCGTTCCGGGAGGCGATGAAACAGGGCGAGGATGCACTCAAGAGATTCGTGGCGCAGACCTACCGCGGCGCCGGCTGGAAGTGCGACGAGGTGATCCAGGACATGATGGAGGCGGAGGACTTCTACGCCAGCGAGATCGTGCATGTCAAGCTGCCACACTTGTCGAAGGGACGGTTTGTGTTGGTCGGGGATGCCGGGTACGCCGCTTCGACGGGCACCGGGACAAGTCTTGCCATGGCGGGGGCGTACGTGCTGGCTGGGGAGGTTTGCAAGCACAAGGGCAATCTTGCGGGTGCCCTTCGGGGGTATGAAGATGTAATGCGGCCTCTGATTGATGACATGCAGAAGGTGCCCCGGTTTCTTCCGGCGATTTTCACACCGCAGACGGCTTGGGGGCTGTGGCTGAGGAATACGGTGTTTGCTTTCCTGTGTTGGAGTGGGATTCTGGATCTCACGCAGAGGTTCTTTGCGGGGTCTTTTGCCAATACTGATAGGTATCAGTTGCCGGAGTATGAATGGGAGGAGTAGACACGCTCGTGGGATGGTTGGATGATGGCGGTGTTTAATTAATTTAAGGTCCTCGCAACTCGGTCACATATCCCCCCAAAACTGCACCTGCTTTGTGGATGTGGGAACAGTCGAAGGCCTATTCACGGTAGCTTTAATGATAAACAAAGTAGCGATCATCTCATCATACCTAAGATGATGTACAGATGCTGTCAGGCTGATCACCCGTGTAACAAGAATCTGTGTAGAAGACCCGAGATGATTGCAAAGGCATTGCCGCCCATCTAGCAGCATGAGTTGAGGGTTCAGAGCGAGGTCCAATAATGTAGTACCAGGACAAATGAATTGCAAATGTTCACTTGAAGTTGGTTTGTTTGCTGCGATACCAAGCGTGTAGGGTGGTTTGAAGGGGGACACAGAGGTCTGAATGTATCGCATTCACTGGCGGAAGACCTTCTGGAGCAGACTTGGTCAACATGCCTGAGGCCGTCAACTGCACCTCTTTACTTTCTTCGCCCACTTTCTCTTCTTCTTCTCTCACTTGCTTCGCTGAGCTGGCCTTCTACCTCACCTTATTCACACCCACTGTTTTCATCTTTCATCTGACCGTGAAATCGCGTCTCTTTCCCACCCATCTTAACACCAAGATAACACGAACCCCATTCTTCCACACATCTCTCATAATCTGTCCTTGACTCCCGAGATTGACTGGAAACAATAACACTCACGCAAAACTCCCGGTGCCCATTCACTGACATCGCGCTCAAGCTCTGAGCTCTCCCAGCTTATCGGCCCAGTCTTCTCGCAACACTGTCTGGCAAACTCGGACTTGATTCCAAAGTCGCCGCCCAGTCCACAAGATGACAAACAGCTCTAAGATGCTAAAAGATGCTCAAGCGGGGGAGCTATGCGACTTGGAACTTGATTGTGATGGGGTGAGGCTCACCGTCCACAAGATCGTGGTCTGGAATGAGTCGGAGGTGATCAAAACTGCTTGCAAGAGTAATTTCATGGTACGGCCAGTCGTCTTGAGTATTTCTAGTTAGGTATAATGTCTAAAGCCGAAGAAGGAAGGTCGCACCAACGTCATCCAGATCCGAGATTTCTCTCTAGCTACCGTGAACCGGATGGTGCATTACATGTACCTCGGTGACTATACGTTGAAAAACAATTTCAGGTGGGCTTCAGGTATGTGGACCTGGTACAAGGATCTTGTGTGTTCGTATCCGGGTACATACTAACAGAGGTACAAGAACCCGCGCAGCCTACCGTTGAGACAATCTTGAATCCGCCCACCGCTGCCACAACAGACACCCAATCCGACCTCATCTGCTTCTCCGAGGCAGCTCCCAAGACCACCGCCTCCACACCACCCACAACTGCGGAGGCCCTGCGCCCTCATCTCGAGATGAGTATGATTGCGGGCTACTACATGCTGCCAGGCCTGGAAGCCTTAGCACTGAACAGAATAAAAACGACGGCTTCAGAACAGCCCTGGTCGCCTGCTGGGTTCGACGACTTGGTCTCGGAAGTCTATCCTTCCATTCCTCATGAGGCAACTCGAGGTTATTTATGCACCATGGTCGTTGAACACCTGAATGACTCCCGAGCAACGAGAACCTGTTCCCACATCTGTTCTCGCGGCAGGTTATCTCAATCCTGAAATCATTCGAACTTGAGGTATCTTGTTTGAAGCTTCAGAAAGACCACATGGAGCGAAAACTTCGAGAACTGAAAGCCAATCTGGAAAGTATCAATGATATCTGCGAGTGCCGTCACTGTGGAGAAGCGTTCCAGAGCTATATCCAGCTTGGGGGGAGAAATAGTTCAAATTGCAAGCTCCGTTGCAGAGAGTGCAGGACTCGACATGAACCACTGGCGTGATGGCTGGTCGCTGTATCTGTCCTTGCATCCTATCGATGGTCTAATGAGTTCTGGAGTGAGTTTCGCAAATGAGTCTGGCCCCTGACTGTATTATGTCACATTATCTGGCTTTGTATGCTACTTTCTAGTTCAATGATAGGAAATTCACCCATTCTATGCAATGGGCCTTCTGTTGAGCCAGCTGAGTCATCTACCCACGGGGAAAGTCACGTGCTCCAGGCACCAGTGGAGAGGCAACCACCAATCAGCTGTCTATCTGCCATGCCAAAGCCGATCAGAGTTTGTCGACCATCACGTGGCGCTCCTCCCCGATAGCATGCTATCAGTAAATAAGAAGTCACCCATACCTCGCCTCTTACATACCAGAATTACAAAAAGACCTAGAAAATAATAAACCACTCCTTGAACATGGACCTAGACATACAACCCGCCTCGTTCACTAAGGGCACACAACCAGACCCTCCACCACCCCAGACCCCCACACCAACCCATCCCCGACCAACAAACACAATGCACGAACTCCCCATCCAACCGCGGGGCCTCCTCTGGCAAACCGACTTCATCACGCCAGCCCACGAAGCCACCCTCCTCCAAATCTTCCGGCACGACCTGCAATGGCCCACCCGCCCCGGCCGCATCTCCTTACACTATGGCTACACCTTCGACTACAAGACCTTCAACATCGACCCGGCCATCCCCTACCGCCCGTTCCCGGATTGGCTGGTCCCGTTACTCCCGGCCCGCGAGCCTCGCGCCCCGGACCAGGTCTGCCTGCAGTATTACCCGCCGGGGGCGGGGATCCCGCCGCACGTGGACGCCCACGGGCCGTACGACCAGCTCTACGCGCTGTCGCTGGGCGCCCCCGTGCTGATGGAGTTCCGGCGCGGGGACGAGCGCGTCGAGGTCGACTGCGAGCCGCGCAGCTTGATGTGTATGAGTGGCGATGCGAGGCTGTTCTGGACGCATGGGATCAAGAAGCGGAAGACCGATGTTGTATCCATGGACGGTGGGGAGACGGGGGTGAGGGTTAGGGGGGAGCGGTGGAGTATCACGTATCGGTGGTTGAGGGAGGGCGGGGAGTGCGAGTGTGGAGATTTGCGGCTCTGTGATACCGCGCAGCGGCGGGCCGGGGTCGAGAAGGAGAAGAGGTCGGTGGTTGCGTTGAGGGAGGCGGCGGAGGCTGCTGGTGGTGAGGATGAGGGGAAGGGGAAGGGAAAGGGGGAGGGGGAGGGGGAGGATGGTGATGAGAGTTGAAGCTCGGGGGCTTGGTTTTGGTGGTTTACTTGTTTTCGCAGTCTCATACCCTAGCCTTTGGATTGTTCGGAGTTGGTCTTGTGAGGCTTCAACTTCGGGAGTTTGTTTGATTTGTTTGGTGATCGAGTGGTGTTGTTATGCTTACCAAGCAGATCTGTGATGAGTCTTTACATGTGTCAAGACTGTAGGAAGCATCACTCTGTGACATGCCAGATTTCTGTCACAGTCCAGGTGTATGCAGTGTAGACTCCAGTCAAAATATTTACCGATGCTGAATATATGTCTCGTCCGGGACCATCTTGTTCAGACAAGCATAATAGACTATTGGGCTCTTACATATATCATAGCCCGTGCAAGCCCTGTAACCAGCCAACTTGGCTGTTCATTCTTCTGGCACAAATGAAACTGTTGCTTCAAGCTGTCCAACCGCCTATACAGATACCCCTAACTATCCCCACTCAACTTCGCCTCAATGACACTCTGCGTCGCCAGCGGCGAGCTCCAGATCTTCACCACGCGCAGCCCCACCGAGGCCAACAGGTCCTGCCACATGCCCTCGGTGCGCTCGAACGCCGACACAAGCACCA
The DNA here is from genome assembly GCF_003184825.1 of Aspergillus fijiensis CBS 313.89. Taxonomy (NCBI): domain Eukaryota; kingdom Fungi; phylum Ascomycota; class Eurotiomycetes; order Eurotiales; family Aspergillaceae; genus Aspergillus; species Aspergillus fijiensis. The sequence continues at coordinate 198,770 of NW_024469009.1, read as the reverse complement.
TCATCGTGTGATCGTAGCCCGTGGCCTGCGGGTGCGCCCCGACCGCCGGGATCACATGGTCGTGGATCAACAGGGTGCTGTACCCGGGGGTCATCGCATCGCGCAGGTGCTCCAGGATCTGCCGGGCCAGCGCATCCGACCAGTCGTGCAGGACCCCGTGCAGGTAGTAGGCCCGCGCGCCTGTCAATATCACACCAATCATGCGTTAGCCATTCACTTCATCACCGTACACTTTGCCATTGGAACTACCCCCTCCTCAGTCTGGGCACAGACAATAAAAGTGGGGAAAGAGGAGCATACCCTTAACCGGCTGCGGCGTGAAGAAATCATGCGCCATGGCGCGCACCTCGGCGGGACAGATGGCCTGGCGCACGACCTCCGGGCGATCCTGCAGCACCAGCCGCCCCGCGAGGCCGGGCTTCTTGCCCAGAAACTTGTTCATGTCGTGGCCGACGTTGCCGCCCACGTCGACCAGGAGCGGGATCTCCGAGTCGTCATCGGGCCGGTCGTCCGCCAGCCGGTCGTAGGGGAAGATGTCCAGCATGCCCGCCTGCTTGGCCATGACGCTGCCCATCACGTTGTTGAAGACGGCGCTCTCGGCCGGGTGCTGGGCGTAGTAGTCGAAGAGCGAGCCCGGGAAGTTCTTGGTGTACTGGAAGATGCCGTCGTTGGGGTCGGTGGGGTTCTGGTAGTCGGTCTTGGCGAGGTATTCGGGCATTTTGGCGAAGCAGGGGTTCACTGTGTCGTGTCTGGGTTTGAATTGGGGGTCAGTGCATTAGGTATGTGTCAGGGGACTCAGCGGGTACGGACAAGAATGGAATCCAGGCTCCGAAGACGGGCTCGAGGAGGGACCTGCTGAATGCGGATTGCTTGTATTGGTCGGCGGAGACCTCGATGATGATGTTGGTGGATGCCAGATGGCGGAGGATGCGACCTAATCAGGGTTTAGGATTGTGGGCAGATGCATTGCAATGTCCGCTGCATGCCGGTTGTCTTACCGAGTAGGACGGGGTCTGAGTTGGTCAGTTCAGCAAGCTGTGCGGTCGACTGCTCCGCCTGTTCTCCTACATGGAGCCATTTCTCGAAGAGCTGTAGGTCCTGGCTCACTTTCAGGGCTGCGGTCAGGGCAGGCTGGAGGAAGTGTTAGGGCCACAAACTCATTATCACGGGCCAGAAGTTCTACCTCTGTAATGCAAAGCCGCGCCACGGTATCCCACGAAGTCTCCAAACGACTGATCAGAGCGTACGCCTCTCTCAGCGCTTTAACTCGGTCGCCATCATACGCAAAGGATGTACGGTCAATACTCTTGATTGACTGAGTGAATTGGTCCACATCCACGGTGGTAGAAGGAGTCGAATCACCGATTGACGCCATTGTGGTTCAGCAACTGATCACTTCGGAAAGGGTGAAGAACTCGATCGATCGGGGTGCAGGGGGAAAGGTACATGTATTTCTGTCAGGGGCGATTGTGTCTGGGTCTTGCAGGCTGTCAGCTTACCCCTCACAGCACCAGAGGAAATAAGTTTGACCCAGCGCAGGTCGGCGACCAACGAGCGGATGCGCACTGACAATCGGCGGCGGGGCCCGGTCAATCGGATCCACGCAGACGGTGGAGATCGTCCGACTTAGGGCCCGCCAACCGCCACCGACTCTTCACCTCGCATACCGCGGCCCAAGTTCTTACAGTGATGCACATGTGTATGTCGATCTATGCAGTGCTAGCGTGACCCTTATTGGAACTCTCGACTGCTCTGGACCAATATTGGTCGCCCTGCTCTGAATGCTTATCGCATTTTTCTTCCTGGCGTGCATGTCTTACGCTGGGAAGTGAGTGTCGTGAACTGCTACTGGCAAAGTTTGGGATTGAATGCTGGAACTTCCATATATCAGTGCCCCTTGCTTTCACTATAGAGCACTAGAAGCTTCTCCCGTCTGGGCGGAGACCAGTTTGGGGCGACATTGCACGGACTCTTTTGATGCGACCAGGGTCCACACGTCGGCCATCCCCTTAGGTCGGACGCCATTGTCACACATCAGCTTGACTGTCGATTGTCAAGCCGAAATGCCATCAATATAGGTCAGCGATGGATTACCACTTCTATTAAAGCTAGGCTTAACAAAGTGATCGTCAGCTTGTAGTTGTGGTCCACTAAACGAGTCGTCTTCCTTATACCGGCTTTGGCCTGGTTGTGGAGTGTAGTCTCAAACTTTTTATGGTCTCTTTCACAGCTATAGTATCGAAGAGTGCCCACTTCAAAGCTGTCAAAGTGGCAACGTCAACGACAAAACAAGCCTGGTCTCCATAAACATGGCATCTGCAGAGCCAATTCTTACTCTTGGAAAAGGTCACTCAATGTTTCCGAAGTCGAGAGCCAAGTACTCCGTCGGGAAAAAGACTAATTGTTCTCACCTTGATATCTCGTACCAACCCACCGTCCTGAATGCAACGAGAGCGAAGCCACGATTCCCAACTGTCTGGGCTCGCGAGATTGTTTCTTGCGGCAATTGAGTCAAACTGTCTGGCGAGACGCGTGAGACTGCAACGCTAACGACAAAAGCAACATGCAGTACTCGTCGCATCTCGTACTGTAGAACTATCGCAAGTGCCATGGTGCGATGAGTGTGTGAGCCCTGCAGGGTCTGGTGATGCTTGATGCACCCGGGCCGATATCGGCGTGACCGGGGCGCGTGAGCCAGCCAATTAACGGTATCACGCATGTACAGGTAGTGTGGAGTACGGGAATGGCGCTCATCTGCAGGGATCTTGCTCTCGGTCGGTTGGTGGCATTGTTCTACGTCGTGTGGGCATGGTAGTACAGGAGGTCTCTTCTACGGTGCAGGAGGCTGTACGACAGCACGGAGGTGTTACTACATGTAATTTGCCGGTTGCCGTACGAGAGCGGGTCGAGCCGCCACGACCCAAGAAGCCGGAGTCACCGCTGTCGCAGCCACACTTCCATGTCACCTGATCGTCAGCCACGATACTGTGGCTAGGGCCGCGGGGCCAATTGCGCCGACCGAGTAGATGCCTCATTAACCTGAATGATCTCTGTGCCTGTGCCTGTACTATACCTGCTGTACAACATCACCATGCTAATTTCTCCCCATCAATTGTCTAAGTTAACCAGATGATTCATTTCAATTGATCAATCACTCTTTTATTTTGCGCGGTGATTCTATTCGTTTTGTGCGAGTTCTGGTCACAATGAATAAAGTATTGAAGCTTACAGAAGAATACAATAGTGTTATATGCTACCTACGTAGTATGTGCTGCATATTGGTGTCAGACCAAGAGACCAGCAAGAAAACAGTTCTGGTATGAGTGACCAATGTGGTAGGTATGGTTGGCTGGGACAGGCACAAAGCTTGTGATGCCAAGCCCGTGCATAAGAAGTGGATCTTCTAGTGGGGCAGTTGCCCTGCTCGAGTCCTCGACACGTCGCGCTTCGCTTCACAAGGCAGCAAGCCAGCTCCGGGAACCGCCGGAGTTCTCTTTCATTGTAACTTAACACCACCAACAACGACCTCACATACCTTCTCACCCTCACGTCCCCAGTGTCATTTCCCCGGATGGATGTATCGTTAAAGGACCCTTTTTGGGGCCCGCAAACCTCCTACTTGAAGTAAGCTTCCCCTCAACAATCACCTGATAACTGCCGTAACTCACCCGCTGTAGCTTCTGTGAAGAGGTACAGTACATGATCCTATGAGCCATGGATCCTTCAGAAGGGCAGAAACTCATGCCTCAGACTGTAGGACTATGTCGTCACTCGCTATGTGGCCGAGTTCATCAACACATGCAGCAGCCTTATCTACAGTGCGTCCAGGCTCAAATCAAGGGGCAACATGCCCAGCAGTCTGATGCCCGCCAGCTAACAAGACGCATTGCCACAAATCCGCAGTCCTCTATGGCATCTACGGCCTGAGCCAGCTTCGATCCAAGCCCTCTGCATCCTTCGCCCGGGCAATCCCCTGGTTCGGTCTGATGGGCGTGGGGATCTGCTCGGCCGGGTACCATATGACCCTGAAATACCACACGCAGATGTGTATGTCAGCTAACCTGATCAACTGCATCCCTTGACCCAAAGACTGACCGTGCTGGAATCCAGCGGACGAGCTCTCGATGCATTTGTTGACCACACCCCTGGTGTATCGGGTTCTCACGTTCCAGGTGAACCCGCAGTGGCGTCGCCTCATCGGCATCGCGCTCGCCCTTGAGTTCACCACCGTCATGGTCGTCCACATGGTCATGGACGAGTTCCTGCTTCACGCCGTGACCTTCGGAGCAGGGGCGTTGCTCATCGCGCGACGGACCATGCAGATCATCTCGCATCAGATCCCCAACCCGGTGATCAAGCAGAAGACCCGCAACATCGGGCGGTTCGGTATCTGTAAGCTCCCCCCCCCAATATCCTTCGAAGGAAATATCCCCACTTTTGACGAATCCTGACAGAAGCACAGTCTGTTTCCTCTTCGGCTATTTTGCCTGGCTGGTCGATGTGTGGGCGTGCAACCACCTGACCCGCGTCAGGGAGCTGGTCGGCGCGCCGGTCGCATTCTTCTTGGAGCTGCATGGATGGTAAGTCATTCCACCTTCTGCAGGCTCTTGTGTTTGTCAGCCACCGAGACAGGAGATTTGCGAAAGATTTGCCCCTTTCTTAACCGGACCAACTAACCTTCCAAATCGGGTAGGTGGCACTTCTTTACGGCCATCGGTGCCTATGTTGCCGTCGCGGTGGTCGATATGATCACCTCGGGCGAGGTGCACACCGACCCCTCGCCCCAGCTCGCCTGGCCGGTCTCGCTTGCTGCCCGGCTGATGGGGCCTGCTGAAGCGCAGTCGAAGAAACAACATTAGGGGGTCGTGTTTTCTTCTTATCAGTCGAGACGTGAGCGGGCGAGGTGCTTCATGTGATCGTGGTGTATACATTAGACGATATAGCCAGCTTGGGATGGCGGGCGTGTTCATGGTGGCATGCGTCCGTGGCAGCTTTTTTGGGGGTGGTGAAGGTAGGGGGTCAAAGATAGGTCTGAGGATATTGGTGGAGAATTCCCGTCCAGATGGGAGGGGAAACTCTTGTGCGTCTAGTGTATTCACTAGTTCCAGTGCAACTGAATAAATGTCAGCCTGATAGAAGCATAGGATTTTGAACCCTTATCACCAATTCGTCGATTTTCTCGATTATGCAATTCTTGGGGCGGGGGGTATGGATATGTATTCAACAAAGATGCATGGGGTGACTTTCGACAAAGATCTCACCTTCTTTCCTTTTGTTCAGAGCCGCTTCGTTTTGTTTTTTTATTTCCTCTCATTTCTCTACAATGCAGCCAGATGATAACTCTTAGATCAGACCTATTGTAATAACCTTCCCAAGTCCTAAGAAGAAGTCGCTAGTAATGTGCTGACTATGTGCATTATTAGTCATCAGAAAGCATAGCACAGCTAACGCGTTATGCGTTGCGAAGCACAGCGGGTGGACCCCACACGGCTGTAGAATGATCTGGTGCGTTGAAGGCAAGAGAAAATGATTCGGATTGCCGTTCGAACCGCCCAGGGTTATGTGTCACTGACTGTACTATGTCCGCAAGCTTAATCTGTAGTAATAGGAGCAGTCAATTGAATGCAAGTCTCGAAGAGTTCACTACAGGGGCAAAAATGGTTGTCATGAACCATTCATGTTAAGAACAAGAGTCTGGTAATGCACGCAGAGCAGCGCGATATCTACAGGGTCGGGTATCTCTGAATCACAAAACGTACTGTACAACCTCAGCCGGTCGACCGTTACGGGCCAACATCAACGTCAACACCGATCCGCACCCCACGCCCCCGTCACGTTCACGCCGCCGATATTGCGGATGCCCATCAGCCCCAGGACCGCCTGGCCGCGACGGATCAACTCGCCGCCCTGGCCGAGGGCGTCTCGACGCTGGATGCCGAGCCGCCGCAGCCGCTCGACCTCTTCCTCGGCCAGAATGTCCCCGCCCTTCCGCCCCTGCCACACCGCCTCGCGCACGACGGGTGCCCACGTCTCCGCCGCCGCCGCCTCATCCTGGTTCCCGGCGTACACCTTCCGCTGCCCGTCCGGGCGGGCCGGATCCGCGACCAGCTGGGACGAGAACCACTCCGACCGCACCACCTCGTACCGCCGCTCCATCCACCAGATGACCGGCCACGTGATGACCCACAGCTGGAGGATGATGCACGCCCAGTAGACGAACCCATGATTGCGGAGCCGGTTGATCCAGTGCGGCGAGTAGACGGTGATGGTGCCGTTCGCGAGCGAGGGGGCGACGTGCACGTGGCCCTGGTAGCCCGTGGAGCGGATGTGGGCGATGAGCGTGGTGCGCATGGGCGCGGCGTCGAAGCCGTTGAGGTTGCGTCGGTAGGTAAATCTACATCCCAAGCGGATTGTTAGTCAGACCTTGCTCCCCCCCGTAGATCATCGTTCAGCCGCAAAACGTACGATTTGACCGGGGCCGGATCGTCGCAGAACCGCCGACACCACCCCCGCAGCCCCGGGGCATCCTCTCCCGGCGCATCTCCGGCTTCCAACCCCACCATCAGTCGATCCCCCTCCCCCTCCCCCTCCCCGAGTTCCGTGGTCCCCTCGTCCGCCGGTAGCGCGATGCGCCCGCCCGACTTCTTCCCGTGCCGCGCTCCGCGCGACGGCCAGCGTCCCCCGCGGTACGCTTTCTGGTGATCGTGGTCGCCGACGACGGTGGTGTAGGACCAGCGCTGGAGGGGGCCGGTGCCGCCCCAGGTGAGCAAGGTGCGGGTCAGGTCGATGCGGAAGTTGAAGTCGCAGACGGTGCGGCGGGTGGAGTCGTTGCCGCGGCGCTCCTTCTCATGGTGCTGGCCGCCGATGATCAGGCACGGGCGCGGGGGCAGGCGGGTCTGCTGGTCGACGAAGCTGTACAGCGCCTCAGCGTCGGTGGCGAGGATAGGGTCTAGGGTGACGACCCCCGCGTGGCGGGTCTTCTCGCGGACGCTGTGGTACGGCTGGTGGCCGGGGATGGTGTAGGCTTCGTGGGGTGGGGAGAGCGGGTCGTCGCGGTAGGGTGCAGTTGGTGTCGGTGTCTGGTCGGTTTCGTTGTATGCCGGAGGTAGGTCGTCTTCCGGGAGCGGGTAGGGGATGGAGGATGAGGAGGAGGTGGTGGGGACTGGGGGGACTGGGGGGAGGTCTTTGATTTGGCCCATGATGATGATTTTGAGTGTTGTGTTGGAATGTAGTTGGTTGATTAGATTTGGAAACTTTTGAAGAGAAGAAGGAGATGAGAAGCGGACTGTGTTTGGTTTTAAGAGGGGAAATAAGCAGAGAGCACTGACTGCAGCAGGCAGCGGTGGGGGCGGTGGATCGGGTGCCTGAATGTTCCTGCCACTAAATCTACTCCGCCCCCACCGCCCCCACCGCCCCCATTGCCCCCTTGAGCCAGGGTGTTTATTGTATCTTTATTTAAATCTTCAGTCGATTTAGACAGGGATAAGGTGAGTTTATCTTTCGACTTCTGACAAGCCACCTTCTCTCTCTCTCTCTTGATTTCTAACTTTCATTTTTGGTGTTGTTTCTGTGTTCTGCTTGTCCTTGAGCCATTTTGCTACCTTGCTACCTTGCTACCTTCAAAGTACGGTACGTCAAAGGACGCAGATGAGGTGAAACATGCATGACCCCGCCTATGCTCTAAGAGTCTCTTAGTAATGAACTAAGATATATTTACAATATGGCTTTTTTATCTTTTGATCTTATTTGCTTTGACTAACGAACCCAGGATCCGTGGACAGTTCCAGGTCCAGACAGAATGAACACTATAGTTATACTTCTGACCAAGACATTACAAAAGCATCACCCAAGAGACACTTCATAGAGCCAGAAGGACACCCCATGGAACCAAAGGAAGCAGTCCTCAGCATCAGAGGCCTCTGATTCATCATCATCAGTAGGGTAGTATTCGTCCTCAATCATCCGGTTATACTCCTTGATCCGCTCCTCAAAGTCGGGCACCGTCCACGGCACCAAGGCCTTGCGCCGTCCATGCGGCACATACCCATCATCCTGAGATTCCTCCACCCGCGCCGCCGTCTCCCGCTCCACGAACCACATCCAGAAATCGTCCAGCGTGTCCATATACTCGCGCCGCACCTGCGGTAAGAGCACCACGTCGCCGGCGCTGTACTCCACGGCCTCCGGGGTCAACGGCCGCTGGGTCAAGCCTGGATCGTGGTGCTCGCCGCCCTCGCCGTCCATGGACCGGAACTTTCTCGCCATCTGCCATTTGTTCTCCAGCCACTCATTCTTCTCCTCCGCCGAAAGGCCGACCTGCGTGCTGTTCCGGACGCAGTACCGAAGCCCCCGGAGCCAGCCGCCGCCGGTGCACTGGCGGAACCCGAGCTCCATGATCTGGACGTCCATGACGCCTTGGAGGAGGATGTCGTACAGGACTCGGAGGGCGTCGGAATCGTTGCGCACGTCGAAGAACACTTTGGTCCGGGTGTGTGATTCGAGGATTGTCTTGAGGGTGGTGGTATTGTCGACGGCGGCCGGGGTGTAGAAGGCTGTGTCGCCTAGGGTGTGCACGTCCACGAGGTAGGTCCGACGCGGCTCTACGAGGTGGATCGCCACTATTGTGATCGTGCCGTGGCGGCAGAGGTTCTCGCCTTCGAGATCGACGTATAAGTCCTCGGTGGGGTTCACGAGGAGATCGTCCATCAGCTGGGAGACCCGCTCGGGGGTGTCGATGATAGTCAGAGGATAGCCATTGATGTCGTGTGTCCGCTTTCGATTACCCTATTTATCCGGTGTTCCAACGGGAGGCTGTACCTTGGTTGAATTCACGTTCAGGTTGAAGGTCAATGGCTTGATGCTACCAGGGAGTATCGATATTACAGTTGACTTGGATACCTTGGGCTTCTTATACCGCTCCTACAAAATCTCAATGCCATGGCGGTGCCGTCATTGAACCATGAATTGCCTGGGTCGAGTCTTTCTTCCGCCAGAGAACGTTTTGTTGCAGAGCAAATGCTTCATTCAACATATGCTCACTAGCAGAAGATTGTCTCTTTCGCTGGCAAAGACTTACAAAGAGGCCTCTGTCTCGGAAGAAAGGTGTGCATTTGTTCCGTTGTGAAGGATGACGACGGCCGTGCGGCCTTGGTAATCAGGCTGCTCGCCCACCGCCCACCTCGGTGGCCTTAGCTAACTAATTGCGCAGATAGCCTCACGTCGCAAAATCCATCCATTTTCCACCTGTCTCGCAGGTGTCATCAGATGAGAATTCACCCATGGTTACCTCCAACGATAGTAGGACTTACCTTTGCAAACTGATTAAGAAAACCCTACGCCCGTCTTGTAGCGGGCCAAACCGTCTCTCACGAAAGCAATCGGGGTGGGGCGGCTGAGGAGCCACAATGCGAAGGGCTCGCTCGAATGTGGGTCTATACGAGGTTTTGACAAATTTTTCATGCAACCGAGAGTCCCAAAGCCCAGCGTGATATGAGCACCCGAGACTTATTATGATTTAGATAAACCGAGAACCCTTCCATCTGTGATTCTATGACGCCTTGAAAGATCTCATGGGATTCGATCTGTAGTGTTTGGGTGGCCACGTCCTTTAATCACGTCACGATGCAAAGCGCGGAGACCCCGTGTTCTTCCATCTTCCAAATCAAAGAGAAAGATTTTTAGGCGACCATTCGGCGTAACGCAGATTCAACCAATGCATAACAGCAGCAGTAATCAGCGACCGTATCCCACAAGTGTGCAAATCTAATCTGATCTGATAATCTTATCAATAGAAACCGCCGCTGCTCGCGCCAAGGTTCGTTCTGTCGGGACCGGATCGTCCCCTGTGTGGTACGTACGATCCGATTCGCGGAGGGTTGCGGATCACCTTTAAACAACAGAATCTACTCCGTAGCTCGGGCGCATCGCAATGCAAAGCATTTCCTCGACTACATCCCTTACGCCTTCCGCAACAAACCCCCCATCTCCCGACCGTCACAATGACCCTCGAAATGATACCAATCACCCTCCCCAATTCCAAGCAATTCTACCTCGAAAATGCACGAGGCGAAAAACACCTCATCCAGATCTCCTGGCCTCTCCACTGGACAGACGAGCAGCCCCCAGCAGACAGCGGCCCACTCCCGATCCTGTAACCATTCCTAAAACACTTCCTTACGCCCTCGCTTCCCCCACCACTAATGCGAGACCAGATACATCGTCGACGGCAACGCGCTCTTCCTGACCGCGACCGAGGCCGCCTGGCGCCGGGCGGTCATGTCCGACTTCACGGGCGGCGGGCTCATCGTCGCGATCGGCTATCCCCTGACGGGGACGGGGAACGTGTACGACTTCCCCCGCCGCAGCCGGGACCTGACCCCGCCCACCTCCGACCCGGCCGTCCCCGGCCACGGCGGGGCGGACGAGTTCCTGACCTTCGTCACGGACACCGTCCGCCCCGCCGTGCGCGCCGCGTTCCCGCGGGTCACGTGCGCCCGCGACGCCCTCTACGGCCACTCCTACGGGGGTCTGTTCGCGCTGCATGCGCTGTTCACGCGGCCGGACACGTTCGACTGCTATCTGGCGAGTAGTCCGTCGATCTGGTGGAATGGGCGGTGGATTCTGGAGGAGGCTAGGGGGTTTTTGGACGAAGAGCGTCCTTCGGACGGCGAGCGGGTGCCGCCGGCACTGATGATGTTTGTGGGGTCGGGGGAGCAGGATCCCCCGCGGCGGAGGGGGGAGTCGGATGATGCATACGAGGAGCGCAGGCGGATGGCCGCGGATTGGCGGATGCGGGATAATGCGTTCGAGCTCGCGGAGATGCTGCGCGACTGCCCCGCGGTGCATGCGGTGCCGGTGCGGGTGTACGAGGGCGAGGAGCACACCAGTGTCATGGCTTGCTCCTTGAATAGGGGGTTGACGGCGTTTTTCGAGGGTTGGCCGTTCGCATGGTAGATGCTGAATCTGTATTGTGGATCGTGGTATGCGCCTTTCGTGCGAGATTGCCGATGAACGACTTCGGGTTGGACTGTCGGGTTGGGACTAGTGGATTGTGGGTGTGGGGGGACCAGCTCGGTGATAAGGACTTTAGAGCGAGGTCGTTTCTGATGTTCACAGTTGCTTACCTGTATGATTTCCATTCGGGTTGACTTGTCTTCTTTTTGGAGGGGGATGCTTGAGTGGGCCGTTGCCAAGGGTTTCCGCATCCCAAACCAGAAACAAGACTACGAGGCCATCGATGTATACTCCCCTATCTACAACTACATATGACTCTACACATGTCTGTGCCCGCGAATTCGTCACGAGTGGGTGGCTGTCGTGGTTTGAGGACGACGACGCATACGCAAGCAACAGGGCTTTTCGGGCACGGTGATTGGTCCAACACTCGCTCCCCACCGGAGAAGTGGGGCGCCTCGCTCGCCTGGTGTCCATGATGCATCAATGCTTTTCCCTCCAGAAAACCACTTGAGGCGGGCAATAGCCAGGTTTTATTTGCTTCGCAGGAATGAATCTGAGAGTAAGCCTTCGTCTCTCATGTCGTACCGACACCCACCAGCAAATTCGCCATGGTTCGCCCTCTGATCTGGGGATGCATTGGGGCGTGGTTTGCAACGGTGACTAGCGGCGATTTCGTCTCGACCAACTCCCGACGATACAATCAGGGCGCGCTGGGCCACCGGCCGCACCTGGAATTCCACTCGAGTAGCGAGTACGCCCCCGTGCTGCAGGTCAACACCTGGGACGCCGACAACATCTCCGACACGGGCTCGCACATCTTCCTCCGCCACGACGGGAACGACTCCTCCCCGCTAGCCTCGCCGCTCATCCTCGACAGCCACGACCTCAGCGCGGTGTACCTCAACCGCTCGTTCAAGAATGTGTTTGGCACGCGGGTGCAGGAGAACCACGGCAAGAGGTACCTGACCTTCTGGGGCGGGGAGAAGGGCGACGGGATCGGCGACGGCTACGGCCTGGCGTTCGACGAGAACTACCGCCTGGCCTACAAGATCTCAGCCCAGAACCTCCAGGTCCACAGCGACCTCCACGAGTTTGCCTTCACTGGCAACGGCACGGCGCTGGTCACCGGGGTCGACAAGATCCGCGCGCGGCGGTCCAATCTGCAAGACGGCTGGGGCACGCCCGAGCGGTTCGAGGTGCTGGATGCGGTCTTCCAGGAGATCGACCTCGAGACCAACGAGGTGCTCTTCGACTGGCGGGCCCTGGACCACATCAACCCGATGGAGTCGTTCGAGCCCCGGGGGAGCGGGTGGGATGCGTACCATCTCAACAGTATCCAGAAGGTAAGAGTCCAACCTCGGGAAAGTAGCCCTCAAACCAGACAACCCCCCACAAACTAACGCAAGGATGCTACGGGAACAGACACAAGCCGGCAACTACCTCATCTCCATCCGCCACATGCACGCCATCTACCTCATCTCGGGCACGACCGGCTCGATCCTATGGTCCCTCGGCGGCCCACGCAACAACTTCATCGAACTGCCGCCCGCCGCCGGCGGGGCAGACAAATCCACCGCGCAACCCATCCTGACCATGGGCTGGCAGCACCACGCGCGCTTCGTGCCCGGCACCAACGAAACGCAGCTGACCTTCTTCGACAACCACGTCAAGGTGACCTCGCACGGCACGTGCGACACCGACTGCTCGCGGGGCCTGCACATCGCCATCGACACGACCGCCTCCCCGCCGACCGTGCAGCTGCTCCGCGAGTTCCGGCACCCGGCCCGCCTGCAGGCCCAGAGCCAGGGCAGCGTGCAGCCGCTGGCCCCGCAGCCGGACGCCCTCGGCAACGTCTTCATTGGCTGGGGCCGCTGCCCCTCGTTCACGGAGCACACCGCCTCCGGGGCGACCGTCCTGGACGTCCAGTTCTCGCCCTGGCACAGCCCGGGCATCCCCGACGCGCTGGACAATTACCGCGCCTACAAGGTGGATTGGTCCGCCACGCCGTGGTGGGATCCGGCGATCGCGCCGCGGAAGGATGCTCGGGGACGGTTGGTCGTCTACGTGAGCTGGAACGGGGCCACGGAGGTGAAGACGTGGGTGGTGCGCGGCGCCGCCGGGGATGTGTCCGCGGCGGAGGACCGAAAGGGCCAGATCCTGGTGGTCTCGCGGCGGACGGGGTTCGAGACCAAGTTGGTCGTGGGGAGCACGCAGTGGCGGTATCTGTGGGCGGAGGCGGTCGATGACCGCGGGAACGTGCTGGCGGCGACGGATACCGTCGACTTGAACACGACGGAGTTGTCCATCGCCAGGGATATGTACGATGAGTCGGGGACTGCGGATCTCTTTGATCCGCCGCGTCCCGAGAAGAAAAGGTCCCACGCTGGCCTGTCGAAGGTGGTCGTGGCTGCGTTGGCCACTGGCGTGGCTCTGTTAGTTCTGGGCGGCCTCGCAGCGGCGGTTGTCTGGTGGCGGCGGTGTAGAGTCTACCAGAGTCTGGAAGCGGCGGACTTTGATCTGGACTTGGGCTCGGAACATGAGTACGGGAGTGATGGGGAGGATGAGGAGGGCAGCGACGCCGGCGGGGAGGGCAAGGTGTTAAAGTCACCGGGGGTGGATGAGGACAGCCGTGCGCTTCTTCCCAAGGGAGGTTAACATTGAAGCTGTGCCGTCGTCCACAGGCGAATGTGGGAAAGCCTTCATCAACTTGCTTCTGTGTACTCTTTAAGCCTGCGTGTCTTCAATAATGATTTTGTTTTGATCAGCATGTTATTGATGCGAAGGCGAATTCAAGCCTCCCGGCTCGTAAATCCATGTAGATCCTCGAAAATCTGCTAAGTGGGATACAGCAGTCGGATATGAAATTTGATGGTAGTGTAGGGTTATCTTCGTGATTGAAATTGCTTGGAGAGTGATGTCACACTGCATCGACAGATATTACTTGCAAACCTGAGAGCGTGGTAAGGAAAGAGAAAACAAAGACCTTTACTACGAACGCTAGACACAGTTTCCACCGACACTCCATCAGTCCCCTCGAAAGCTAGGCAGTAATTTTCAAGAATAATAAGAAGTGGTAAAAAGAAAAAGCCTGGGGTCCGGAATCCGCAGTCCGGTTACGGCGGCCGGCGCCGCGTGGTAAACCAACCATGACATTACAATACAAGGAAGGTGGTGCGTGGAGCCTTCCCGATCAACTGATCTAATCTGATCCGAGCCCCCCTCCTCGATTGATCAATTGATCAATTGATCAATTAATCCGGGCTTGATTGCGCCACGGCAACTCTGAACTCGCAATTCACATTGTTTTATTTGCTCTTTGGTCACAGACAAGCTGACAAGAGGTAAGTGCAAGTGAGCCTCCAGGTACCAAACCGCAAAATGAGCAAAAACGATTCAATCCTTCAATCCGAGATTTTGCCGTAGTTGAAAAACTTTGCGTTACTGGGACGATTGCATTTCGCTGCGATTCAAGGTCAGCGCGGGAGGCGCCTCGATTGGGAAACTGCGCTCGTCCGCCCGCGGCGTGAACCCGCTCTAGCATAGTGGGGATTCACATTGAGATACCATATTGGCTACGATGAACAGGGTCTCAGATCCTTTCTCCCTCTCTCGTTTTTTGTACGGGCCTCGGACCGCTACCTGACACTACCACCACGGTAGCACCTTCTTCTAGACCTGGCCAAGCCCATTGTTTCTTTCTTCTTTGGGCCATCTACCCGCCACCAATGATCCGTCTTTATACTAATAGTGTGGACTTTCCGACTATCGGCCTGTGATTCCGTCCTCACTCAAGGGATGCCAACTAGAGTTAGTTATTCTCGGCTATTTGGACGGGAACGTTGTGAGTGAGTGCCGTGGGGATGAAATTGATGCATACGGGCGAGATAGCAACTGCCTTCTTGGTCAGAAGTTGTGGTTGTGCCACTGCTGCCATAACTCGCTCTGTCGCTCCATATTTCCTCTCGAGGAGGCCCCTTTCTTCCCAGAACCGTAGGCGTGTTGAGTCCATCTCGGCCCAGGGCAGCCCAAGAGCAAGGTGATTAAACCCCATCATTTGCTGATCATGCTGCCGGCTTCAATCCCAAAGGCTCTTGTACCGGACATAGTCGGAGTCGCGTAAGAGTCAAGGTGTTCTCCCAGGAGTTTTAATTACAACGTGTCTGGGAGGTTGGTCTAACGATACTGATGCAGTGGTGCCAGTGTATCGTCCGATATCGTTGGGTCAACACCCCCACTCTGTGTAATCCTGTCGCTTGCTCCTGTAGCTAGGGTAATTTTGAACCCTAATCAGCCGTTTCGAGCTGTAATATAAACCAAGTGGCTCCGCGAGGAATGCAACCATGATCATGTGTTTCCTTATCAATCAGTACTCTTTCTCAGTTGGGAATAGTCCCAACTTGTCGCCTCTTGCATGAGTCGAGTAGTGCTGGTGGCATTCCTTGACGCTGAATCCTCTCCGAATCGGTTGTGCCTCTTCGGCTGGGTTAAATACTTGACCTATCCCTCTGTGGGTTCCATTCTGCTGATTCTTACTGCACGCGACCTCGACCCGGACAGTCCTTGCTTGTCTTTTTACAATGACGTTTCTGAATAAGTTTCAGCAGATTCGGGGTGGAACAAGGGCCGCACAGGTCGAGGATTCGATTTCAGATGAAGATCGCATTGCGACAGTCCAGACGAATGTCGTGAGCAGCAAGGATGCTGGGCCCACCCATCCCGGTGCACCCACTGATGACCCCATCAAAGATGTAGAGAAGCCAAGCGAGGAGGCACAGTTTGGTGTCCAGAAGATCGAAGCTGTGACCATGGCTTGGTCCAAGGCGTCGTTGGCTACGGTGCTTATCCTGTACGCGATCGGCTATCGAAACTTTTCCGAGATAATTGTTTTCCAGCTGACACCTCTACTCGCAGCATCTGGCTATTGACGCTCGTCAACGGCTTCAAATCCACGGTGGTCAGCACTTTGAACCCCTTCATCACGAGCTCCTTCCAGGCCCACTCGCTTTTGACCGTCATCACGATCGTCGCGGGGTCCATCACCTCCGCGATCTACATTCCTATGGCCAAGATGCTGGACGTCTGGGGACGCGCAGAAAGCTTCCTCCTCATGATGGCTCTCTGCATCCTCGGGTTGGTCCTTATGGCCGCCTCGCATAACCTTGCCACCTATTGCGCCGCTGAGGTAAGACGGTCTGCCCACCCAGTCGACCACGGTCGCAGAGATTCCTAACCGCTAGATCAAACATTTAGGTGTTCTATACGATCGGTTTCGGAGGACTTAGCTACACATGGGACGTTCTCGCCGCAGATGTGACAAACCTCAGAAATCGAGGATTGGCATTCGCCTTTACGTCCTCTCCAGGCATAATCACTGCTTTCGCAGGATCCAAAGCTGGAGCGGGATTTTACGCCAACGTCAGCTGGCGATGGGGCGTCGGCTGCTGGGCCATTGTCTTCCCCTGTGTAGCGCTGCCACTGTACGCTGTTCTCGCGTGGAACCTGCGCAAGGCTCGCAAGGAGCAGATCGTGGTGCGTGAGAAGAGCAACCGAACCTTTTCTGAAACAATCTGGTGGTGCATCACAGAGTTTGACTGTAAGTCCTCATGCTTCTAACCTAGAATTGACTTGCCTCGCTTCCTGCTGATCCACGCACAGTACCCGGGGTCTTCCTCCTCGCCGCCGGTGTCGTCATCTTCCTCCTCCCGTTCACCCTGGCCACTACGGCACCGAATGGCTGGAAGACAGGCTACATAATCGCGATGATCGTGGTGGGCTTCACGCTGCTGGTGTTCTTCTTCCTCTACCAGATCTACTGGGCGCCCGTGCCCTTCCTGAAGAACCGCTTTCTGCTCGACCGCACCGTCCTCGGCGCCGTGCTCCTGGACATGACCTACCAGGTCTCGTACTACTGCTACGCGAGCTACTTCTCCTCTTTTCTGATGGTCGTCTACAACCTGGACGTGGCCACGGCGGGCTACGTGACCAACACCTTCAGCGTGGTCTCGTTCGTGTTCCTGTTTATTGCGGGCTACCTGATCCGGCTGACGGGCCGCTTCAAGTGGATCCTGTGGTTCTGCGTGCCCCTCTACATCTTCGCCATGGGGCTGATGATCCACTTCCGCCAACCCAACGGATACATCGGGTACATCGTCATGTGCGAGGTCTTCTTTTCGGTGTCCGGCGGCATTTTCATTCTGTGTGTGCAGCTGGCCGTGCTCGGGGTCGTCGACCATCAGCACGTCGCCGCCGTGCTGGCCTTCCTGTACGTGGCCGGCGGGATTGGCGGGTCGATCGGCAGTGCCATCTCCGGCGCCATCTGGACTAATACCTTCGAAAAGGCCCTGAAGCGGTATCTCCCGGCATCCGCGCAGCCGGACCTTCTCACCATCTATGAGAGTCTGCCGGCGCAACTGGCGTATCCGGTGGGGAGCGAGGAGCGACTGGGCATCCAGAAGGCGTACGGGTACGCGCAGACGAGAATGCTGGCGGCGGCTACCGCGTTCATGGTCTTGGGGTTCGTCTGGGTGGGTATGATGAGGAATATCAACGTCAAGAACATGACGCAGACCAAGGGGAATGTTCTTTAGAAAATGGCATTTCTTAAGGGGTGCTGAGAGCCAGTCGGTCACGTGACGAATATACTCGTTCGTCCCATCAGTTTGATGCAAGGGCAGTGTTTGGCAGGTGTTCCTTCTCTGAGCTACCGTGATCGGTGTAACATGCCCGAATTGCGTAGGGGCGATGAGAAGCTGGAAACTTGGTTAAGGTACTGTGCTGCCAGTTCGTGGTGGATTGATTGTAACTTGACCGTTGGGTTGGATCTTGGATGGGCACGCAAGGCTGTGAGATGCAGCTGCTAGCCCTAATCGGAAGGGAGTTGGCGACTAAAACCAGCGCAAAAGATGCTATAGGCTGGATGTGGCCCCTCATTAGCTTGGCAGTCGTATTTGCTGCCACACTCTTGATAATTCGCTGGTTTTTCGGACTGCGTGCGGAGTACGATGTACTTAAGCAGGATTGTCATCCCACCTGAGGCTCAGATCTGCCTCGACCCCGCCACAGCCACACTGCCTGTCTGTCAGCCTTCTCCATCACCGCCAGGCCAGCTCTCCATATGAAGCCACGGAAGCACCATCGCACATTCCACCCTCAACATGCATCACCCTAAACCCCTCCCCTTACTATGGACGGAGCCAGCGCCGTGCTCGCCTTCGCCCAGCTCGGCCTCAGCCTCGCCACCACCCTGAACACCTACATCGCCGACGTGCGTCACGGCCGCGACGACATCGCCAACCTCGCCAACGAGATCGAGGCGACCGTCTCGCACGCCCAGGAACTCGACCGCATCATCCAAGAAAACAAAACCACAGCGCGCTGGAGCGCCCACGGGCTGTTTTTGGCCAAGAAGTGTCTTCAGGATTGCCAGGATGTGATCCAGCGGCTATCGAGGCTGCTCCGCCGCTCAGGAGGTGGGGACACGATGCCCGCGGCGGCGGCGGGGGGTAGATCCGTTCTTCCTGGCACAACCACCACCACCACCACGTCGGCGAGCGACACAACGAGCGACAGTCGGACGCTAGTTTCGCGCACGGAAATTGATGTGTCGCTTTTTGGCCGCCTCTCGTGGCCGCTGTTCAAGCCTCAGCTGCAGTTTCTGAAGCAGGAACTGCAGAAGATTAAGATCGAGATGCTGCTGGCGCTGAGTACTTACCAGGCTAGTTCGACGTGGGTTGCCCTGGGACTCTCCTCCTTTTTCTTGTCCTCTCATCTTATCTTTCAAAATAAGTTGCGTGTTTGTATATTGTTGAAACCTTGCGTGCTCATGTTGGTTGGACTGCAGGTCAAAAGAAGAAGATCGGAAGGCGATTGTCGAGCGCATCATCGCGCTGTGGCGCTCGCGCACCGTCGCCCGTCGCGAGCTCGTCCTCTGTGGTCGCAGACTCGACCGAGCGACCCGGCCTGGTTACGGTGATGTTCCCGGACAGAATGATCGATTCACTACCTATATGAGTGAAGAACGTGGTGAGGAACCAGCGCACGAGTTGCCAAGGACCAGAGGCATCTCGCCCGAAAGCCTCGACCGCGCGTATGCTCGCCACCGCGGCCGGCGTCCGACACGAGACGCGCCTGATGATCTCGAGAAAGAGCGACCGTACATGTCTGGCGATGAAGCCTTTGAGGAGGGCAGATTCGAGCACCCTCGCGAAGTCAGCACCACGCAATATGGGCCGCCATACGCTCCGGAACCCGAGGACTCGGGGAGGAGGAACCCCGTCAAGCAAGCGATCGACTATGCCCTGAAGTTTGCGCTGGCGCCGGAGGACGATTCTCGAGCGTCGAAGCAGAGGATCTCGTCGCTGTGGAGCAGATACAAAGGCGATCCTGTGGCATTGAGACAGTATGTAGCAGCCGGATATTATTCATGCATATGAGACCCATCTACTTACCTCTGCATTCACAGACTCTTAAGAATGGTCAACACCATCCCAGCAACGCAACGCAACCCCACAATCCCACTCATCCTACAAGACTCCACCACTGCAGACGGCCTCGCCTTCACCTGGTCTCTCCTCATCACCAAGACCCCAGTCTCCTATACCGTCCACCCAGTCGACTACCCCCTCCCACAGCTCACCAAGCGCCTTGCCCGCGAAGAACAAAAGTCCGCCCCATCCGGCGCCCTAAACCTCGAAGCGTACGCAGCGCTGACCATCCTCCCGCCGGGATATCGAGACCTGATCACCAACTGGCTCATTCCCGACCCCTCCTCGCGCCACCACTGGATGCTCCTCGTCGTGGACCCGGTGTACCCACCCCCACCCCCGAAGGACAGAAAAGCCACCTGGCGCGACCGCCTCCGACTCTCGCGCCCAGACCCACCCCAAGACCACCCCCGCGAACCGGCAAGTGTGCTCGCCGTTTTCAAACGCTGCACGCAAGCGGATGCCCGCGGTAGCTCCCGCGCCGAGTTCAGCCCCTCCACCAAGAGATTGCTGGGCACAGTCACCCCCGCCGTGGCGGGCGCACTGATCGCGGCGCTGCGGGAGCGCGCGCGGGACCGTCGTCGCCCGGGTCGGGAATCCCGACCGCCTTCGCGCAGCCCTTCGCGGCCGCGGTCCAGATCTCGTTCACGGGTCTACGAGCGTGAGTCGTACCCGGCGGCCGGGGATGGGCCGAGTGCCCGGACGCGGTACCGGTACCGGCCGCGCGAGCGCAGCTATGAGCGTGAGGCACGGCCTATGCGCGCTGAGGATCCTCGGGCGGGCCCGGTGCCCGAGCCGCGGGTGTACGCGGAGGAAGTGTCGGACTCCGAGGGAGAGGTGAGCGGGGACGAGGGGGGCTCGAATGCGGAGCTGGCGGATCGGATCATGACGCGGTATACGGGGCGTGTGGTGGCGCGAGAGGGGAAAAGGCAGGATGGGGGAGGATGAGGTGGTGGTTGGCATGTCGGAGTTGTTTGTTTGCCGCGTGTTTGATGTTCCAGGTATAGATCTTGGTTTACAGGAGATCTGTGGTTCGATCTGTTGGCTTTGGGGGACAATGAAATAGCTTTGGGGTGAAATGCAGGCATCCTGCAAACAAGATGCTCGGGATCATGTGTCATCGGAGGTGTCTTGAAAGCGCAGGCGTAGCTCATCCTCTCATATCTCTCCTTGGCTTTCAACTTCTCTCCAATGAGAGCCTTCGTATCCACTGACCAGTACTGAGATACTATTCTCGAGAAGCCGGTGGGATCATCGCTCTGAGATGCTGAAAACCTGGGCTGAATATGGTCTCTGAAAATATTGAATAGACCTTTGGGACTATCCAAGGCATGGAAGTACCAGAAATTCCCAACTCCCCACCCTCGCCTCATGGTGTTTGTCCGATAGGCGGAGACATTGAAGAGAGGTGGGTAACGCTTCTCTTCCTCCTGAAATATGTCCACGAACTTGCCGTGGGCCTCGTTGAATGTGTTGAGATGTTCCCCGAGGATGTCGTCAACGGGCCGGCCGGTCAGCCAGTACGGGGGACGTAAAGTCTCCACTGGCAGAGAGCACGTCCACTCCAGGTCAATCAGGTATCTGATGTGCCAGTCCTTGTCGACAAAGATGTTGCTTTGATGGAGGTCGGTGAAGTGCGGAAGAAGCGCCCGCATCATGGTCAAATTCGCCATTTGGGCGCGTCCGTCGTCCTCATCATGCATCGAGTTGGGTTGATGTCGTAGACGGCTGTCGTGGCAGGATAGAATATCATGGTAGTAGGAATCAGCGGAAGTATAAGTCAAGTTGCGGTCCACATTGGTAGGAATCCCAGCATTCTCCAACTGATGCAGGCGAAGGGTGAGCGGACGGTTGGTCAGTTGCAGGACTCCGTTTGTGTCGATCGTCCAAGAGCCGATACGGAGGAGTGGGAGTTGGCTCAAAGACAACATTATGCGGGATAAGTCCCGGTACAGGTTGGTTGTTCTGTCGCCAGCGTGTGAAAGTTTGTTCCAGGTTTCCGATAGCATTTGAACTCCTGGCTCGTCGATGTAGTCCATGACGAGGTAGCCGTGGTCTAGTATGTGTTGTCGACGGTGGCTGATATATGGGCAGGGCAAAGGACGGTCCAACAGCCACGACACGCATCGCTTGGCGTACCAGAAAATCTTCGCCATGAAAGACATGTGTTTGGGTATACTGAACTGCGTAGGATACCTTATTAGCCTCTCCATTAAGCTGAAATGCATGGCTTGCCTACAGTCTGACCACCAGGGAACCCAAACCCCCACAGCCGAGGAATCGGGATGTCAAGCTACTGCTGACCTATCCAGATAAAGGTAGCGGCCTCAGAGCGGAGCCTCTCATCCACATTGCCTGGATTTAAAGCCTCGCCTACTTTGTACGGTAGAGGGAATCGGATCATCACGCGTTTGGGCGACTGCTTTGTCCGACTTTCGATCCGAACCGGGATGCAGACGTTGAAACTGCCGTGGATCCACTCCTTGACCTCTTCCACGAAGCACTGCTCCCATCGACTTGATTGTAGATGGTCCGCGACGAGCATTGCGATATCTTGGCGGCGGCTGTATAGAGATACGAAGAACTCCATTCGGGACTTGGGGAAGGATAGCTCGAGCAGCATATCTTCTTCCTGGTCCAAGGCTTCATCTAAGGTTATCGATCCCCGAAGGAGTGGGAGGACTGCGGCTCGAGTACTCATCACGTTGCATTAGGGTCGGATGCTTTATATGTGGAGTGGCAGGCAAGTGTCCGGGGCGTGTTGAAGATAGCGATTCGTTTCAGGGGGTGCGATCGCAGGGATGTCCCGGGTCACCTGACTATGCATGAAAGCTTCACGTGATCAGGTGCACAACAAAGACTACAACATCTGTCTCATTTACGGATTTGTGCTTAGTCGATTGTACAGGGCAATTGAGGGGGTCCCGAGTAGCCTCTAGGTAATGCATTAGTTAGGTTTTCCATAGGTAGCCGAACTTCGAGGCTCGCGACCCGACAATGCCAATTGTTGCGCCTAGGGCTGTAGCTTTGGATTTCCAGATTAAAAACTTGAAGACTGCACACCTTACGTATCGAAGCTAGTGATGATCATCATGCAATATTTATGGTGTGAATCTTGTGAGCATACTGGCAGCTTAACGATCCTGTCCATGCCTCCATGCTTCCATACTCATTGTGAAGCCTAATGGCTGGGTTATGGTTGACAATCGAAGACTTGGTAAATCTGGAGATCATGGCATTAAATCATATCTGCAATCAGGCTCAAGGCTGGCGGTTAGGGCTGTAGCTGCATGGTCTAGCGTGATCCGGGCAAGTCACAGGAACAACGGACCTACGTCTAGATGCGATTTAGCATGCGGTTCTTAGATTTTCAAAAATACGAACATTGCTACATACACGCTCAGCTGACAACTTATCTAAAGCTCTGAAAGTAACTGGCATAGTTCTATATCCAAGCCCGACCCAGCCAAGAAGTTAGAACGGCCAGCATGATGCACCGGCAGATCGAAGGGTTTCAAAAAAATTAAACAGCCTTAAAGGTGCCACCAAGCAAAAGAAAAAATCGTATTATGTATATGTGATTATGGTACTGTGAGTAGTGTAACTGGTGAAGAGCAAGATCCCTTCTATAAAAGCTTCACCTTGTATGACAAAAACGTAGCATTGAGTACATAGTCCATCTTATGCTAAAGCACAAGCTCGGGGTCCGAGTAGTCACCTTCGTCATCTAAGTCTTCCCAGGCCTCCCTGTAGTCGAATCGACACAAACGCTCGCAGCCCTCCTCGCAGCCCTCCTGGAAGCCCACGTGGCGGCAATCGGTGCACCACTCCCGCTCGAAGAACCGCAACCGCTTGATACTTTGTTGTCCCCAGTTCCGATGCAGATAACTCCAAATCCAGAAATGGAACTCCCCATTCCTTTCAATGTCACCTCTGTTCTTCCATCCGTGACGCGGATTGCTCGGAATAGCCTGCCAGTACCCGATGACAGTTTCCGGGGTCAAAGGGGGCAACCCGCGAGGATATCGCCGACACCATTCGTCCCATGGCCATTTCAGGGATAGCCAGGACGCTTGGTGACAGATGTTCCAATGATGCCAGTTTCGGATGCACCACCTTTCCAGACCGGGATCATGGAGCGTGATCGCCTTCGGACATTCGCGCAGCGTCAGGAAAAGCTCCCGGTGGTGCATCGGAAATGTGCTCGTCGAAAGCCGGCTCGCGCAGCCCAAGCGAAGCATGGCCGCGGTGTCTCCCGGCAAAAGGTCCAAGCGGGTGTCCAGAAAGAACTGCATGTCGCGTATCGTACCGTCGAGATCGTCGAAGAGGGGGACCACGTCGCGGTAGTGCGGGTCCCGGCTGAGGGGGCCATCGTTGTAGGTCTCGTATCCGTTGTTGAGGATGAAATCGCGACCGTAGTTTATGAAGCCCCAGTCAATCGCACGATCCATGCGACGGGATGAGGGGATTAGTCGGAGGCTTTTGACATTGCACAGCCGACAAAACGGGAGAAAGACGACGTTGTGGTCTGGTTGGCGGGTCCCAGGATATGGGATGCTCTCCACTGCGCGACCGGCGTTCTGCCAATCGCTTCCCTTATGCTCCTTGAGGTCAATGGTGATCGACTTTATTGTCGCGGCTTCGAGAAAGCTTGTGAGATTCCGGATATTGTTCCATAGAAGGATGATCTGCCCGGGGTCGTGCGGATCCGGTGCGTAGATGTGAATTTGGAGATTGGTCTTGTGGTACGGGAGTCGAGAGAAGCGATCGCGGATGGCAGGGGTGGAGTAGGGTATTTCCCAGTGCAATCGCAGTGCCTTGCAGCGAATCTCAAGCCGAGAGCTATGCCATGATGGTGTCAGGTCGATGTCAAGGGTGTCATAGAGGCGGCCAGTGATCTCTTCGTAGATCGCGCGAGAGCAGCACAAAATGCTCACGGATGGTGTCGGCTTCCAAAATAGTCTTTCGTAAATCTCCAGTCGAAGCTCCAGGGGCAACACGCCCAGCTGTCCGAAGGGAGATGGCGGCATGCTTTGTAGCGGATTAAGGACTCGAAAAAAACGACAGTAGTTGTATGGGCGCCTCTGCGCCGTTGATTTAAACAGAGATAGCTTGTAGATACTGAGAAGTAGGAGGGAACAAGTGGCAGTTAGCACTTGGTCTCTCGAAATGAAGATGCCTCGCGTGGTTGAAAAGAGATGATCTGCTGAAGTGCTGAAGTGCTGTAGTGCTGAACAGCAGAGGTTGTGACGAGTGAGTGCGAAGCATTGATGTTGAGAGAAAAAAGGTAAAGAAAATCGAGAAGGGACAGTGAGGTGCCGCTGACTCATGGGCGCAGTCGTCCTGCGGGATCAAATTCCGGCTGCGCAACATACTACTAGGTACTAAGTGACATGGTGACATGGCAGTTACCCAACAACGCCATCATAGACACTATCCCACCAGTGAAGCGGCAAGCATGACCAGCCCACCCAGCCCATCCATACCGGAACACCAATCCTCCCAGGTCGCAGCTTCCCTGGCACTAGCTGGCCTCTGCAGAGCCACTGTATCTTGGCAATAGACCTCGTTCACACTGAGCTGCACAAGCTCGCCATTGGCCGCCATGCCATACTCCTTCCTGAATGCAGGCCCCCTTTCAACCTCAGTCTTCCAGGCAAGCTCGTCGCCCGCTTCCCACAGCTGTCTTCTGGCCGGAAGAGGGGATAGAACGAGATCTGTGGGATGCTCGCACATGGCGGCTGGGTCGAAGTACACCAGCATGCTCACGACCTGGTAGATCACGCATAGCCTTGGCGAAGATCAGTATTTGCCTTCTACTCCAGGCAGGGGTCCGCAAACCTTCGCCTGGATTCCTCAAAGAGCCAGTCGTTCCACGACACACAAGTTTGGTCGCTCCTACGCTCTGCTTCGGTGTTGGTGGTAAAGCTGCTTTCGCCGACCTGTCGGGCAATTACCTGCTCTGAACATTAGAGCTCGACCATGGACAATGGACTATTGGTGAGGCCTACCGTCACTGTCGAGAGCAACAAAAAATCGACATTATTGTGCTCTGTCTCACCCTCTTCAAGTCTCATGATAATATAAATGGAGAGAGCCTGCATCGCGGCAAGTAGTTCCCATTTGTTCAGCTTCGCGTGCTTCATGCTTCAGTCAGTGACTCTTCCGTCCCATAACAGAAAGATTGATCTGCAGACAGCGTACCTCCGCATGCAGTCGCTCACATTCCCAATGAACGTTCTTCCAAAATAACTTGCGATTGCCTCTCGCCGGTCCACTGGTCATATGCACGAGACTGATGCAGTTGGTCAACGGCTCCATGTCCTCGCTCTTGGCATCTAGACGGATCAGGTGGGGATGAATGAAGGGGGGAAGGATGCTGTCACGTAGCATCATCTTGGTGTAAGACCTCAGGGTGTGTAAAATCAGATTCGCGGACCTCTGTGCTCCCACATTCAGTCTCGGACGCTGCAACAGCGAGCGGATGTTCTGAGCTGGGGCCATGGGAACCCACAAACTTGGCGTGAGCTGCTTCTGTTCCATCGGAACTCTCGAGCCAACAGCCTCTGGCAGAGACTCTGGGGACGGGTATTGACCGGTCTCGGTGCATATTATAGGATCGAAAAGATTGTTGGGGCCTGGTGTTGCGTGACCGGCTCCAAGCAGAATTTGGTCGAGAAACCCGAGGTCCAGGCTCGATCCAGCGAGCCCAGTTTCCGCATACATCGCTACATCATCGCTAGTTTCACATACACAGTCTGCGTTAACAGTCTGATTGGACACATCAGGTGTGATCGATTGGCTGGTCCATGCATCGTCCTGTTCATTTCTGCGTCGTGCGTCTCGAGGAGTCCGAGCTGGATACTCGCACTCAATGGCCGTTATCACGCAACGGGAGCATCTCGGATGCTGCTGATCGCAACGCGCCTTTCTCTTCGCACAGGCCATGCAAGCGCGCGAACGCGGTGAATTTTCGTTCTTCCGTGACCGACAGTAATACCCATGCCTCTTGAGCGTAGATTCTGCAGGGTCCTAGTGTCAGGCAGACGTGCGGTACATAGTTTCGGGACGGACACTTACCCTTGTCGAAGGGCTTGTTGCAGCGCCCGCATCGTAATACAGTAGGAGCCAAGTTCGGTCTCTGCATATTTTCTTTTTTTAAATTCAACTTGCACCGCATGAGATACTGAATTCGATGGGCGGAGCCTATCTAAGTATCTTGAACACTTGTTGCATTTGTCAGCGATCTTGGTAAGCGGTAATCCTGCAACGGAGTTAGGGCTAACTGCTGAGCTGGAGCCAGGCGGGACCTGCCTGATTGGGAAAGGACTGTCGGGCGGAACATTTTGTCAACCTCAGGCGCCAAGGCGGAAAATCTCTGTATGCTTCACCCTCCAACCCGATAAGATGCCCTCTATTCGATTGCGGAGTCCTGAGGCTACCGAATTAAGACGCGATACTCGTGATGAAGTTAGATGAGACACTTCGTTTCTTATCTCGGGGAGGCAATTTTGTCAATACTGTCGATTTTGTAGCCATGCCTAACAAACGCACCCGAAGTGAAAGAAACATAAAGACTGGGTTGTCAGCATTTAGTAGTTCTATGATTAGGGATCAGCATCAACGTGCAGTACTTGCCATCGGTCTTCCCGCTACCCCTCGTCTTTCTTTTGGTTCGACAAGAACGAAAATAGCGATCTACAATGGCACCCTTCCCCTCCCCAACCGCCGTGTGGCACGACAAAGCCTACCCGGAGATCTCCCCCTCGCGCCCCGAACTTTCCGCGCACGGGAAAACCATTCTCATCACCGGCGGAGGCACCGGCATCGGTGCCGAGACCGCCCGCCGCTTTGCTCAAGCCGGCGCCGCCCGCATCGCTCTCCTCGGCCGCCGTGAGCTGCCTTTGCTGGACACCAAGGCCTCGATCCAGCGGGAATTTCCGGCTGTCGAGGTCTTCACAGCCCCCACGGACGTCACCCGCCAGAGCGAGGTCGACGCCGCCTTCAGCCAGTTTCTCAGACCCGGAGGGCAGATCCATGTCCTGGTGAGCAACGCGGGGATGATCGGCCCCATGGTGCCTGTGGCCGATGCCCCCGGCGAACAGGCCCTAGACGCCATCCAACAGAACCTACACGGCGCGTGGTGGGTGGCGCAGGCGTTCTTACGCTGCGCAGCGCCCGGCGCCGTCATCATCGAGACCTCCTCCAGCGCGGCCCACGTGAACTTCGGGCCCGGGTTGGCCCCGTACAGCGTCGCCAAGATGGCGGTGTTCCGGTTGTGGGATGCGGTCGGGTTCGAGAATCCGGAGTTGCGCGTGTATCATGTGCAGCCCGGGGTCGTGGACACGGCGATGAACCGCGAGGCTGGGGGCATCGAGGCACTCGGATTCGAGGATAATGGTATGTTCCTGCTTTTTCTTTCTTTTCCCCTTTTGTTTTGTTTTCTTTTTTTTCTCTTTGTCGACCACAAGATGAGAAACTCCGGCTCAAGAAGAAAGGACGGCCAGCTGACTTGGTAATTCTCTTCCGCCTACAGTGGATCTACCTGCGAGCTTCTACGTCTGGCTGGCCAGCTCCGAGGCGCAGTTTTTGCAGGGCAAGTACTTGTGGGCCAATTGGGATGTGAGCGAGCTCAAGCGGAATGCGGAGGAGATTCGCTCTACCTCGCGACTGGGCATTCAGCTGGGCGGGTGGCCGTTCGCAGATGATAGCTGGAGGCTTAATTGGGAGTCTGAGAATGTGTAAGGGTGCACCCCGGCCCCGGCCCTGGATGGCCACCTGGCAGTCCCAGGTGGGTAGCCAGGCTGAGGGCTCACTGCGGGGCTCCTAGGACTCTGCGGTAATCAACCCTCCCATCCCGCTTGCTGGAACCGGAAATTTCGCCTGTTATCCATTATTTAGCCCTGGCAGTTCTGTCTGAAGATTCTTCGTTGTGGGTAGGACACGGAATTTCCTCTCTTCACTCTAGCCTCCCTTGCCTCGTAAATGCACCGCATGCTGGTGTGCATGGCTTCAGGGCTTAGCAGGGTTGTGGAGGCACCCTGCCTGTTGTCATTGGCGTCCGATTCCCTACTATCTATGCCTCCTATAGACAGCACAGTAACACCGAGAAAATGCCCAGTGTTGGATTGTGATAAGATAGGCACTTTTCGCTCCCGCTCTCCCTCCGTTGTTTAGAAAGCTTGGGACTGGGTGTCCGTTTCCAAGGAACCGCAGAATGAGCAAGCAAGCCTCGCCCTATACAAATGAGGTGTGAAGCTCGTAGAGGGACTGCATGTCTAGACCATTGGAAGGTCAGTGTCACTCAAAACAACACCTCGTGTCCACGCAAATGTATATCAATGAAGTCATTACAAGACTGGTTGAACAACGTGCAGACTTTAATGTGTGTGCAGATGGAGGCCTTAGAGGAGGTCGTCGAGGAACTATGCCTGGAGTGCGCTCCTCCAAACAAAAGCCATCGACTAGAACGCTTGCGGCACTTTCAAGCGGATTTACGGGGCTTTGTGGGGGAGTGGGATTGGCTGGCTGACAATGAGTTGGCGCGCTACTTTCATAGTCCGTGGTCGCGACGTGAATGGGACCAACTGCGTTAGGACTTGAAGTTTATAAGGCAGTCTTTGGTTCAGGAGCTTACTGACTCGGTCTGGAACAGGCTCTACGCCCATTTTGATCGGTTCCGGGACGTGTTACGCGCTCGCGGCCGCTCAAAGCGCTTCAACGACATGCTGCAGGAACGCCTTGCCGGGTCATACCAGAGGGCCGCCAATTTGCGTCTCCCGGAAGACAACCGCGTCCAGCTCATGTGGTTCCTTCACGCAGCCTGTGAGGCTCGATACCCACGGGCCGACCCCAGGCTCCGGGTGCAGATCAGCAACCTCATATGGAGGCGTCGCAGAGTCATTACGCGTCAATCAAGCCACCTTCCGCCCGCGACGCTCGACTTCACTCGCACCATTGAGTTTCCTCCGATCCCCGGGATGCTAGCTGGTAAGCACTTCATTCGGTGTCCTTACTGTGAGCACCGATTTCTCCGCGATCTTAGTCAATCGAAGTGGAGACGCCACCTGATAGACGACCTGCGGCCGTATATTTGCATGTGGGCGCTGTGTCCACACACGTTCGGCTCCATTGACGCTTGGCTCAACCATCTCAAGGACGCCGATGCCCACCCTACGAAGCTTCTGCCTTCATTCTTGAACGAATGCCCCTTCTGTGGTATTCCTTGCGCCGATTCCCAGTGGTCCTCGGTGGAGAAGCTGCTGAGACATATTGCAGAACATCATCTGGAGGAACTTTTTCTGTTGGCACTTCCGGGGGGGCCGACGGATCTGTTCTCGAATGTCTTTCTGAGAGAAGAGAAGATTAGCCTGGAGCCTTACGAGGCTCCCGAGGTTCCTGAGGCTCATGAGGATTATCATAGGCCTTTCGGGAGCCCAGAGGATGATGAAGTCGAAGAGAGTGTTGATACAGAGGCAGACGACGGCCTGACCTCTGAGGGATTCCGCTCTCCTCGCTCCTTGATTTAGCGAAGCCTCGTGTTGACTCTAACTACTCCATCTCTCTTTCGAAGTGCCGGTAGAATGCACCTAGACGTTTTGTGCCCTATGTCGGGAGACAGAGCGAGGGTTGGGGAGAGCTGACACGCAGAGCTCTATTTCTTTACGATAAATTATTATTTACTCTGGTGATATTTATACTACCATTGCAGCTACCATTGCAGCGCTTTACACTCCCAAGACCTGAAAGTCATGTGTGGAGCTGGTTGGTTCCCTTGCCGGAAAGCGGGACAAAAAGCCGGTGAACCTGTCCCGGTCCTCCACACGTTCTCCGCTCCGACATAGCGATGTACTCATCGACACAGTGGAGCGGCCCCAGAAAACTACCCCAAGCATGGGAACATGATTACAGGCAAAGGGAAGGATGGGAGGGGAGTCTGTCTCCCTTATGCCATCAACCGTGGGGATGAGCGGTCCCTTGGTGTACCCCTCCCGTCTCTACCGTTTGTACCCTCGCGGCCGCCGGCCTCCTGAACAAAGAACTGCATCCAGGCCCTCACTTTTCCCGCTCTGTGATCTCCACAATAGCGGCGACTCTGGTGAGAAGATACCGGAGAGCATATTGAGTTTATTATGCTATGTTGTCTGTCAGATGTGGTGAAGACTGCCGATAGATGGGCGGATGGGCACGGATAGCATTGATGTGTTGTTGACATCCACCTGCCAAGATTGATATTTCCCTGACTGTCACTACTATGTACAGCGGATGCTCCAAAGTGGCGCCTCTGGAGCAGCTGCGTGAGTCAGACGAACGCCGCAAGTAGAGAGCAAAACGCGACGCCAACCCCTCAGACATCGCGCCTCTTTGCTCCGGCCTGCAAACGAGGTCAATGCAGCCTCCCCCTTCTATTCGGGTCTTGCGTGGTCTCTACTCTGCCTTGCGCAGCTACAGAAGAAGAGAACGAATGTGACAAAATGCATATAAACAGACATAAACATTCCCTAGTCATCAGCATCAGCAATGTGGAGAAGGAAAACAAGTCGATTCCCATATCCTATTCTTTCTGTTGGGCGCTGACAACCACTCCCCAAAATGGCGAATTTCAACGCAAACATCAATACCATTTCTACATATTTGGACGAAACCAAAAGGGTGGGCCGCGACGTCACCATCAAGCTTGTAGGCTGGTTTGTATGGTTGCTCGGAGACCGGTCAATCTTGGAAGCGCAGAAGAGACTCTTGCGCTCCAAGAATGATGCAGAAGCTGCTGAGGCTTTCAGAAAGGCACTCTTGAATGACAACTGATTGCTTGCGACAAGCGTAAGTGAAGAGTGATGGCATCAATGTGGTTGGCGTGGTCTCTGGAACAACACTGATCGCAATTAGAGCTCTATAATGAATTTGTCGTGCGTCAGCACGACAAATTGGCGGATTTGCCTCCCAGCGGGAGAGTTGCATCGACGGAACACGTCTGTTTGTGTGCTGCAAGATCGGGAAGTGAAACAGTTTAGCCAGCCTTCACATCTGTTGGAAAGTCATGTTCTGACTTCCACCTCCCATAGACAGCCAGTGTCATGCCATCGCCTCCACCGGTCGGTGTATGGTACCCTGAATTGTCATGAACCGTTCAACTGTCTGCCTTCTCCTCCTCAGACGGCGTACGGAGTACCTCGCACTTGACGGCGTCTCTTCCAATTCTCCCTGCGCGTTGGGGGGGATCTTCCCCCGTCGAAGCACCTGCTCTGCGTTCTCCATGCTATCTTCGCACGGTCGCCCGCAGAACTACTCGCAGTGTGAACCAGACTCAGGAGGGCAGTCATCGGCGGTCAAGGGGAGTGAACTATCCTGCCGTTCATGGACGGACTCGCATTTGATGCTGTCTGGTTGTTTTGGGCTGGCCTCCCCTCTATGCATCGCCTTCCATCGTCCTTCAATCAACTTCACTTCTTGCGTTGAACCGGTATCTGCCTCCACCATCGATGCACCTCTCCATCCTCGCAAGTCCAAGTTGCTGGTCCCCAGCCATCGCTTCACCGATGACGTCTAGAAACACCTCCCCACGCTGAGACCTTGTTGAGGCCATCCATCCTCACACAACCCCAAGAA
This sequence comes from Aspergillus fijiensis CBS 313.89, assembly GCF_003184825.1. Classification (NCBI taxonomy): domain Eukaryota; kingdom Fungi; phylum Ascomycota; class Eurotiomycetes; order Eurotiales; family Aspergillaceae; genus Aspergillus; species Aspergillus fijiensis. Next base: position 166,725 of record NW_024469009.1, on the reverse strand, counting down.
TGGTTGCACAAAGCCACGAAGACCAGGCAGCACACCCAAAATGTCCAGTCCCACGGTTACTCTACCCATGCGCACGCACAGTGTACAGTAGCTACAGTAGCTAGCTAAGTACGGTCCGAGCCGAGCTACCAAGACCAGCGAGCCGGGTGGAATGTGGGTATTTTCCTTGAGGGGCAAGCTGCTTGGGTACTGTACATTAACCATCTCTGGCCCTAGATAGGTAACTACGAGGGTACTACCTTGCCTGTTCTCCTTCCATCCCGCTGAAATCCACCCATTGTTCAAAGCGACCGAATCGGTCGGTTGAGTGGAATAGCACCTCTTCTTCTGAGGCTCCAACCTAGTAACTTACAGTACCTTACTTCCTGGTAGCCACTCCTTCCTCTGATACCTCCTTATGTTCTTCGCAGAAGTATGAATAAGGTAACCTCGCCTTGATCCATTATTTCGAAATCTTCATCTACCCCTCGCGATCAGTGAACGAACAGCTTCATCCTTCGTCCTTCCTAGGTTTTCTTGCTGCAGGACTACCTCAGGTATCTGCACGGGGCGGTGAGCTGGGACCAATCCGAGGCCGGAGACTGCAACAGGATTCTGCCACTTCGAGTGAGGGCTACTAGTAGTGCCTCGTCGTCAGTCGATCCACCAGACGACGAAAGCTATCGTGATGGTGGTGGTGGTGGCTGTCGTCGTCGTCGTCGTTGTTGTTATTGTCTTCCGGCAAGGCGGCCGCGGAGGGATGCTTGACAAGAACCTTGGCCACCCACCAGTACTCAACCGCATGGATGATGAACCCGGCCCGTTCCGTACTGGGTGAATCCGACGCGCCGCGGCCCAGGTCATCCCAGTGGGCCTTCCATCGGTCCAGGCCCCGGTCGACCGCATCGAAGATCCCGGGTTCGTCCGTGAGGGCGTGCAGGGCCAGCAGATCGAACAGGACACATTGGAGTGCTGCCGTATTTTGTGAAGTTAGTCAATCACGCGAGGGGCGAAGCTTACGGGGTCGGGCCGGTCCCACTCACCCGACAGAACGAGGAACGATCCAAAGACCGTGCTAGGGAGGTAGGCGTCACGGTGCGGAGCGCGACCTTCGGCCCGCATCAGGGCGCGCAGGACGGATCGGACCCGGAGGGGCGCACGTGACGGCTCGCTGGGGATGCCGACGAGCTGCTCGAATTCGGGGGTATCGCGGGCGTGGAACAGGTCGTCCCGCTCGGGGATCGCGAAGAGTACCTCCTCGAGCCGGAGCTGGGCTGGGTAGCGGAAGAAGATCACGCAGTAGCAGTCCAGAAGGTAGATGCCGGCCATGACCCTGATGCAGCTTAGTCAGTTTGGGATGCACTCTGTAGAGGGGTCAGAAGCCACGGACCGAACCAGCCCCTCTCGGAGCAGATACGCGTCCCGGCCAGAGATGCGGGGAACGCAGTCATTCGCGATCCGGTTCAGGTTCAGCATGCGGATGGCGGTGAAGAGCGCCGGTAAGCGCTGCAGGCGCATTCGCCGAATGCTGTCCGGATTCTGCTTGTACGCCTGCAGCGTCACAACGAGCATCGTGGCTTGGAGGGTTTCCAGAGTCCTGGGGTCGTTCAGGGCGTTGAGGCCTGGATTCATTAAGTGCTGGAAAGACGGGCCGCTGAATATCAGGTGCTCGGTTACGCTTGAGTACGTTTCTAGATCACTGCCATTGTAAGGGGAGGTGTACACCGCTCCGAGGAGCACCATGGTCAGGATAAGAAGCGTCGATGCTTCGCCCAATCGAAAGGTTGCGGGGTTGATGAAGTGATTGTGGAAGGCGTTGTCGAAAAACGCTTCAAGAAATCTGGCGATGTTCAGCGGCGTGAAGAGCTGTTTCGCGCTGTCGAAATCCACCAAGTGATCTGGTGGAAGACACTGACCATTTTGCAACAGAGATAAAATCTCGGACGACGTGTGTTCGAGCTCTCCCAAGTCAAACCGGTCCCCGGGAGCAGGGTGTATGCTGCAGGAGGGATCCAAAGTAGCAGTGTTGATGAATGATTTGAACAGGCTTTCCCAGGATTCTGTGACGATGTGGGGGTGGTGGGATTGATGGTTCACCGCACAGCATGCGGATCGCGAGTCTGCGGGGTTGCACTGAGACAGCAGTCGGAGACTCTCGTATCGTGATTCGTTCTCGACATCAGTGTAGTGCAAGAGGAACGGTATGGACAGTTTGACAGACTGAGAGATGGGAGCCGCTGGACTTGATGTAGCAAGGCTCGCCGGCGACTGCTGGCCTGGAGGCTCGTTGGGAGAGATGGATTTTCGGGAAAGGCTATGCGGACGAGTGAATGAGCATTCCAGGCCCCTTTGCAGGCAGGCCTCGCACGGGCAGTCCCCGTCGCAGAATGATCGAGCTGTAGCGCAGGAATTGCAGGCCGTTCGCTTTCTTCCCGCCTTGCCGGGATCAGAAGGGTTCTGGTCGCCAGCATTGTGCTTGCATGTTCTGAGATGGCGACGTAGAACGTCCCTGGGTGTAGAGTAAAGTTAGACGAATGGACCCCAGTGGATCTAGGGTTATTAATACCTTCTCCGATAGGCACCACCACAGTGGTTGCAAGTGAGCTTGGTCACCGGCGCATCTAGCTAGGGTTCAGATTTGCCGGAGGACTAATGCAAGGGTGGAGTGGCTTACGGCTGGCTTCATGTCGTCGGAGGTGGCTCTTAGTGGTGAATACTTTGTGACATACACTACAAGCCACTGTAGTCTGTGGGTCGCATGTCGAAACTGTTTGAAACTTGTGATTGACTGGAACCTGGGATACCGTCGAGGGCATAGTAGCAGGAGCAGAAGTGCATGAGGGGGAAAAAAAAGAAAGAGCGGAAAGAGGAAGACAAAGACGGCTGGAGGCAAGTGAAAAAGCCCAAGTGGGGCCCGGCGGGAAGACCTTACTACTTGCGGAATTCTAGTCGGGAAATCCCACATGCTAGTCGGAAAACCCACATCAGATTGTATACTACACCATCCCCTCCTACTTGCCAGTTCCATAAACCCAGCAGCAGATATTATACAGTCCTTAGTGAAAACGTCCCTCCGTTATCCCCACAACATGCATCTGTTACGCATAAGCTCTGCACGGGTGATCAATTATGGTAGGCCGATCTCGAAACCGTTATGGATTGCAGCTGACCTCCCTCGTTTGGCATTCAGAAGTGGCATCCCCATGCCTTCAGTCGCGCGCGCACCCAACTCGCCTACCGCTTCCCCCTCGCGCATTCTACTCAGTCAAGTCTTTCCACCACTCGAACCATACAGAAAACAGCACCCCTTCACCATCCACCTCTCTCTCAACCGAAAAACGACCCATGAACCTAGCCGAGCACGTTCTGTACGCAACCACCCTACCTCCCTTAGGATCTCAGGGCTGACCTCCGCAAGCACCACCTTCGACCAGATCGTCAACTGGGCGCGACAGGGCTCTCTCTGGCCGCTCAGCTTCGGGCTCGCCTGCTGCGCCCTCGAGATGATGCACGTGTCGATGCCGCGCTACGACCAGGACCGGCTGGGGATCATCTTCCGGGCGTCGCCGCGGCAGGCGGACGTGATGATCGTGGCGGGCACGGTGACCAACAAGATGGCGCCCGCGCTGCGGCAGTGCTACGACCAGATGGCCGAGCCCCGCTGGGTGATCAGCATGGGCAGCTGCGCCAACGGCGGCGGCTACTACCACTACAGCTACAGCGTCGTGCGCGGGGTCGACCGCCTCGTCCCCGTGGACGTGTACATCCCCGGGTGCCCGCCGACGGCCGAGGCCACCCTCTACGGGGTGTTTCAGTTGCAGAAGAAGATGCGGCGGACGAAGGTTACCCGGATGTGGTATCGACGGTGAAAGTTGTCGCTGATGGATGGAGAGTGGGCCCTTTTTCTCCCGTTGGTGTTATTTATGTGTTTGGTATTGTGGTGTTATACTCAGGTTGCAATGTTGAGTAGCCGGAAGAGTCACGTAGCTGGACAATTGTACTACATCTGCTTACTCGAGCTCGAAATGTTTCTGGTGGGTGACATACTAAGCTATACGAGTTGTTTATTTGCACAAGATGGAATGAGAAACATTTCAAGATACAGTCGGGATTGACACATGTTGATTGAGAATGTGGCAACATTAGAGTTCGAAACAGGATCCAAAAATGTTTTTCAGTAGGAAGGTAAGATTAGTCGGTAAAGCCAGTCCAGCTTTGTGGCCCTGGATCAAAAAGTGCAAACGGTAAGCAGAATGAAAAGCCTGGGTATCATGAATCACCGGAGAATGGCAGAGCCTTGACCCGTTCAGTACTCCGTACATACGTATACACACCTTCAAAACCAGCCCTAACCTACCTGCGCCCACCCTCTTCCGCACACTCCCAGCACAACCCACATCCCGCTATGCACCTCTACCCGGGACTATAAATATCCTCATTCTCAATAACAAGTCGACGATCCAACCGCTTTAAAGCAGACAACCTCTCCGCAAACCGCTCCAGCGCCCCCGGGAACACCCTCGCACGGTCCTTGAACACCACCTTCTCGACATTCGGGAAAATCGTCTACATGCCCCAAAGGTCACCTTGTCAGCTCATCCGCCATGGCTATCAACCTTCCCACGAGTCGTGGGTAACGCAACGCACCGGAATCTCCCCAAACAACGCCTCCCACTCCGCATGCCGCACGCAGTACGTATCCGGCCACGACTCGAACCGCGGATCGATCTCCAGCACCTTGACCCGGCCGCCCCGCACCGGCGGCACGCACGACAACTCACCCCCTCCCGCCCCGGGACACACCAAGGTGACAGACTCCAGCCGCGGGAACTCGACCTCGCGCAGTGCGGCGCCGTACCCCTGCGCGACCGGCTCGGAGACGGTGACGAGGCGGGCGCGCGTCACCATCGCAGCGTACATCTGTCGGCGCGCGGGGTCGGCGATCCGCACCAGGCGGTCGGGGAGGTCGTTGCTGCTGTGCGATGAGTCGAGGTCGTCGCGCCAGAGCATGGGGAGGGTCACGGCTGACCAGGGGCGGTTGACGAGGGCGCAGCGGTACAGGGCGCCGGTGCGCGTGTAGTGGTATCTGGTTTCGGGCTCGTCCGCGTCCTCGTCGCAGAGGATGTCGGAGACGGAGCCTTGGTCGTCGCAGTCATCGGTGGATGGGGTGGGGGTGGGGGTGGATTCTCGGAGTCGGGGTGCGCGCGTCACGGGCCAGGTGTTGAGCGTGTCGGCGTGGATCCAGGCGATTATCTCCGTCAGGAGCTCGGGGAGAATGAGGGCGCGATGGCCGGCTTTTGTTGGTGTGGGTGGATTCATGGTTGAGACAGTGCTTTGGTGGTGAGTTGGTGGAAAATGGCGGCGGGCTGTATCCTTTTCAGTGGTGTTGCGATGCGTGTACATTCTGCACGATTGCACGTGGGGTCGGATGGGGCTGACGCTAACAGCCGAGTGAGTCACACAATATGTTAAGCTTGGACCACTATAAGGTTGGCTTGTATAGGGCTTAGCTTGTGTCTGTGTTATCGGGGGCCCGCATGGGTTACACAGCGGCTGCATTACGGAAGACTGCATCGCGCGTGGCGCGACGGGTGTAGGCCGCAGATGGCGTAGTGGTAGAACGTCGTCGGCTGGGCTGCGGGTGACAGTAAGACTTGGGGCCCTTATCGAGTCCTGGAGCCTTTGGATTTAAATCCTGTTGCAGCAATATCTTCTTCTCAAAAGGCGTCTATTTTAGTAGACCCCTGGAGGAGCCGATTTGATCTCATGTATGTTAGAGCTGGAAACAATCCGGCGTGTTCAAAGTATTCGGGAATAGTTCCATTTTAATTCGGCACCTTTATAGCTAGTATACCCAGAGCACAGGTTCTATAGGTTAATAGAACTATTATTTCTATCATCATCGCGGGTGTATCCATGCATCGGATCACTGTCTCCGATCAAAGTGCGGTGTATGCGGGTAGCCGACGGAATCATGTTAGGAGCCGCAATGACGTCGAAGGACTCGGAATTTCACTCTTTGGAGATATTCAACAAGGAACAAAGCCCAAGGGATCCGCTTATATCATCAAATAGGTCTGTCACGCCTAGGCCAAGACAAACCCATAAAGAGATTCGCACAGAAGATGAATTTTAATTATTACAAGAACAGAAAGCTATCGGTACAGAGAACTTTTTTCGAGCTCGAAAGTCCACTGTGGTGTCTAGGCCAGGATCTATTTCAGGCACCGGGCGCTCCGCGCCGGGGCCCCGATGTCGTATCTGAGCGAGGCGCTGTCGCGCTTGAGCGGGATCGCCTCCTGAGCACAGCTCGGCTCGCTGTAGTAGAATTCGAGGCGTCAGTATCAAGTCAAAGCAAAGAGAATCGCCCAACCTGGACGTCAGTTGAACCCGTACCGATACAGTTGGCATGTCATGCCAGGAATCAGCTCAACAGAATTGATAACACCTGCGGGTCTATACACATTGACGTTAGCACCACCTCCACAACTATTAAAAAGGACTGCTCCTACGTCGTAATGCAAGATCCATCCCCATTGCTGTGGACGTAAGGTCCGAGGAAGTGGTCCTGGGCGAAGAGTCCAGCCTGCATGGATGTTAGCTTCGTCGCAACAATTTTCCGGTGGAGGTCCACTAACCTGGGTCGAGGAGTAAGCCAAAGCGGGAACAATGGCAACCAAGGCACTGGACAGGAAGAGGGCGAACTTCATCTTGGCGGTGTTGGTGGTGGTGGTGGTGGTGGTGGTGGCGGTGGTGGTGGTGGTGGCGGTTGTCGACGTCGATGAGATTGATGATCTTCAATTTGCCACATGCAATCGGCGCGCATTTATAGCAATCAGACTAGGAGTGGTTTCGACGCGAAGCCTCGCGGTTTGTTTGTGTTTTGTCGACCGTAAATGGAAGTATGCAAATCGCAATTTGGTCTTCATACTTTGTGTCACATAGACCAAAACCAAGGGGGACTTTTGGGCCGCGCATTGGCTCTAGGGAGATCAAGAAACCGTGCGGAAACAAACTCCCCGCCCTACCAAGCCGACTTTCCGTGGTTTATTATGGTATGCAGCATTCCGATCGGGGTTGCCGATCCCTTGCTCCTGACCTATGAAGGGCTGCGCAGGTAGGGAATTCTCCGGGACACGGAGTGTTACCCGAGCAGTACATGTGTGTAAAGTTGATTGTCTTGTATCTGCAATGGAAAACAAATACACCATATAGATTTGGTGACATATGATCGCTGAGTATGGGTGGCAGAAATGACTTGGGCTTTTCTGGAGTTGTGGTAGGATACGGCATTTCTGACCAAAACGAGGGTCGGGATTGAAGGGGGGCGAGGGGTGGAGTGGTAAGAAAACAGCTAGACGGATATCAATCAAGGATTCTACAATCGAAGAGCAACTTCTACTAGAAGTCTCCTTCACCCTATTGGCATCCAAGGTTTGTCTTAATTCAGCCAGGGAAGGGGTGGATTTGCCCAAGAACAACCGACCCAAGATTGCGGTACCCGGTGCAAATCTGGTGGAACCCTTCTCAGCCTGGTGGCCTGCATATCGTACTTTCCTCGACACATAAAGACTTCCTCACTACCTGCTCGCCAACAAAGGCTCAGATTCCCCTGCGATCGCCTCCAAAGTGCCGACCACAGCACGTCTCCGCGCCGCCAGCAAGAACAAGAGCCCCTGTCCGACCGCGAAAATTAGACTGTCCACCGCCGGCCACCCCACCCACAGGAACCAGGCATAGACCAACGGCCAAGACAGCGAATAGTCTTCTGGGAAAGGTGGGCAGGTGACCCGAAATGGCCAGGTCCCCGCGAGCAGCAGAAACACAGCCGCCTGAGCACCCAGCCCCCGCACACTGATGCCACTTGGGTGCTGGGGCCCTGAGCGAATCAAGGCAACCACCTGACACAGAAACGCCCCCAGACCTAGCCACGGCACCGCCGGGTTGACGTACAGAAGATGGCAGCCGCTGAAGATCGCGTGCGTGAGATCGGCGTCCGGGTCTTGGTAGAGCAACACGATGAGCAACGCCCCTGGTGCGAGGGAGATGGCGAGGAAGATGCCGTAGAGAGTTGCCGCGTAGATCTTTCGTCTGCGGGATAGTCCCGGGGATGGATACCAGAGACACATGCCAAATCTTGGGGGTCAGTTCTGGTGTGTCAAAGTCTGGAGTGGCTATTAAGCCTTAGAGAAAATTCAACCAGTCGCACTGCTTACTGGAGAACGAAAAGCACCCAGACAGTGGCGAGTTGGCAAAAGTTCAGCCAGTCGCCCCAGGACTTGGGGTTTTCGATGAAGAAGTCTGCGCCATGGGGAAGGCTGATGTAGATCAGACCGACGAGGAGCTGTTCCGTGGCGCAGATGGTGTTGAGGACGACGGAAAAGAGCGACAGGCCTGAGGTGTCCTTGCTGGAATGGGTGAGCTGCAGTTGAGGGGAAAATGAGTAGACGGTCAGGCCGAGGCCAATGCTAGTGGGCGCAGTCTGTTAGTCTGGACGCGATTCCGGCACGGTTCGGACCTACATGCGAAACACGTTATGCAGCATCGGAGAGGTCGATCTTGTCACTCAACACAACACCTGCTGATGAAACTTTAGGGAGAATTGAAGCACATGGATCATAGCCTCCGCGCGAGGTGGGCACGATCCTATATTTAAGATCGGATGTTGTGACTATTAGTACTAGTCTGGTCTAATTTAGTTTGGTCACTATGCTAGTTAAGCTAGTAGGTCCAGCGTTACAAAAGGCTACTTGTACACCCTTGCTGCTGTAGAACAATCGTCATATTATACTTAGTATGCTTTGCGACATTTAGCAGTGATCCTTTATTCCGTAATATCGAGCAGTGGTGACCAGAAACTTACTATCAGCAAGGTCTTCTAGAGCGAACACATCGGAAATGTACATAAGAGAAAGAAACATCAACAAAGCCATTCCATGCCCAGCCTCTCGCTTGTGGCTAAATAAGGTACTCTGTCAACGTCATTGGCCTGCGAAATTGCAGTAAGATTTTAGTGAGATTGTTTGAACCATTTCCCAGGTTGCACAATGCACTGATGGCCGCCGGCGTTCCGTAAAGGGTCCTAGGCGGGAAACTGGGTAGAAGCGGCCGGTTATCATTCGCCTGGATTGCCGGAAGCGAAAGCGCCCGGGTGCTGGAGAAAAGTTCTAGCCGGCGGCCGGCCGTTTTCTGCCTCTGCCTTCCGCTCGGGGCGGATAAATTATGCATACAGGATCTATTTTTAGCCCACATGCTTTTCACAGGGCTTCGTAATCACACAACGTTAACTACACACAATTAGTCAAGTTGATTTGGTTAACTAGTCGGTTGCAGATGCCAGAACTGCGATAGTATCATCTATGTATCTAGTTTCGAAAGGCCGTTCAAATGTAACGTGACTAAAAGGGACACTCCAGTCAACTTGTCCTCAAACTCTTCCAGGGACGGGCTTCACTATCCCTGACTTGAACGCGTCCTTGATCCGACCAAAAAGTTTATTCTTGTACTCGAGTGGCCATTGTGTCACTATAGCTCGGTGGATCGGTGGTTATACCCCGTCGATATCTCCATCTGAGCCCAAGTAACTTGACTCTACTTGCACCCAAACTCTTTTAGTCATTACCCCACATTCCCTCGCATACTATATATATCTCACGTCACGCGGACTTCGTCAACAACATTGCCCTGTGAGTGCTGAGTAGAACCACCGTCCCACAGTGGCAACCCCAGCACGTCAGCTATCCCCTTGCCGAACGTTATGGTAACCGTGTTCTATAAAAATCCCATCACAGCCACCACGAACCAACGGCACCCCCTCCCCCCACCGGATCGTCAAAGATCCGACCCTGCAGATCCGGCAATCTGTTTCAGCTGGGATGACACCATTGATGATTGATCAGCAGCGTTTACCCCACACACATTCATCCACAGCCCCAGGCACAGTACACATCATGTCCGTTGATCATGGATCCGAGCAGGGGTGCGGACTACGTAACCTTAGTCGAACATTTCAATCCTCAGTAGGTATACCTTCTCCAGCACTATCACATGAGCACCCCAGGACCGGGGCCATCCTCAATAAGTCCAGCGCCTATCCGTGACTTCACCGGTAGTCTCGAAGCCATAAACCAAAGAACCAAGAATTGCACCTGCATAGTATGGAGTAGGGATACTCTTTCTTGCAGACAACTAGTTAACTAACCACAATGACTCAATAATCCCAAGCCCGCCGGAATAACCAACCACAAGCGAGGGGCAATCCCTCCCCGTGGCCCCACTCGTGCGGCCAGAAGCCCGGAAGAACGAGACTCCGATTGGCAAGTGGGATTTACCCGCGGCGATCCGGCCTCGCCAGTTTGCCGGGGCTGGATGGACTCCGCCCCGTGGCCGACCGATCGATCGACCCGGTTGCGGGTTCCAGCCTCCCCCCCCTTCTCCCCTTTCCCCTTTTGTGGGATGTGTGGCTTCGGGGAGGCTATTTCGGGCGATGATTGATTTAATGGGTATCATGTTATAGAAGGTCTAGAATCGTTGTGGCTTCGTATTCGTAAATTTGCATAGGTCTGCTTAGTGGGGATCTAGGTGCGATCGATGATTGAGCTTGGGATTGGGGTTTTTGATGACCAGCAGGAGAAATAATGTGGTGTTTGAAAGTATATTCTTCATTATTGGTTCGTCCCTTGCACGGCAAGGGGGAAGGTCTGATCTATGATCTATAGGACGTGGACGCTCTAGGTGGTATATTCTAAGAACAGGAGTGAACGCTAAACAGGATGGATGACGCCGAGATAGTGGAACAAAGGAGATAGGATACAAAAGGAGGAGAGAGTCTTTTGGGCCGTGATCTTGAAGCTCTGCTTCATTATGGAGGAGGAGAGGGATGATGAGGAGAGAGGAAGGGTGAGCGAGCGAGAGGATAGATAGATGAGGTGAAGGTGGTCTGTCCGAGACCATGAGGATGCTCAAAGCTTTCGATCGGATGAAAGCGCGTCAGTAGCTGTTGTACGGACGGGACGTATGAGTGATCCTATGGAGGAGTCGGTCTGGATTGGAGCAGACGGATTGCCGATGGAGTCGGAGGTGGAGAGACACCGGATACGGCGTGGTTCCCTGGGTCTGGTGAAGACCGGTAATGGGTGGTTGGGGATTGATTGAGTTGATCAAAGACGATGAGACGGGGTCGAGAACGAGTGAAGATTAGGTAGGTTGAGTTCAACAGGCGACAACAGGCACTCCAGATTGAGACCAGTGCACACTGCCACTCCGGCGGGAGAAGATCTTCTCCATGCACCGGCGGCCCTTGTCGAGGAGGCTCTTCTTCTCAGTGGGCTCCGGGGCCCATTTGATAGACGGGGTCTTCACGGCGGTCGACTTGACAGCGGCCGACTTCATCGGGGCAGGAGCCGCGGACGAGGGCTTGGAGCCGCGGCGGGAGCGCCGGGGCGGGACGGGCAGGTCGTTGTCGAGGTCATCGTCGCTGTCGCTACCCATGGAGCGGATGTGAACTTGGATGTCCCGCTTGACGAGCTCCATGGACTTCTCATGGACGCGGGCGTGGCCGAGGCACCGGCGCAGATCGGGCTGCTTGGCGCTGCTTTCGTGTTCATACTTCTCGCCGGAAACGAGGCAGAGGTGGAGATGGAGCGAGGATTTGGTCGCGAAGGGGGAGCGACGCTGAGGGCGCACAGGGGGAGGAGGGGTCGGTTTGGTGAAGAGGAAGGAAGAGGTGTAGGACATTGTAGGTTGGGATTGGGTGGGTTGGTGGTGGGCGAGAGACTCGATAGTGGTGGTATGTACGCAGGCACTACTCCGTCACCCAAAGGGCGGGGAGAGTCAAGGTGAATTGGTGTTGGTCTGAAGGGGGAAGGAAACGTAGAGCTGCTTGCTTGGTTGACACTTTTTTTTTCCTTTCCATGATTGCCGGACCTTCAGAGTCTATATAGGGTGCCAGGGGAAGCAAAGCCAGCTTGCGATAAGAAAAGCGCGAGTAGGTCATGGGGTGAGCAAAAGTCTGCTTGCCAGGGCTCTAGAACTTCCCCCGGTGGATCAGTAAGTGGATCCGCCCATCAGTGGCCGACTGTTCCAGCCCTGCCATCAGGCCGACAAACCCCTCGACCGCCACTGCCCAACTGACAAAATTGCTCAGGAACCACTCGGTGACAATGGATCATGAAACGTTAATGATAATGCACGGCCAGGGCCACTGCCAATCAGCGAGTGGTTTCACGCCCATGCGATACAGGCACACAGGCACAGGCAGGCACCGGGTGTGATAGACTGATAGCAAAGACCTCACCAGCCAGTGAATAAGGTTCCTTACACTCGAAGAGGGAAAGATGTCCGTGCACGGGCACGTGGGTCAGATAAGCGATTCATAATGCATTCGGTGTTCATTTTTTTTATTTTTGGGGCCGGGTGGAGCACTCTCTGTGTGTGGCTTTGAAACCTGGAAGTCTCGAGCATCGACGCGACAGCTCGATCACCTTCACAACTCACCAGGTGTACGAGTCTTTGGCCCAGAGTCAACGACTCCACCACAGTAGCGCTGACGTTCCCTTTGCTGCTGCCCCTCCTTCCCCCCTCCCTCCCTCTCTTCCTCCCCCTCTATTAGATGGTGTCATCAGAGTGGCAATTTTCAGCGGCCAGATTGACACTGACTCACTGAGTCACCGCCATTCACCACCGACTGGGTCAATTGACGCGATCCTGGTGCGTAATTTCTTCTAATTGCGTCCTGTGCCTGGACCAAGGACGATTCCATGACAGTCTTAGATTGAGTGATGGCGTCAGAAAGCAGAATCCATCCCACCATTCTCAATCAATAGTGTGTGTGATCTGTGAGGGTGATGCATTATCAACTTCGGGATGGGGGAGGTGTCAATCAATCCTCGGACCGGCCAACGGAATCGGCCCCCCGATAAGAATTAGCGTGTCTGGTGCAGCTCGCAAGCTACCTGCAGCATGAGAGTTTCCGATCAGCAGATCGACACTCGCTCAACCGTACTTCCCTGCTTGAGATGATTTGGTTTCTGCAATCTGCAGCCCGCAGCCTGCAGCCCTCCGCTGGTGGCTTATAATTCGGTGAACCTCCCCTTCTTCTATATTTTGTGATCTGTATTATCTGTTTGTCTGCATGAACCACCCTTCGATTACATTTTATTCATAATTCCCATATTCCGCCGCCAACTCCGGTCGCAAAAGCCAAAAAAAAAATAAAAATAAAAAAGCCACATTTCCTCCCGCTTACCGTCGGCGTGGCACCAACGGGTTATGTAAGCCACGCGCACAACGCTGGTTAACTTTGTTTATTTTTTTTTTACCCTGTGTGCCATCATCCATCCTTCGCATCGCTTCAACTTGACTGACGGCGACACAACCTGCTCCTTTGGGCAAAAGCAGTGGAGGAAAGTGATGACTCGAGTGGGCAGGTGGCTTGCCATTGCCCCTCCTCCCTTCCTCCCCGATGGTCAATGCATCGCGTCCATTGCTTGGATGCGTGATTTTTTTTTCTTCTCTTGTGGCCTGCGAAACTCTATCAGCGGGGAACAAGCAAGCCTTTAAGTTATACTCCGTCCTCCGTAGGGACACTATCGACAGTCGGCACGCCACATACGGACGTTTTCTCTGGTTCCGTCAAAACCTAGCTAGTAAGCTCGTGTGAGTCGATGGCGATCTAGAACGAGTCTATTTTTCCTGCATTGCTGTGGTTTCTGGTTGTGCGCAATGCGACGGCGGCTAGTGCTGTGCGGTGTCGTGCTAGTTCTTCAGTCTTCACACAGTGACTTAAGGTCTACTACGTAGTCTGACTGCTGCGCAAAGACGCACCGGAGGTCTGAGCTTAATCCCCCCTTCTCCTACCCCTACCCTCCCCATCCCCCTTTCCATGCTCCCTTTGACTCCTGCGTGCCCAATCACCGAGATTGCGATGCCCACGCGGATGGCGTCGCCTAAATTGCGATTGCAGCGGGAGGGTCGGGAGTATCATGGATCAACGGTCGGGATTCCTGGCCTCTGGCCCTTTTCCTCCCTATCTGACCGCGCAGCAGTGCCAAACCCGGGCTTGGGTGTTCAATTTCTTGATTCTTGTCTAGAATGTGGAGTGGAGTTCACCCGTCGGGTACTGGATGCTCTAGAAGGTGGATGGACCCTGAGGGTTAGGTTATGCCTAGTCTACAACTCTGGACTACGTACCTAGTTCACAGAGTCGATAGCTCCGCGCGTTTGGCATTATGCAATCGAATTGCCCCTCCCCTCCCCTCCCCTCCCCTTCCCCCTCCACCCTTCGTCCTTGAATCTGTTCACATGACTCTCAGCCAAATTGATTGCAATCCTGCATGCATATATACCCCCCCCATCTGCCTGCCTGCCTGCCCCTCTTCGAAACATTTACCCAATCCACCGAAGAACAAAGCAAAAAGCCGGAGATCTATTAAATCACTTTGCCGACAAGGCAAGAATCCCGAACTCCAGGGTTTGCTTTTTCGCTTTTTTTTTTTTTTTTTTTTTTTTTTTTTTTTTTTTTTTGCTTTTCCCTGGATGAAGTATCTTCGGTCCCTCCCCCTCTTTTTCTTTTTTTTTTTTTTTTTTTTTTTTTTTTTTTTTTTTTTTTTTTTTTTTTTCTTTTTTTCGCCTGCCGGCTTGGCTGGCTGGTTGCTGGTTCGGATTGTTGGCAGTGATAAGCCACGGCCACTAGACCCGAACCGGAAATCCCGGATCTCGGAGATCAGCCGGCGCCCATGGATTGGGATTGTGGTTGGTGTTACTATCTGTCACCGGCACAAAACCAAAAAAATCCAACGAAAAGGAAAAGTCGTTGGCGGAGTCTTATCAGTATGCAACAAGGATAAGCTATGGAAGGGATGGATCGATTATTCCATCGCCCAGAGGTTGTCGAATGTCCATGCGGCGGGATTGCCGAAGAAGAATTCGTCGAGGGAGAGGTCTTCTTGGCTGAAGGTTGGCTGTTGTGTGTTGATCAGTTGGGATGTTCTGATGTTTTCTTCGAAAAAGGGGTTGGGGAAAGGTGCGAACTCACTCGGGATAAGTCCGGGTCGAGGAGAGACGCTCCGCTTAAGTCCGGGGGTAGATGGAGCTGGGCGGTGGTGTCGGGCGGGTTCATCTATGCGACCGTCAGGACACTCGCCAACACAACCTTCATCTTCCACTTATTCTGGGAGAATGAAAGGGAAGGCGACCACTCACCGTAACCAGCCGCATCGGGAACAGAAGCTCCTTGGCCTTGCGCAGATCCTCCTGATGCGCCAGCACCCGATGATACTGCCGCACCACCTCGTAGATCGCCTCCTCCTTCTGCACCGCCGGGTGCGCCGGGTCGGGGAGCCGCGACCGCAGAAACGCCGCCGCCGCCGCGATGTACCAGTAGTGCGTGTACCCGGTGCCCAGGCGGGTGGTCTTCTCCTCGAGGAGATGCAGGACCGCCTCGATGTAGTGGATCAGCGTGGTGCTGTTGGATTGGAGGAGGATGTTATCTTCCCTGCCTTATCAGTCTGTTTGCTCCTCGACGTTTCAGATGAAAGATGGGGCTGACGTACCGTGCACGCTGGCAGCGATGTACATGTTATGGCAGATCACCAGCGCGCTCTTGAAGTAGTCGTGGCGTAGGAGCAGCAGGAGGTGGTTCCCCGCCTCGGTGAGCTGGCGGTGCTGGTCGATGAGCCGGAACGCGGCGTTGAAGCACACCATCCGCGAGAGCGAGTAGCGCGGGTTGGTGTCCGCCTGGCGTGCGAAGGGCGCATGGAGCAGGATGAGGAAGTGTCGGAGCTGGATGTCCAGCAGCGCGCGGGGCAGGGCTGGGTTACGCCCTCGCCCTGACGCGCCCGGGGTGCGGGTGTCGTCGTCGTCGGGCCACGGGGGCAGTCTGTGCAGCGCGGCTGTGATCCGCTCCTCGCTGCGGAGCACCTCCTCGTACACGGACTGCGCGTGAATGTCGTTGACGAGGGAGTTCAGGGCGGTGCGGAGCGGGAAACTAGACGCTGCAACCCGCAGGAACGAGCACGCCGTGTATACCTCGGCCGGCTGGGAGGGCGGGAGCGCAGCCGCGTCAACCGCCAGCGCCTGGTCATCGATGTTCAGCGGCGGCGCGGTGTCCGAGGTCAGCGCCGCGCCCGCGGACGGCATGCCGCGGTCCGTCGAGATCTGCAGCTCCAGCTCCAGGGTCGTCGCCCACAGTCGCCGCCGCATCTCCAGGTCGAAGACCGACACGCGGTCACCCAGGATGGTCGGGTCGCGGTGGAAGCCGGCCGACATGGCCTCGCGCACCAGCGTGCCCGCCGCCGTCCACGTGCGCTTCTTCTTCACCACGTTCACCATCTTCGCCACCAGCAGCAGGCACCGGATCTGCCAGATCGCCAGGTAGATGTGCTTCTGGCTCTGGCGGGGCAGCCACGCCTCCGCCGCCTCGATCCACAGCGTCGCGCGCTCGCGCGCCATCGCGCTGTCGCCGATGTATTTGGGTTGTTGCTGCTGCTGGGCCGGCGGCGCCGCAAGACAGCCCACGCACGCGAGCACCAGCGTCAGCGTCACGACGAACGCCGGCCGCGCGGCGCGGCTGTCTTCGCGGAACGTCTCGTACTCCCGCATGAAGCTGGGGTAGTGCAGGATGCGGTAGATGGTCTCGAAGGTGTCGAAGTAGAGGTGCACATGGGCGTCCATGGTCTCCGGGTCCGGGAGTAGCCCGACGAGCTCCCATTCATGCTGCGGCAGCAGGTCCGTCCGCATGCCCTTCCATTTCACCTGCAGCGCCTTCAACTCCCGCTGCAGGCTGGGCAGGGAGGTGCGCTGCATGATCGTCTCCTTCATGAACGATCGCAGCTCGGGGAACTTCCCCAGCATGAATCAGCAAGCTTTCTTGCACAGTGACGAGTAAAAGAGGAATACTCACATGAGAAATCAAACTAATCGGATTGGTGCTCCCGTAGTAATGCGTCTTGAAGTTCTCGCCCCGCAGAATCGTCGTCTGCACCCGCAACCGGTCCCCGCCAGACCCCGGGGGCCCGATCCCATCATCATGACTACCGTTGTTATCGGCAACGTTACTGCGGATCGACGGGCGCTCCTCATTGATCCCCGTCGCCGACGACGACGCCCCGAGTAACTGCCAGCTCCCTGCGTTCTGCGGCGCCGCTAGCGATATTACCCTCGTCTCGGGGGATGCCTGATCTACCGTCGGGTGCTCCAGCCCCGGCCCTCGGACAGAATGATTCTGCGGCACCGGCGCCCGCGCCGGCGGGGGACTGTGCAACGTGTACGCACTATTGTGCAACAAGACGGACCGTTCCTCGTCCGGCAGCAAGGGGAATTCATTGTAGGAGCATGACTCGGCGATGCCACCTTTCCGACACCGCCCGCAGGCCGGGACCCCGCGGTCGCATTTGAGTTTGCGGCGCCGGCAGGCGTAGCACGAGAGGGCCTTGCGTCTGCGTTTGGGCTTGTCCGAGCTCGGTTGCCGGGGGGATTTGGAGATCCGAGATGAGGGGTGGGATTGCATTTCCTGTTAATCGGGTGTAAGGGAGGGGAGGAAAAGAGAAGTCGCGTAGCATGTCAGACTGCGTCGTAGCTCCGAGGCGGGCGCGCGGCGGTTATTTAATCTCGGATATAAGTCGTCTCGGGGTTTAGGGGGTTGTCTCGGTCGGAGCTGTCAGTCTACTTCATCGAGGGTATTGATTGGTGGGTGACTGATTTTATCTGATTGATTGATAACAACCGAGGGCGACTCGGAAGGCCCGGTTCCGATTGGCTGGGTGTCAGGGTCCGCGTTAAGCACACGTGTGCTTGGATGCTGTCGCACAACACCTAGCCTGAGCATGAGGTGTGGACGGATCGAACGCTATAGTTACACGACGGCTGTCTGTAAGCGCTTCGGTGTCAGCGGGTGTCCACGTGCCCGGAAAGCGGACCGCTCGGAGGAGATACCCGGTTGTCGCCCGGCATGTGCACGCACCTACGCGCGTGTTCTCTGGATGTATGACATCATTGCGTCGCACCACATTGCCGCTGCCTACCAGCCCACAGGGAGTGCAGTGAGATTCTCGCTACAGAGGAAGACGTTTCTTTGATAAGGCAAGGCTTGGACAATACCTAAACCCTAAGCGGGTTGATACAAGTCTACACTAGCAATGATGGAGCCAAGTTACGCTCGACTCGCGAAGCCTCCCGCTAGAAACTCATATTCAGGAAGAAGTCCAGGTCAATCGCGTCTGATTGCGCAAAAGGATAGAACGAGATGTCCTCTGGCGCAGTGGGGATGGTAGTGTCGTCCCTCATGCTGTGGCTGCCCTCGCCCAGCGAACGCTCGAGGTGGTCGATGCCCTGGCGCTTCTTGTTCACAGACGCGCGCACGAGCTGCCGGACAGTGGCTAGCGCCTCTGTAGATAAATGTGTATTGAGTCGGTCGGAAATGCTTTGCAGGGTCTCCATCGCCCGCGGGACCACAGCGAGACTGTCCGGCGTGTCCAGCGCCAGCAGCACGCAGACGAACTGGAACACGGTGCCTAGGACATTCCACCAGGGCTGGTCCAGAAAGACCAGTCTCTGTGCTGGAGCGAGCGCGGCCGTGCCCGCGCTGACGATCTCCTCAATCTGCCGTGAGCGCAGTTGGAAATTGATCAGGCGTAGTCGGCGGTATAAGCAGAAAATGAGATCGGCTTTCACCAGCACCAGGAAGTCATGATCGACTTCGATACGGACGACCTTCCTTAGCGCGAATACCTGATCCTCCGCGTTTGCGCCGACTTCTCGGCCCGGGGTGCTCACGGCTACGGCCTGAACCAAGGTACAGAGTTGAGAGGAAAGGTCGGTCTTGAAGGTGGCGGAGAAGTCCTCCTGCCGGGCGTGCAGCGTGGGATTCATCACGGACCGCCCATAGTCCCAGGCGATCAGCGTTTGCAGACATTCGGCTACCTGCGCAGTGCGTCTGGGGTTGTACGGCTGTCTTGATGCCGTGTCCGGCGGGGCCTTGCCGGGCGCCAACATGAAGCCGTCAGGCCCGTGCTGCAGCCCCGTGGCCTCGACTAGATGCATCATCGTGCAGCTGCAGAGCCACGAGAGATGTGGTCGGCTCGTGGTGCGCATGTACAACGTGCGCAGGAAGTATGCGGCCACGTGCTCGATGGTCGGGAACCGGCCGACGACGTAGTCCTCGAGGATGCTTTTCGCGTGCTGCACGGCCCACAGCTCTTTTTCTGGAGTCAATGCTCCTTCGACGCCAGTGAACAACGACCCCAATGCCACGACCCCGCAGATCACTGCCTCGAAGCTCAACCCCTGAGGCTTCCCGTGCCAATGCTCCTCGGCCCGCTGAAGCAGCCTTTCGTGGTCCAGGAAGTTGAATAAGGGGTGAATGGTGGTCACATAGACATTGATCAGGCGCTTAGCCACCACCCAGTCAATGACCTCGGCAACCTGAAACCGGACGCTGGTTTCCGGCTCGCGTCTGACCCCCGGATTGTAGGCGAAGGAATGCAAGCGTGGGGGATTGGGAGCCTGCACGTCCAGCCCCACAAACAGTGGAAACGCGACTGAGGACTGCCGCCCCACGAACCGCTGCTTCCAGGGCTCCAAGATTCCGTGAGGAGCTGACGGGCTACTGGTGCGCACCGCGCTCGTTCGTGGTGCAGCTACCTGCCCATCATCCGATGCTACACGCCGCGCATCTGCCGGCTGAGTGCTTGGGACATACTCACACTCGACGCCGGAGCTCGCACACATCCTGCATGGAACATTCCCATCGCATTTGACTCTCCGCGACCGACACTGCGTGCAGGCCAGGCGCGATCGCTGACGCTTCCGATCCAAGCCATCAGCCTCATCACTCGACGACTGCGAATGACGTCGTCCATGTCTACTCGACGTCAGTATTCGGCCACAGTGCCACGATTCGGGTGATACATAGCCGTACTTCCGACTCCCCTCGTCGGCTGCCACATAATCCGGTTTCAGCTTGGATGATCGGGATTGCTTCCAATTGTCGTGGGTGGAGGGGGGACATGTATGGGGGTTGTATACCGTCACCCGAGGCTGTCCTTTCTTGGTCCCGATTCGCACCTCATATTTACAGACAGGATCCCGGCACTTGGTGATGTGGCGGGCGGGGTCTGATTTGGCGACGAGGTAGGATTCATGGCGATCGGCTGTATGGCGGAGGAGGGTGTGACGGGCCTGAGAGATGGTGTCGAATGTCATTCCTATGCAGAAGGGGGTGACGTCCCTGGGGCTGGTGCAAGTTGCAGCAAGTTAATAAGCATTTTACACCTAACAATGTATGCGAAGGGCCTACGATTGGTGGGATAGATCCATTCTCTGTGGTGTGGCTGGGTGGATGGTCCACGATGGTGGATGGGCGGGACAGAAGGACAACCCTGAGATAATGCCAGATGCCACCAAAAAAGCTGGGCATCCGAACGAAAAGACGGACAGAGACACGTGATTGATTCAGTCACGTGACATGATATAACCCATTGGGAAAGTCGGGGTGCGATGGTCCATGGGTCGGTAGCAGCGTTGTAGAGCTATGGGATCTATACTACTGTAAGGACATGTAGAAGATACTACAGTCTGACTGACAAGCAACAGGCTGGCTAGTCCCCATCCCCGCTGCAACTACCTCACAAGAACGTTTTACATATTCTACAGCGGTACACCCAAACGGATCTCCAAATCGAACTCTTGTGCATGAATCAATTGGCTGACCCGGACACAATCTTAATACGAGTGCCCATAGCCTGGACCTGAACAGGCCATGATTTCAGAATGACGCGAGGGACAGAATACCTATACCAATAATATAAGACCTCCGCTTCGAGACATTTTCCATTAGTACCTATACCCTTCGGTATACATACAAGAACCACAATCTATCACCCTCAACTGTCACTAGCAGAGCAATAATGTCCCGCAAACTCTGCATCACCGCCGTAGACGGCCACACTGGCTCCTTGATCGCCGAGCTGATCTTGACGGATCCCAACTTCAAGAAAGCCATCGGCTCCGTGGTCGGTCTGACCCTGCACCCGGACGCCAGCGCCTGCAAGGAGCTGAGCAAACTGGGGATGAAGATCGTGCCCCACAAGCCGGGCCGCCTCCGCGCGATGGTCCAGTCGCTCAAGGAGATCGGGGCGGACGCGATGTGCCTGATCCCGCCCGCGCACCCGGACAAGCTCGACATCACCAGCGAGCTGATCGAGGCGACCAAGCAAGCCGGGGTCGCGAATGTGTGCATGATCAGCTCCGCCGGCTGTGACCTCGCCGAGCGGGACCGACAGCCCCGGCTGCGGGAGTTCATCGATTTGGAGGTGCGGCTGCTCGCGTGCAAGGGCGATCCCTCCACTTCTACCGGTCACTCGCCGGTTGTTATACGGTAGGGCTTGCGAAGGGAACGGGCGGATTTGAAAGAGGGCATCCTGAATGACTTGAATACTCTGTAGACCGGGCTTCTACGCGGAAAACCTGTTGCTCTACTCCCGTCAGGCGCAGGAGGAAGGGCTCTTGCCGCTGCCTATGGGCAAGGATCACAAGTTCGCGCCTATCGCGCTGGGGGTATGTTTTTCTCGCCTCTTGGGTTGTTACTAGGATAGTGGACTGACGGCTGCCAGGATGTCGCCCAAGTCGCAGCGCATGTCCTCTGTGGGAAGGGCAAGCATGGATTCAGTGACAAGCACCGGGGTCAATTGATGGTGCTGACGGGTATGTACGAAGACACACACTGAACTTGCATGCGCAAAATGAATGCTCAATACGACATAGGCCCGATGCTTGCCACGGGTGAAGAGCTGGCGTCTGCAGCCAGCCAGGCCCTGGGAGAAGAGCTGAAGTTCGAGGATATCTCTGAGTGGGTCCCTCCCGTATTGTCTTTCACTAGCTACGGGGTATAGTGTCCGAGACTAAACAGTGCATCCCTGCAGAAACGAAGCGAAGAGAGTCTTACAAGCGCAGTCGGACAGTGACCAGTCTGAGGTGCAGTATCTGCTGGAGTACTACTCGTTGGTGCGTGAGGGCAAGACCAACTACATTTCCACCACCGCGTTCCATGACGTCACCGGGGGCCATCCCCAGGAACCCCCGGACTTCTTAAAGGTCTATGCCCAGGAGTTCCATCCTAAGCGCACCAACAAAAGACGTAAGTTGAGCGGGGGCCAGTGAGCATGGTTACAGTGGCTTGCGGTGATGTAGTTAGTTGCTCATTGTAGCTCCCTTCGATGGCGGGTGGTGGTGGCGGTCGTGGATGAATCCAGCTCGTGTTGATGCCAAGGATCAGAAGCCAGCTTTCGTGTTACCCCACAAAATTTCGATATCTGCGGGGATTGAATGTGAATACTGCTTATTTGCCACCTTAATTGAAATACATTGCTTGTGATTCGTGGGTCCGCTGAGGTCGATCGCTTTACTCTTTCATTCGGCGGGGTTAGGGCATCGTCGACTTGAATGGTCGGGATAATGCTTCCGGGGCTCTCAACCACGAACAGGACAATGACTCTTCCATCATCCCAGCAAGCCGTAGACGCAATTTGCAACACTCCAGGTGTTGTGTGATATAGTAGAGCAGTCAAGCGCTAAGAATGACGTGACAGTCGAATGATCCTGAGGCTTGGTTCCAGGCAGGCAGTTGTTGGATAGTTTTTAATCGTCGCCATCTGTGCTGTCGAGGTTTACTTGCCACAGATCATGACCATACATCTCCACCTCTTGAAGGAACACTATTCACGATGACTTTAATCAGCGACGCCATCAAAAGTGACCACCGCGACCTCGAAGAGGCCTACAACAACATCCTGACCGCCGCAAGCGATGACGAGAAGCGCCGGTGGCAGAACCAGTTCACCTGGGAGCTGGCTCGCCACTCCATCGGCGAGGAACTAGTCCTATACCCAGCGATGGAGGAGCACCTCACCGATGGGAAGGCGATGGCTGACAAGGACCGGGCGGAACACAAGACGGTAAGCTTAGTGCACTTTGCCCTTCCTGCCAGAGACGCCTCTGGAGACTAAGAGGTGAATCTAGGTGAAAGACCATCTGGAGAAGTTCCAGAACCTAAAGCCCGACGATGCAGAGTTCATTCCGACCCTCCAAGGACTGTGGGGCTCTCTTTCGCAGCACATCAAGGAGGAAGAGGAGCAGGATCTTGTCAAGCTTGAAGCGAATCTGGATAATGAAGTCTCTAAGGCCATGGTCTCTTCGTTCAAGCGCACCAAGATGTTCGTCCCGACTCGCAGTCATCCCTCGGCGCCCGACAAACCGCCCTTCGAAACGGTGGCAGGATTACTGGCTGCGCCCATCGATCATATCAGAGACCTGTTTAGGAAATTCCCGGACCAGGCTGCTAGTGACATTCCACCTTGAATGTTGTCAGAGAATATGTCGTGGTGAACTTGTGTTGATTTATGTTGTTCCAGCTCGATGATTGATAGGCCTGGGGAGAATGTCATAAGTGTACCAAGTGTTGGGGAAATGTGAATTATAAGCTTGATGTTTTCGACAAGGTCTGAGGAACAAGAGTAGCAAGATCTCATTAGCAATCGAGTAAGAATGAGCTTCATAATCTAGGGCCAGGTACAAGATTTCGATGAAGCATCCCTTGAACCGGACGAGCTAACATGCTTTGGGCATCCATTCTCTCACGATCAACACACGACCCACTGGCTCTAGAACATCAAAAGGCTCAGGAGAGTGTCAGGTCCGGCACGACTCAGGGACACCGTCTTACTCCGATGCAGTCATGAGTCAATTAACTCGGAGTTGGCGGTGTAAAAGTGCCAGATTGGGATCGTGTCCGGTTTAGATTTACCATAAACGGCTAGGAAGCGGAATAGCAGAAAGCGGGACCGGAACTCCGACAACCGATCGCCGACTTAATTTTCCCACTTATGCTCTCCCTTCGGCTTATGAATTCGAGGATTTGTGAGTTTCTCGATCAATCCTGCTTGTCAACACGGCGTTAATCACATATTTGGGTAGCGGATATACAGCATCATTCATCACCAGACATACTTTCTGACCCATCGAGGACTTTTCTACGTTAGCGTGTGGTGAACGGAGCATATGATGATGGGTTGCTCCCCAGGTCCGCGGACCGGACAAGTTATGCCTATGCGCTGGGACGCCATGTGTCTAGCCGGTAACTCCTATCTCCACACTCCGGGCCCACCAGGCAAGCTCCAGCTTTTGATTTTTATTTTTTTGCTGCCCTGGAAGTTGCGCCAGGTGACATATATAAGCTAGAGGTCCACATGGCTTCAAGGTGGTGGACCAAGAGCTTGGTGTCGATTCCAGATCCCCGACCACGGATATCTTTGGGGTTACGTTAGTTAGGGCTTCATCTACGACGGAACGATCCATCAAGGAATTCACAATAGAACACTCGTAACGAAGCACAATGGCTGCGGTGCAAGAGGAAAGCACACAAAGAATCAAAGATGCCGAAGCAGCCGCTGGACAGCCGCAGAACGAGAAAGTCGTCGATCCATACATCGTGGATTGGGAGGGACCCGACGACCCCCAGTGTCCCATGACCTGGCCTTTGAGCAAGAAAGTGCGGCAGCTGGCCGGAATGGGAGTCAACAGTCTTCTCACGTACGTGAAAATGCATCCCAGAGAGTGGAAGGATATCGTCCCGGAACATCTAGCTAACATGCAAGATCCAGACCTCTATCCTCATCGATGTTCACCCCAGGCGAGGCGGACGTGCTGGCCGAATTCCACACAACAAATTCCACACTAGGGTCCTTCGTTGTCTCCATCTTCCTGCTGGGCTACGTGGTCGGCCCCCTGGTAATTGCGCCGTTGTCTGAGATGTACGGCCGTTGTCGACTCTACCACATCTGCAACACCCTCTTCCTTATCTTCACCATCGCATGTGCAGTCGCCCAAACATTACCGCAGCTGTTTGTGTTTCGCTTCTTCGCCGGAGTCGCCGGTAGCTGTCCGATGACGCTGGGTTCCGGCACCGTGGCGGACCTCATCCCCAAGGAAAAACGCGCGGGCGTGATGGCCATCTGGGCCATGGGCCCCATTCTGGGCCCTGTCATCGGACCCATCGCCGGGTCGTTCGTCTGTGCGAACATCGGCTGGCGCTGGGTGTTCTGGATCATCGCGATCGCGGTACGCTTGTCCCCCCATACAACCACAATGAAAAGATCCCCTTCCTAATGACGCATATTCTAGACCGGAGTAATGCTTATCGCCACCCTATTCTGCTACCGCGAAACCTACAGCGTGGTCCTCCTCGAGCGCAAAGCCGCGCACCTGCGCAAGGAAACGGGCAACGAGAAATACCGCTCCAAATTCGACCGCGGCACGCCGCGCAAGGAGATCTTCCGGCTGGCGGCGGTGCGGCCCGTCAAGCTGCTCTTTCTGTCACCGACCGTGCTGCTGATGGCGCTGTTCGGCGCCGTCTCCTACGGCTACCTGTACCTCATGTTCACGACCATCACCGCCATCTTCGAGGAGGTCTACGCCTGGCGCCAGGAGATCTGTGGCCTGGCGTATCTGGGCTTCGGCCTCGGGGCCATCCTGGGCGTGCAGGTCACCGGCTACGTGGCCAACCGCATCGCCGCCGCGCACACGGCCCAGGGCCGGTTCGTGCCCGAGTCGCGGCTGATCCCGTGCCTGTACGGCTCGTGGCTCCTGCCCATCGGGCTGTTCTGGTATGGCTGGTCCGCCGACAAGCAGGTGCACTGGATCATGCCAATCATCGGGACGGGGATCTTTGGGGCGGGGCTGATGTGTGTTTTCGTATGTGCTTTCCTTTAACACCTTGCTGTGATTCTGGTGCATGCTAACCGATGATGCAGCTGTGCATCAACACCTACCTCGTCGACTCGTATCTCCTGTACGCTGCCTCGGTGACAGCCGCCAACGCAGTGTTGCGCTCGCTGATCGGGGCGCTGCTCCCGCTAGCCGGTCCTTCAATGTACGATGCCCTGGGGCTGGGGTGGGGCAATTCTCTGCTGGCGTTCATTGCCCTGGTCTTTTGCTCGTTCCCGGTGTTTTATAGCCGGTATGGGGCCCGGATCCGCACGTCGCCGCGGTTCCAGTTGAATTTGTAGTGGGTGCGGGTGGCACTGTGGTGTTTCTAAGCGATAAAAACGATTTTCTTCTCTCATAAAAATGTACTTGATGACAGATCTGGAGCTTGGCTTCATCTTGGGATTAGGTTGTAGAGTTTACACTAGATCAAACAAGCATGCATGACCGGAGGATGTGGTGAGTACGTAGGGCTCATCGTCCGCCCGGGCCCTAGTCTAGCCATTCACTGAGCGTGAGCAACGGGAAAAGTTCATCCATTCTACGAAGTCGCTGCTACCGCTCCCTGCTGACACCGGGTGGTTGCTACGGATGAATGGCATGGTAGGTGATATTTTTCCCGGTGTGGGGTGAGCAGTACACCGTGAGCAAGCTGGACAATTGAACTGGCGAATTGTTATTGTGGCCGATCAGCGTGCACTCGATCAGCTTTTGAAGTGGTAAGTCGACATACTCTTTTGTCCTCGTCAATCACCTCGGAGTCACTCTCCTCATGAAACCCTGTTGAATCAGCATGAATACAAAAGGAGCCTAGCCTCAGCTGCTTACGTGAGTTGACATTACATATATCACTTCCTCATGCGGCCCTAATAGTAGGCACATTTCATACGTGAGCCGGAATTCTACCTTACGATGACAAATAGCCTGATGCAAAGGCAAGGAAGAATATATGCGGTCTAGGCTGCTGGTTAGGGGGAGGCAATGTTGACCACGATCTTGCCCGCATTTTCACAGGACACGAATCGCTGCATGTAGGAGGGAACATCCCGGAGCTCGATCTCCGTCACGACGGGGGAGAGCAGGCCGGACCTGATGTACTGCATGACGCGATAGATTTCCTCCCATCCGCCCATGAGCGTGCCCTGAATCCGGATTCCTTTTTCGACCACCTCGGCAATGGGGAAGGATACCTCCCCGCCGTGCTTAGGGACACTGGTTGGTTCATATTAGCTGGATAAGAACCTTAACGAGACTTAATCGCGGCGGGGGAAATGACGCACCCAACGCAGACGATAGCGCCACCTTCACGCAGATATTCGATTAGATTTGTGTACGCTGCCGTCGATCCAGCCGTGACAATGACCCCGTCGATCCAGCCGTGACAATGACCCCGTCGGCCATCGCAGGTGGCACATCAGGTCCCCGTAACTCGCTACTGGCGCGTGAAAGGCCTTCGAGAAATGAGGCAGACCCTTCCGAGTCCCGATTCGCAGGGACGAACGCATCGTAGCACTCGGAGCTGCGTGGGCCCAGCCCGGGCTGCTTCTCCGGTAGGTCGACGCCAATGACCTTGGCTTTGTACACTTTTCTTGCAATCTGCCCGGCTAGATGGCCGATAGAGCCCGCAATACCGCTGATCACCACCACATCTCCTGGGCTGGGGCTCAACTTCCTTAGCGCCTTGGATGCAGCGGCGCCGGAGCATAGGGCAGCCGCATAATCACCCAAACTCGGCCCGGCGCCGGTGTGGATGCTATCCAAAATGAAGGCGGGCAGGGGCATCAAGGACGAGATCGGAGCCCTGATGTACTCCTGGTACGTCCCGGGGTGGTCTCGTGGGAAGTCGCGTTGGGAGGGACAGCGCTCGGGGAGATCGTGGAGGCAGGCATGGCAGTGGCGGCAGTGGTGGGACAGGTATCGCGCCGCCACCAGGTTGCCGAGCAGCAACTCGTCCTGCGCCATCACGATTCGTCCAATGCCTTCATGGCCGCCGATCATATTGTGTTGAGGATAGCCCTTGCGCAGTCCAAGAGAGAATATGATATCCTTTTGTCCCGCGGTTGGAGGATACTTAGCATGGTACTGTAATGATTTGGGTTCGGAGATGACAAACGCTACTACACAGACCGCTCACATAGAGCTTCACGACGACTTCCCCGCTGGCGGGTGGGTGTGTTCGAATGTCTTGATAGTTCAGGTTCAGCTTGTCGCTCACTACAGGCGTAAGCACAGCGGCGTGTTGGGCGGGCAGTTGGAAGTTCGGTCCCATGTGCCATCCTGTGTGCACTGGTTCTCGTGATAAGACCAAGTGATCGCCTGTCTGACTTGATCCGGACCCCTCGTCAGAGTTAGTTTGGACGACGAGGACGAGAGATTCTAGTCAAGGCAAGAAAAGCAACTAACCTCTACTCCGGGCCGGTGAGGTAAGTCAAGGTGATGATCCTGCGATGTAGATTGCAAGGTCATTGAGGATAAAGTGCAAGGTAGGGGGGTACCAGAACGAAAGAGATTATTAAGTAACCCCTTCTTTATGTAGAGAAATAATGACATCGGTAAGCCAGACATCCTTATCTCCGGTTTCGATTAGATGTGGGGAAGTGAGCCCCCCTCGGAATTTATATTCCGCCTCCCACAGCCGGAGGCGAGGATCTCAAGGTGCGTTCTTTCATTCTGTTGAGGCTCTATGGATGACGTAAACAGACAGCCATTCTCCCCCCAAAGTTCAGCATCTAGTATCGTGGAAAAGCTGACCCTCGAGCAATTTCACCTTGAAGTACACTAAACACCTGGTGGGATAAGGGACTTTTAGACATGGACTTTAAAGAACTTGCCACAACCATAAAGAAACAGTCCAAAAGTCACATATTGTAATTACCCTTGCTTTATAAGATCTAGGTATAAGGGAACCCGACTAGCCTGTCCCATAGCATCGGGGCTTTTTCGGGAAGCATCATGCTATAGAATCCCGTCCACTTCCAAATCAAACTGCATCGCATTCGGCAAATTTCCACTGGCCGTCGCTTGATAGTGTTTTGACTATGTGAAATTCGGTGTGCCCTTAGTGCTCCCCTTGGATTCTAGCCGCGGATGGTAATTACGTTCATCAATCTAATCACACTTCCTTCTTTGTGTTCTCTCCGGTATCATCATATGTGCGTATGGAGATGCATACTGTGGATTAGAAAATGGAGAAAAACTCAAAATGTCCGTCCCATTTGATTATTGTGAGCTCAGGGCGATCATCACTTGAGTAAGAATATCAAATCATCAAGCTCACCCGTCCCCCACTTATTCGAATTCCAAAAAGTCCAGAATGGCATTCACCTCCGCCGACCCGCCAGCGTCCAAGCCCGCGACAATGGCCCTGACCTCGCCCATCAGCCTCGAGAT
The DNA here is from genome assembly GCF_003184825.1 of Aspergillus fijiensis CBS 313.89. Classification (NCBI taxonomy): domain Eukaryota; kingdom Fungi; phylum Ascomycota; class Eurotiomycetes; order Eurotiales; family Aspergillaceae; genus Aspergillus; species Aspergillus fijiensis. The sequence continues at coordinate 137,601 of NW_024469009.1, read as the reverse complement.
CTTCTGTCGACAGTACCGAAAGCTCCCCGTCGCTTCCATCTGCCGCACCGCAAATGTTTTGACCGCCTCGTCTGTGGTCCGCTGGCGCAGGATGTGCAGTAGCTGCCGGTTGGCAAGGTCCTGGTGGATACTGTGGATGATCGGGAACGAGAACTTGCCCTCCGTCAAATCCTCGCAGAACCCTTTGTTAGAGGTGTATGCCTCGCCTTTCAGGTTCTGATAGTCGTCTCGGATCTGGAAAATGGTTCCAACGAGGTTAATCAGCGAGACGTAGTCCCTGGGACGGAAGGAGTATGAATATCAGCACGTGTTGGTAGTCGAGAAAGAACACCAGGCCAGACCGGTCTTACCCTGACTTTCGGCTCTCCAGCTGCATCAGTCTGATCGCCAGCCTGAACAGCCCGCCGGTCTTGTTGGACACCATGTCTAAATATTCCTCCTCCGTAGGGCAGGTTAGCGAGTCCCGCCAGTAGAGGTCCATCCCCTGTCCGCGGTGCAGATTGAGCATTTCCTCCGTGAAGATGGGGAGAGCAGACGGGTTGCCCAAGCCCTCCAGGTGTTTCTGCGCTAGGAAGTAGGCATGGTTTGCGGAATTGATCGTCTGGGCGACCCCGAAGATGCTGTGCGCCACGGGCAGGCCCCGTCTCAGCGTGGACCGGTCTTGGATGTCATCAATTCTATCACATGTCAGTGAAGTACTGGGGTTACACGCCGATAGTCGGTGTCTACTTGCAAGAGAGAGGCCGTGTGCAACAGCTCAATGACCCGACTGATCACATTGAGCTTGTCCTGAGGGACCTCCAGGAGTCGGTTGAACCCCGCGATGAGTTTACCTCGGAAGCTCTTCCCGTGCGAGGAGAGCAGGTACTCCATGGGACCGGAGATGATCTGCAGCCGACTCATCTGTTAGCATGACAATCTAGCCGTTCGGAGAAGACATTTGCGAACCTCCTCCTGGTTAAGATCAAGGCTGGTTGATACTCGGTGGCCATGGATCTCAGGTCTACCACCCTGGACCCCGAGATTCCCGAGCAGAGGTTGCCACTCCGCGATACGTGGGGCTGGCTTCTCGTCAGAGAATTCATTTCTCCCAGGCGGGGATGAGGTGCTGTGCTCATCGATGCCTAGCGCCTGGGACTTTGGTACTGGCTCAACAGTCATTGTGTTAGAGTCACTCTCGCAAATTAATATCCTGACAACTGGTATGGATATGCGCCCCAGTAAGGCTATGGAGAGGCCATTGTCAGGACGATTCCCGGGGTATTCAAGGCAAAGCCTACCCACCTCACGCACATCCACATTACAAGGCAAATGCTGCACAGCTCACAGCTAAGGCAACCATTGGATGCCTTATAGGCAGTTCTACAAAATCTCCTCATGACGTCAGAATATGAAAGAGCACGGCGCAGCAAGCAAGGAGGGCTATTGCATTCCTACATGAAGATCCTCGTATGGAAGGAGAGGAATCGCTTCAAGATACGGGTATTCAACATCCGTAAATCAAGGGAAATCAGGTGTCACATTGCCAAGGAACATGCCTTGTCAGAGCCTCTAGTGAAATGGACTTCGATTGCAGAGCTTGCAGCGCTTGTGATGTCAGCGAAGTAAAGCCAAACCCAGAAGTGTGGATATGCTCCGGTGATAGAACGCGGACAGACTGCAAGGGGTTTGCACACGTCAATAATCCCTTACGCAATTGTGTCACCATCGCACTTCCCAACGGATTGGGGCCCGTGTGTTTGAAAAAACACGACCGGGAAAAAATACGACACTGTAACCATGTATGCAAAGTAACAGATACGAAGATGTAGCGTTGTATGTAAATTTGGCAGAAATGCACTCGCATCGGAAGTAAAACAGCATAATGACTGTAGGTTTACGTAGGAGTTTGCACTCAGGACCTGTGGATAGCCATAATGGAATAGGGTGTCTTATTTGGACAATGAAAGGATACATGAATCTCTTATGTGAGTAAGTGGCTAGGAAACCTGATTACTCAGAATAACAAAGCGGAGATGATGCAGTTTATAGATGGAGGGTATATGTCCTCTACCATGAAGCAGCGGCAAGATACGCTTGCAAGGTACACGTACAGAGCCACATACAATCACGCATCAAGAGCGGGCATAGTATAGAGACTGGCTGCAGCGTACAGATTCCAATCAAATATTGGGACAGTCAGTCGGCCTCAACATACTCCAAACCCTCCGTGAGAGAGCCATACTTGGCATGAAAGTAGTCCAACGAATAATTCGTGCGAGGTCGCCAGGGCCCGACAGATCCTGCTTTAGGTATGCCCCCTTTACCGGCCGCGATGTATGTTGAGTTCAGGTCCCAAAGTGGGCGAAAAGCCAGATCTGACCGTTTTTGTAGACGAGGTAGGGCAGCTACACTGCCCGTCCGTTTCATGTGCCTGATCAATCGACAGGCGGCCACAGCCGTCACATCCACTCCCATCGTCCAGGACGCGCTCGTGAGATACCCGAGAGCGAAGAAAGCATTCGGGACGCCGTCGAGCATCATCCCATTCCACATGAATCTATCCGACAGTTTACATATCTGCCCGTCGATGTCTAGTCGGATCGCACCTCCGATCTGGAGTTTCAACCCCGTTGCTGTGACAATGATACTTGCACCGACGGCTTTCCCATTGTCCAAGAGAAGGCCGTCTGCGGTGCAGTCCTGGATGTTTGCTGTTTCAATGCTGACCTTTCCGCCACGGATGCTGTGGAAGTAATTTCCGTTGGGACATGCTAGGAGCCGTTGGTCCCAGACATTGTACGTGGGTTGGAAGTGCGGCTGGAGAGGGACATGTGCTGGGAGCTCTTTTCTGACCCGGCTCAGCAGGTAGTCTTTTGCATATTGAGGCCATCGGCGAGATGCGTGATAACCGATCAAGGTGACGAGGAGCCACCACAGACGCCTGAGCTTGTGAGCCACTGGAGTCGGCAAGAATCTCGTTAACAAGGACTTAGCCCCCGGTAAGTCAACGGACAAAATGTAATTCGGGCTTCTCTGGATGACCGCGACGGTGGACGCGGTCTCTGCGAGTTTCGGGACAAGGGATATAGCCGTCGCTCCGCTGCCGATAACAGCAATCTTTTTCTCGGAATGATCCAGATCTTTGGGCCAGAACTGCGGATGGATCACTGTTCCTTGGAACTGGTCGAGACCAGGGATTTGAGTGGGCAATGGCTCATTGTGGTCGAAATACCCTGTCGCAAAAATCACATATCTTGCGCTGAAACAGTGCGTCTCATCATCAGCCGTAGCTGCCAAAGTCCAGGCATGGTCGTCAGACGACCAACTTGCTGTCGTGACTCGATGGTTGAAGAGAATGTGGTTGTGAATCCCGTGCTCCATCGCAGCATTGTCAACGTAATTTCGGAGTGATTGTCCATCTAGCATAATCTTGTCGCCATGGTAGGGGTACCATGTAAATCCGAACGTGTACATATCGGAGTCGAGTCGGACCCCAGGATAGCGCATCAAATCCCAAGTCCCCCCGACAGTATCGCGGGCCTCGAGAATAACATATGTGTGGTCAGACAGCAGTTTCTGTATTCGATATGCGGCATTAATTCCAGCAACGCCTGCGCCGATGATGATGATGTCGTATTTTCCAGCGAAAGACATTCTGAGAGCCGTGAGACGAGGAGGTGTTGGGTGTGGAGACATGAAGATAACTTAGCACGGCTAGTTAAAACTAAACCGCAATGCTCGTATTGCATATTTCATGTTGAAAATTACGACGATACATACAACATTCCTTAACATAGTAGGTCATGTACTGTATGTCCTTCCATGTTCGGGCGACAACGATCCTTTTACCAAAGATTGCCTTGACATGTTGCAAAGAGCTCAACCAGATACTGAATCAGGTAGGGTATGTGAGATCTTACTCATCTCGTAAAGATGGCGGGTGGGAGAACATGAAGATACACATAGGTTTAGTTTCCTCTTGGCGTTTGGACGCAGGATTGCTGCTCTATGCGTTAGAAGAGATAAATGAATATGTAAGGGGGCAGTATAGAACTCTGCGTAACCTTTTCCCTGAAGAACCCTCCAGACCTATCACATCATCAAGGTTCATTGACTCATTCAGACACAGTATTAGTCCAAAGGAATGACCGTGAATGATGCGGTGAGGGACTGCAGAGACTAGAGGATTGTTCTGATTAGCCGTACGGGGGGGAATAAGAGCCGGAACAAAAAGCCCTATCACGATCATCCGGATCGGACCATGCCGATCTGATCTCAGATCGGAACTACGATCCTTTCCCGATCCGATCACTTCAGGATATACTCCGTATCCTCGTTGCATTTCGATCATCCCGACACTAACCCCCTCACAGTTTGGCCGACGCATCTCCCATCAACCAGTGCATGAATGGATCCTGAAGAAGTCGTACCATGGCCCCTCGCTGCAAGGTAACCCGCACCTCCCATGGTGCTGGGACCGAATTCATCCGAGCAGGTAGCATGCAGACCGTCCCCTCAATTCTGTTATCTGGGCTATCGAACTCCACCACCTTTCCCAAGACTGCGCCAAAGTCTAACCCATACACTCCCATGCGACGCAGACTGGTTGATGTAACGTCTGCTTGCCTGAACTTTGGACTCCAGTCGATACTTTCTTGCTTTTCGCGGATGAGCGTTTTCACGGAAGCATCATCCACGCACAAAAACGTAGCATGGACCTTGAGCGCGAGGTCGGTAAGAACCTGCAGCCCGTTGGTCGTGAGACTGGGTGATTGTGCAGTATGGAATACGAACTCCAGAGCGGACTGGATGGGTGACGAGGTCGCAGTTTGGACGATCCCATTCCCAATGTAGGACTTTGGCAGTGGCGGTATCAGGACTCGACGAATCTCAGTGATCAGAATGAGGGAGCTCTGGGCCGAGTCGCCCTGCCCCTTGAGGGTTTCTGAGCAGGGTCGATACCGCGCTCTCATAATCGCAAGCCATAGTGTAGCGGAGATGATATCATTTGACGACAGTAATTGCCTGGGCTCAGAGGATACGCGGTTGTTCTCCACACGCCCCCAGACCAGTGCATTACACATTGTTTTCAGATACGCGATTCTGGCAGGACTCAATGTCAGACGCCGGCTGATCAGGCCTTGTGCACAATTGAAGTCGACTATTGCGAGGTCATGCAGGCGCCCCGCTGACAATCCTCCACTGACCCCACCCGAGAGGCCAGTTTCCAGGATCCTCTGTCTCCCTTTCAGAAGATCTGCTCCCAGGGAAGGCCCCTGCCTTGCACTTCCTGGCTCTCGACAACATTCCGCCAATGCAGCCTGGATGATATGGAATCCTGCAGCGTCCAGCACGGAGTGATGGAAACATACCGCTACGACCAGCCCATCTTGCATGATGTTCGCTTGCCACCGGATGATGGGGCATTGTTGGGCAGTCGCTGCGGCGAGGGGCACCGGCAGATAGGCCTCGCTAAACAGGAAATTGTTGGAGAATCGATCGTCAGAGCAGGTGGACCCGTGGTACTGGCCGGCCATGTAACGATCCTCATGATGTCTCACTCGTAGAATGGGAAATTCGCGCAAGGATTCCACTGTCGGCGGATGAACAGCTCGCACGGTGGGGGCTTCGTGACCATGATTCGAGTTGATCAAATTCCCTGCTAGAAATGGATTCGCCCGGAGTAGCCGATGGAGAGAGTCTCCAATGACAGGCACGGCTCTTTGTGGATCGTCGAGTAGAAAGCCATAGAAGAATGCTATGTAGGTAATTGGCATCATGTGATCCAACGGTGTGAGCTGTACCGGAGTGAAGTAGAATGACATGATGCTATAGAGAGAGCAATTGAGGTGCTTATTTTAAGGAAGCAATGTCTCTTGAAAGGTCCAATGCTTTAGAGCTTGTTTTATATGCATGAAATAACTATACAGTGCCCCAAACGTACACGGATTCAGTGTGGGATTCTGTTTTACGTTGTTGAGACCCATTTGCTTGCTATGGATCACATGCATAAAGTTGCCATCCTACTTATCTGAGCTTGTGGCAGGTGCTAGGAGTAGAAGGTAGTACAGAAGCTCGCCCATGCATCACTTAAATTGAATTCCTCTTGCTAAGACATAAAACAAAACATCTACGAAGGGAGATCGGTATGACTACGTGGTCTTGCGTCCTGCTGAGTCAATTCAACTGACCAGGTGCAGGTGAGACTCCAGATCAGGGTCTACACTGTCCAGGATGCTCATTATCTCCTCCCAGAGTCTTTCTTGGCATAAAACGCCTTCTGAGCTGGAGGCAAATGTGGAAACACTGCAAGGCTCAGTCATATGGCAGTGCATCTCAGGTGAAGATGTACTTACGGTACTTGACCCCCCTGGCTGAAGTATGTGTCGGGAGGACTTTCCGTCTGAGTGACAGAGGCCATTATTATCATTCGCGCCCCGGCGTCGCAGGTCCGAGCAAAGCAGCGCGCCAAGAGATCTGCTGGTGCAGACCTTACATTGCGGAACAATTCACTCTTGCAGAGTCCCGGAGAAACCAAAGCGATTGAGAGCTTTCCCGGGTCAATACGCCGAGACATAGCCTGGGCCAAGAGAAGCTCGAACAGTTTGGACGTGTAGTAGTGAGTGTAATGATCGAATGCTTGGGCTTTCTGGTTGAAAAAGTCCAACATCCTGCCGTGTTGTGCAAAGGGCGTTGGCACCATAGCGTGACCCTCGGATGTCACGAAGACTATGCGTGGTGGGCCGGTTCTATAATTGAGGCACGGAAGAAGCGACATAGCCATAAGTGCGTTCGAGAGCACATTCACCTAGTTTTGTTAGCAGCGTCTCTGATGATGGACAGTATGATGTACTTGGAGAGAAATGTCAAACCCATCCGCTGACGCCATCCATTGTGAACACCAAACGCCGGCATTGAGAATGAGCAGATCGAAGGTCTTGGATTCATCTTTCAGCTGCCTTACAAAGCTTCTGACTGAGTCGAACGACGCTAGGTCACACTGTCGAACCTCAATATTGGCCGTTGGAAGAGCTCGAAGAATCTGCTGTCGAGCAGCTTCGCCCTTGGTTATGGATCGGACGGCGGTGATCACTTCAGCACCCTGTGATGCAAGCATCATTGCTAGAGAAAAACCAATCCCGGAGTTTGCCCCTGTCAAAAGAACGGCTTTTCCATGGAGATCGAGAGGTGGAACTTCAGGAATTCTGTAGAAAAGCTGCCGGAAGAGAAATGCGAGTAGGCCATCATAGTAAGGCGCCATCTTGACATAGGTAAATTATTTCATATGACAAAGGTCACTGGGGTTAGAGATCTGTGTAGTAATGTCTAGAGTTTAGTGTGATGTTATTTCAATCTTGTCGCTGCGGTGATTATCGCCTAGAACTGACTGTTGCCTATTTTATGAGTAATTGCTATCTCACTATCTCTTCTTGGCCTTGTGTTCACCTTACTTGGCATTGAAATGTATACGTCCTTTTTTGCATACATGTTAGTTGTACAGGAAATCTAAATTCAATCTTTCTACGCAATCGAAGTGAAGCATGCACCAGGTCGATCATTGAACTAATGCACAGGCCCAGTCAGAAGTGGCTGTGTAATTTTGTCAGTCTAGCCAGTTTCAGAAAATTGACAGTTTCACAGACATGGCCTAGGAGAAGATCGGTGGAGAAAGAATCTCGGAATTCGTCAAACCCTTTGTCCGCAGATTAAATCTTTGTCTGCCGTATCACGGTCTTATCCAACCCTTGCCTCTGATAACGTGGCTCTGATACTTTCTACCATGTCGTATATTGTTGTACTGTGGTACCCTGACTCTCTGCCAGATAATTATAGTGGAAGCTCTCTCTACATCATCATGCACATACATACCACCCCTTGGACTTACTTGGATCTGAGACGCAGGAATAGTTGGGACACCCCAACGCTGCGAGATGGAATACTCCTTCACCGGCAGTCTTCTAGCTCGGGCGACCTAAATGCATATCCAGCCAGGGCTATTGTGTCTGAATTGATCTGCAATCCCACAAGATGCGGTTTTTTCCTCGGCAGACTAGCAAGAAAGTGGCTCACTCTCGCTCGAAAACGACTTCACAGACGCCGATTCATGCCTTGTGAGGCTACCTCGAACACTATGACCGTGAGATTCGTACTAATGGGCACAGGAACACCGGAAGTTCAGCTATCACCGCGGAGCTATCATTGATCATAGCACTCCTGCGAGACAATTTCACCGCCCACTGTGGCAACGCTGTCGCATGCCTATCCGCACGACTTTCGGGATCAAATCTCTCAGTCCAACAGCTTTCAACCCGGTTGCCTGGGGCGTGTCTCGCGATATTGGCATTTGCGTATGTCTTTGACATCGCAAACCAGGCCTTTTCCGTGGAAGAGGATGCCCTGAACAAGCCCAAGAGGCCTATTCCCTCCGGCAAAATGAGCGTAGAGGGCGCTTACACGCGCTGGATACTGAGCTGGATTCTCTTCCCGATCTTGCTCCATCTCACCGTGGGTCTCCAAGCCACTACAATTCTGGTTCTGTGGGAGGGGTGGGTTCTGCTGTTCTACGTGTGGCCCAGATTCGATAACTGGGCCGCGCGCAATCTGTTCACGGCGGTTGGGGCCGTACTCCAGCTGAGTTTGCTTGATGCATTGCTCGAGGACGTCGAATTGCCGAGTGCAGAGGGGAGCTCGCTCAGGTGGCTCTTGTTCAGCTGGTTGATCATGACCATTCATGTTCAAGAATTTCATGACATGGAGGGCGACAGGAAGGCCGGCCGTCTTACATTGCCACTGGTCCTCGATCAACGAGGGCAATTGTGGCTACGCGGTGCCACGGCAGCGGGTATCGCCTGCGCTGCGATTGCCAATGGCTCGCGGATCGAATACGCAACTGTGTCATTGAAACCAGCGCTGTTGCCTCTAGGGCTGTGTCACCTACTTTCCATGCTGGCAGTAGCTGTGCGTCTTGTGACGCTGCCGGTCAAGGAGGCCGACAAGGTGACCTACAAGTATTATTATACCCTGGCGACTTATACTATGCTGCATTTCCATGTGTGTGTGGAGCGCGACGGATTGTGAGAAACATGTTGGTCCGCACATCCTCCCCAGCTCAGTGGCCTTACTCTTTTTCCTTCTTTTTGGCATGTTTCCTCGCAGCACTCGCCAGTCAGAGAAGACCTTTTTATCTCGTGTTCTAAGCATTCACATTCTCAGTATGTCTAAAACCATGTTACCGCGATTGTTGCCTCGGGGCTCCGCCGTAACTTTGAGAGATTTCATACCATTCTTCCCGCCGCTGAGGATCAGCTCAGAGAGGAGTGCTCGAATGGTATGGGCCGGCCCAAGGAGGTTTGTATTGACAGTCTTGGCGAAAAGGTCAATTGGGAGGTCGTGAAAGGAGAGTCGGTTTATGGACATGGCCGCGCAATTCATTAGAACATTCTGCGTTCCAATCTGTCCTTCTGTCATTTGCCCTCGTAAAATCATTGGGTCTAGGTAGATGTGTACTCATGTCGGTCTGGATTGTGCTCATGATAGCCTCTACCTCTTGCTGGTCTGATATATCGCACTTGAAATACCCCAAACCAATGGCGATGGGTGATTAAAGCATATAAACCTCATCATCAATGTCTAGCACGGCCACAAGGGCGCCATTGACCCGTCACATCTCTGCAGTCTCTTTCCCCAGTCCACTCAACCCTCCCGTGGCGATGAATACTTTACCCTTTGCACTCATACCGCCAGCGCTCTCTCTCCGCGCGCGGAGCACGGGCCAGAGCGCCATCGCACCGGCAACGAGGGCGACAGTCGCGCCTGCCGGAGAGGATACTTGCACCATCGTGATGTGATAGCTTCTGAGGTGCGTCTTTCCAAGCGACCCTAAGCAGGGCCTAGGTGTTGACTCTGTACTGTATACGGCCCAAATGAGGAGTCATTCTCTCATACGAGGCGAAGATGCTCGTATCGGCTAATTTTGCCGCCATTCATCAAACTTGCAGGGCGTTGTGGGGTGCGATGAGCATATAGCACGGCAAGTGTCCCACCTTGCGTGCATGTAATTGCCGACAGTATGTGATCTGTCAGATACCGGGTCTATTCGCATCGTACGTGTGGCGCATTCCTGGAATCTGGCCAGGTCATGCGGTATGCCCTTGCTTCGATCTACTGCATGAATTGGCGGTGTATGAGAACGAGTAGGCGAGGTGGTGCAATCCGGGAATTCTGACGATAGAAGGAGACAAGGTACTGAGTCTCAAGACAGAAAATCAAGAACCGAGAAACGAGGTACTTCCCAGTCCAACGATATTCCTGCCACACATTTTATACACAGACTTTTCCAATCCAGCCTTCCTGGTCATACAAGTCAGGACTCGTCGGAATCTGCACACTTTTCATAGACCGAAAAGAACCAGCAGCGGGTGCAAATTTTGTCTATTTGTTCGAGACGGTCTTCAGTCAGGAAATTGCGATACTATTCAAAAGGGCTTGTCACTTAGTCATGGCTTAGTTCATGGAATTGGGGAAGATTGATATACTGTGACAAGGTTCATTTCTAATGATAAAGAATGGTAACGTAATTGGAAAGCCAGTGGACAGGGCCTCCATTACATATCAAACAGATTCTGTTCTAACGGCTGTATCTTAATAAATACATATTAAATAGTTCTTAGACTGTGGTATCGTATATAATACTATTAAAAGAATATACTGTATGCATTCTTAGATTCTTTAGATCTATGTATATTTAGTTTTATCCTTATTAACATAGGTATGTATTCTTACGGTATATTGCATGTTATCTATGTGAACAGACATATTACCAAGCTTATAATTGAATATGTAATTTGTAATAAGTAAATTGACTAAATCACAGTTTTTTTTCATACTCAAACTTGGATGGTTGGGTTTTTGAGAGTAGGTTTATGTGCAATACAGGCATGCCCACTTGCTTACATTGCCCACTCGCTTACTGGTTATGATTATCAGACTGGCTGTAAGTTGTTTGATTGTCTTCGACTACTACCCCCAGTTCCCATATCTACAGTATCGCACCGAAACTGAGATACGAATAGCATCTGTGTTGCTTAAGCAAGAAAATTTGGAACCGACCCGAGCCCTTGATCAATCTTCACTATATTCACCATGAGCATGATCTTCAAGCCAGAGAGACAGCTTCCTCTACCAACCACGGATATTCTTTCCTATATCTTCGGCGATCCTGAATATGATCCCAACGAACCAGTAGGGCCAATCACTAAAGTACTTCCCATCTTCAGTACCATCAAAAGCTGACTACCGCGTCTTAGATATACATCGACGCACACAACCCGACCCACACATTATCATGTAATGGCGCCAGAAAAATGGTCAAGCAGCTCATCCGAGGTCTCCAAGATTCAGGCCTCGAGCCCGGCGATTGTGTGGTCATACATTCTTTCAACAATGTCAGCACCCCTCTCTTGTCTACGTCCGAAAGCTAAAGATTGACCCTCAACTGCAATAGATATACTACAGCGTCCTAGTGCTAGCCATCATCGGTGCAGGCGGAGTTTTCACCGGCACAAACCCATCCCATACGACCTCAGAGCTCGTGCACCATCTCCGAGTTTCCAAAGCTCGGTTTATCATCTCCGAAGCCGACCTCATAGTTCCCATCCTCGAGGCCGCAAGACAAGTCAACCTTCCCGAAGGCAACAGCTGGGTCCTCGACACCTATGAAGCCTCCACCGATGTCGCCCCACGCAATGATCTCTTCACCATTTCCAATGATCTATCCTCTTGGCGAACACTCCTCACCCACGGCGAGGCTGAATGGCAGCGCTTCGACACTCTCACCACCGCGAGGGACACAACCGCCGCCCGATTCCTCAGCAGCGGGACGACGGGCCTCCCAAAGGCCGTCGACATTACGCACTACAACCTCGTCGCGCAGCATACGCTTGTCTTCGAGGCGCATCCGCGGCCCTATCGAGTACCCTGCCCCCACTCTAACCTTTACTACTTCTCTCACCTGAGCAGGTGATCAACTGACCGCCAGGAACATAGATGACGTCCCTAATCGCCCTTCCCGTCTTCCACGCCGCCATCGCCCCGCTCGTGCACATCGGCGCTCTGCGCTCCGGCTACACGATGTACATTATGCGGCGGTTTGAGCTGGGCTCGTATCTACGGTTCGTGAAGCAATATGCGGTCACGGACCTAATCGTCGTCCCGCCGATTTTGACGGCCATCTTGGCGTCTGACTCCCCGGGCCGGGAGACGGGTTTGAAGAAGGTGAGAAATGTGGTCTGCGGCGCCGCTCCGCTGGACAAGGATACGCAGAGCAGGGTCGAGCGTGAGCTGCTCCCAGAGGGTGTGCCTCTGACGCAGGGGTGGGGCATGACGGAGACGTGCTGCGCGGCTATGATGTTGCCTTACCCAGAGGTGGATGACACGGGGTCCGTGGGGCGCTTGGTTCCGAATGTCGAGGCTAAGTATGCTTCTCCTGATGTCGACCTCTTCGTGATTGTCCGGGAACCCTACTGTGGTCTGTAAAGGAGGGGCTAATTAGCGTGAGCGATGGTTGCAGGTTGATCGACGACAACGGAGAGAATATCTCCGCCTACGATGTCCCCGGCGAGCTCTGCATCCGCGGCCCCACTGTGACACCGGGCTATCATGATAACCCGGCGGCGAACGAGTCCGCCTTCGGCGCGGATGGCTGGCTGAAAACTGGTGACGTAGCAATATGTGATGGTGTCACGCGCAAATGGTACATCGTCGATCGAAAGAAGGAGCTCATCAAAGTCCGAGGATTTCAGGTGGCCCCGTCGGAGCTGGAGGCTGTCCTGCTGTCGCATCCGGCTGTGGTCGATGCTGCGGTGGTGGGCGTTTGCGATCCGCTTCATGGGAGTGAGAGGCCGCGAGCGTTTGTAGTGGCGAAGCCCGGCGAGCCGCTGCGTGGCGATGAGGTGAGACGGTATGCCGCGGAGCGGTTGGCGGGGTATAAGGAAATCTCTGGGGGTGTTAGGGTTGTGGAGGCCATACCTAGGAATGCGAGTGGGAAGATTCTGAGGCGGGTGTTGCGCGGCCTAGCTGAGTGTGATGCCGAAAGTAGGAGACCGGTTTCGAAATTGTGAATTTGACGGAGATTGGATATTCAGGTGCGTCCGATGTACATTTATGAAAACCAATAACAAGACGCCCCCGCACTTGTGGTCACATGTTGTAGTTTTATATGCATCTCTAAAGCCTCTAGTCTCCAGATCCACCTTCAAAGCCACAGCCAATCTAAATGCGTCTGTGGGAAGCTCGAGAGACAACAACATCGCTCGATAGTAGGGTACAAGGCTCTGGTAGCTTGTTCGTTTCACGACCGCAATTAGTTCGATCGCCTTCATCCTAACGCTCCGGGACTGTTCTGTCGGGAGTAAGGTTTGCCAGCGGAGTAGGATCCAGATCAACTACCCAGGTGTCAGTGTCGGCATGCGGGCAGTAGTTAGTTTCTTGTTGGGTGCCTTAAGGAATCGCTCCGTGCGTGCGGAGAAGTCGCTCAGCTCCATGAAGAGCAGGTTGAAGAAGACGAGACATGCCAATTGACAATTGTTGGTTCTAAGCCTGTCTCCTTAGATCTGTATAGGAGAGCCGCTCTGACCACTAAGTCCGCCAACATGTGTGCCAGGACTTCTCCTGCTAGTCCCATCGCTTCTGAGGCAAAGAGCGCAATGCAGCATTGACTCGGGTTGAAAGGCACTAATGCGTCGGGGATAACTCCATATTGAGTGAACAATTCTGCCTCGCTAACCGGAACGAATTTCAGAATGGCAGATATCCGCTCCGAAAATGCATTTGTGAAGTAGTGACAGGGTTGGATCGAGGAGTACTATATGGGCGGGGTGCTTTTGGTAGTCACGAGGTTCCCACTCAGCTGCATCTATCTGGTGCTGCTAGTACAGAGTCCAGGGCTTCTTTGGTGACAATGAGCGGGAATCCGTGGCGGACATCTCGTCCACAGTACTCGCCGAACCGGTCTGCCGTGAGGTCACGATGTCGCGTATCCGCTGTTCAGTACAGTACGATGGCTATTATTGTGAAAAGGTGACACCCGCATACCGCCGGATCTCCTCCAAGGGGCATATCTCAAGAGCGGGATCTTCTTGAACATTCCATTCAAGTTGATTCAAAATCGACTCGGCTCCATCCTTTTCAAACCACCGGAACCCTCTCGCGAGTAAACCCCCGAACCGCTCCCATCGGGAATCATCGTCGTACGAGCGCGCACTGTAGATGAAAAACCCCCAGATTTCTGCCCTCGTATTGTTCAGCATCGCACGAAGTCCTCAATATCGCCGCCCGGCATCTCACCCATGGTTGAAGGTAGGAGGGTGGGTGAATTTCTCCCAGCCAGAATCGAGAGTACAGAAAGTGTACAGAAAGTGTACAGAAAGTGGGACAAGTGAGTTGCAACCGTCGCCGTGGTTTTAGGGCTTGCGGTCACGTGTCATTCTTTTATCTTCCCATCGATCAAGATTGGTTACTGAGGTTAAGTGAGTGGGTACGGAGGCTTGCTGAAACTTCCAAGCAGTCATCCTGGAGAATGATATCGCCTTATATCTTATTTCCTGGCAAAGAAGAGTCCCTTTCCGCCTCCCGTACATCAGGCCTCCACAGCATAATTGAGCATATCTCCCGTCTCTTCTCTTACGTCGAACTCTCTATTCTGATGTTGAGCTTTCGACCAACAAACTGTTTCGACTCTTGAAAACACCCGGGAATGTATGTCCCAGACCTTCGACGTCATGCGACAAACGATCTCATCGATTGAACAGCAACTACAACACCGTTTTTCTATGAAATTGCGAAATTACTTGATACAAGAAGCCAGTCATATGATACACCCCAGAACAATCATTTGCCAAAGGCAATAGGAAGCCTGCCTAGGGTCTCTGTTTTATTTGGTTCTTTCTATTATTAATAAAGCAAGACCCAGATCGAACTTACATGGGAACCCTCATAAGATCGAACGGTCCACCACCTATAATCTAACGGCAAGGATGCAACCCTACACCTGACGCGAACGTACAGGCAAAGGCCCCCAGAGCCGAATGTCCCCCACCCACTTGACCATAGTCGACCGGTCATTGGGCACGGGTTCGACCCTAGTTTGGGTCTCGGGGATCCTCGGGTGGAGGATGAGCAGGAGATTGCACAGGTCCGGATCCTGGTCAATGTCACTATCATGGACGGGGGGCGGAAACTCGATGGACCATCTCAGATCTTTCCTTTTGTCGCACCACCAGACATCCAAAGGCAGAGTCAACTTCAGCCGATCCAGAATGTCAGTTAAGTGTTCGTGCAGTGTTTCATGCTCCTTCTCCTCGTCTTGTGGCCAGTCTTCAGTGCGGACGACGGCCCGGACCAGCAGATGACGCTCGGACGGGGGGGACGGCTCGATGCGAAACTCCCTCCGACTGTAGCGGTCTTCAATCTGGCTGCGGAGGCCGATGAGCAGCTCCGGGATCGCGAGGTTGACTGGGGCGTCGTAGACCCAGAAGTCGAGATACCACCGGGCTGGATCGGGCGGTGCTTGTGGGGTCGAGGGCTGAGCCTCACCTGTAGATGACGAAGGCATTGGGTGACTCATTGTTCGTACATTTGTCTTTGGTGTTGCGGTTTGAATTGGAAGCTTTCATGATAGGGGACGGGGTAAGTACTTATACCAAAAGGGAGTAGGCTGCTAGAGACTGACGAGTGAAGAATTTCATAATGTGGGATAGAGGTCAAAGACAATTCCTTACGCCACGTGTCAGTAGAGAATGCTAACACTTGCATTATCCGTTGTACCACTTACTGCCTCAGATTGAGGTCATTAATATATGCCCACTGTCAGAACATTCATTCTCGCAAGCGAGTTCTGCGGGAGTACAGCGCTTGGAGTATAATGGTCTTTGGAGTATCTTTGTTTCAGCAGACAATAGTTTCAAGAAAAGCTCTGGGAATGCTCTTTGATCCGTAGTAGGTGATCCCGTGGTTGGAGCAATATCAGTGAGTTCTTCCGAGAGAGGACGTTCCACCAGCTTTATGGATGGCAGCCTTTCAGGGTTGTCGTAACCACATGCCCTTTGTATGGAGCGATATTGTACTTGAAGACGACCATTGATTCGTGCCTGCAGGACATATCAGTCTGTTCTTAGCAAGAGTTCAAACTTTCTGCTCCCCGCAAACTAACATTTATGATACTACGGTTCTTTGATTTCATCTTACACACCCACATCTATGGTTTCACAACAACCCCATGCCTCATGACTGACTGGCTGAGCAGTGTGGTTGCTAATCAAAAGTCATAAACAGCATCAACACAATATTACGTTCCTCCACCAAAGTAGAGATATGGGAAGATTTAATACCACTGACGTGATCTCTACAAATTAAATCGTAAACACAGCTCTTGGTGATGGGGTTTGAGCTCGGACACTGTGCGGTGGGAGCAACATAGGGTTGATTTAGTTGATTTGCAGGGAAGCAGGTCGGCCCCACATGCAGCCTCCTTGACACCCCACTAGGCCCTACGTGGATAAGTAGCACATGAGAGATTTATTCCCCTCAGCAACAGGTTGAAACTATTGAGTCACAGAGCATGCTTTCAAGACATTCGGGGGTGGGAATTGACTGGGCTGCCAGCCCCGCTGCGAAGGGCGCTGGAGCATACATTGATCCGGTTAATCACAAGGTCATGGCCTATTTATCCGTCCGCTCTCAACGGGTGGCATCCACACGCATCTTAGCCTTTGACCGATCTTCCAAATTTAGTATTTGAGAACAGGAAAGACTGAAATTCTTGTAGCAACTGCATACTAAACAACTAGCCGCTAAAAGCCCTATGAGGAAGATTCAGTCGCCCGCTCATGGGTACACTATATCTTGCGAGCGCCGAATCCATACCTTGTAAATGTGTTTATGATCAACCAGTCCATTCCAACTAAAGCGGGAAAGTGGCAAGACCCTCTTCTTCGCGCATGTATGTTCAGATCACCGGCAATCCCTTTCTCACTAAGTAACCATGATCTTTGATGTGCAAAACGTGTTTTGAGTGAATGACCCATGAGCGCATGCACATAAGGACACCTATCAGCTTGTGGCTGTTGATAATCGGCGGACATACTGTGGGTGTCAGACTGACGTGTGATGCCAAGTCCCCGTCCGCCCGCCCAAACAACCCAGCGATCTGCTGCATATTTCAGAGCCATCCACCCAACCAGAGCTCTGGGAGTCATACTCCGATCGACCAAAGGAACCACATTTTATGCGTACATGTACCAAGCACCTACACGGCTTCCCTCCCGACCTATGAATCGCCCTACGCCTTTGCGCAATAGTGACATGGGCCTCGTATGCGGTGCCGCTTGAAATACGAAGCTCGGCTACTTACATTAAAAACCCGGCAGAGGGCCCTAGCATGAATTCTCAGAATCACCTTTTCTAATCCATTGGATACAATTGTTTTTACCCAATAGATACAGTATGCTCTCATCTCGCTTCCTGAAGCAGTCCCTCCGCGGAGGTCTCTCCAAGGCCACCTCCCGGACTCCGCCCGCTGTCCTCCCCCGCCGCCAGTTCGCCATAACCGCCGTCCAGCGGACCCAGATCTCCGAGGTAATCACCAGCGACCACCGCGACCTCGAGGACGCCTACAACCACATCAAGGGCGCCGCGAACGAAGAGGACCAGGTGAAATGGCAGAACCAATTTACCTGGGCGCTGGCCCGCCACTCTCTGGGCGAGGAGCTCGTGATATACCCGTCCATGGAGAAGCACCTGAACAACGGCCCCGAGATGGCCGAGCACGATCGCATGGAGCATCAAGTCGTGAGTTGGACTCGCTCCCATGTCCTTCGATACTACGCTGATGAACATGGATGCACCAGGTCAAAGAACTCCTCTACAAATTCCAGGGGCTCAAGCCCACCGACCCGGAATTCATGCCGGTGCTGGAGAACCTCTGGGGCAACCTCGCACAACACATCAAGGAGGAAGAAGGGAAAGATCTGCCGCAGCTGGAGAAGACCTTGGACGAGGGGGAGTCTCGGCAGATGGCGGCCTCGTTCCACCGGACGAAGCAGTTTGTGCCGACGAGGAGTCACCCCAATGCCCCGAACAAGCCGCCTTTTGAGACCGTCGCGGGGTTGATGGCGGCGCCGATGGATAAGATTAGGGATATGTTTAGGTCATTTCCGGAGACGAAGGATCAGGCGACCAAGTAAATTCTCATGGGGGGTGGGGAGGGTGGCTAGGATGCTGTATTATTTTCGAGATCACTGTACTGTATATTGAACACGATGTAAATGAATATGAGTTTGCTTGTTGACTTGGGGACACACAATTAGACGTACGAAAATGTACTTATGTCTACGAAGTCTGTTGTGTATTGGCATACGTCCATGCCCAGCTCTGTGGGTCGGGCCAAGAATCCTAATGTCCAGAGGGAAGCTGGTAGAAATGAGGACTGGGCTATTCGGATTCAGGCGAGGCCCGGTAATCTGTGGAGGGCGCATGGCCCTCCACAATAGTCACAAGCGTCCTGAACAAGGGAAATTGGACGCCTAGCATCAATCGATTGGCATGGTTTTCCTTGTTGGGCGATTTTGCTCTTAATGGGTCTGGCAGCCTAAGGCACGAAAACAAAACCCCCGGCGGCCGGCCAGACGAGTCTAATTTTCGACTAACCTACCATCTCTTAGTCTGGATCGGGGTATCGCTAAGAAGCAATTGAATCATATTGGGTCAGTGCCTGTATATTCTGCAACATAGAGGTAACGAAGTGCGCATCTCAGAAACTCGGCTGCTCCGGATATTTGCTACTGCCTGCCTGGTCAGCACTTCGGATCCATCCGATCCTAGATTGAGCCCTAACCGGGCTCTGACCTGGACTTGTTACATCAAACCCTGCGAGAGGATACCACACCACAATTATAGCAATCGAAACCGAAGCACACGACCCCATATTCCCTAGGCAACCCTTTCTATCGCCCCATTTCGGGGAAAATTGACTTGCAGGGTCAAATTGGCGCGCCACTGCCAGCTGAAGTCCGCCGGGAAACCTCCAGCGAGTCGTAGTTGGTCTAGTAGCTTCCGGCTACACCTGCCATAATGTTGATATTGTAGGTCCCCATCATCCCTCGGAGCTCGTCGGGGCAACATGCGACATGTACACGGTCCAACGGTTAACCTAGCCCTGAGCCCAGGCCGGACAGGACACGGCCAGCCCGCAGTGCAGGAAAGGAGCCGAAGTTAGCTGCTACTAGGCTGGCGCCGATTGTATACATAATAGCAGCCAGAAGAATGACTGCCCGACCGTACCGTCACTGATGGGACCGAAGGAAATGACACCTACTGTTTGACCCTATCCCGTATGTTAGCCTCAATTTCCCAACGAAATCTTGAGGAGGGTAGAGTCGACTTACCAGGAGCATCGAAGACACTGCCCAGCCTATGTCATTTGAAGTCCGAGAAGCTGTTGAATCCGTCCAGCCAAGATCCTGAAAAAACGGGGCCAGGCTCATGGTCCCTGAGATGTTGAAGTGTTGAAGCCATGAAGACCAACCACCGCCGTAAGAGGCCCTGATGACGGGAAGCCAGATTTAGGGCTTCCGGGCAGCTTTGGGGACATTTGGAAAGGCGCACTTGCTGAAACCGCCGCATGGTGCATTCATGGTCAAGAGCCAGTCACGGTAAAGGTAAGTAGAGAACAGTGAAGTGGAGAGTTGTCTGAATGGCTGCTAATTCGGTACAGGAAGAGGTATTTCCTTGGGAAGTTATGATAGCACAACTGTCACGGCCACAAGTCTAGATGTACTGATACCCTACGCATTGACAGTTACCCCATTCCAGCCAACAGAAGTCCGGGGTGCATGGCACGAGATGCGGAGGTGGGTCTTTTAATTTACGGGGAGTCGAGACAAAGCGTGTCTTCATTACCGTCGCAGGATAGCTCCGAAGACGATTCCGGGAACATTCCGGATATTGAGCGGGGCTGGATTTGGCCACTGGACTCGCTGCCCCAGACCTTGAATCCGGGTTAGACAATGCCGGTCCACAGTTTCGAGAGTACTATGTGGTCTCCAGGTCACGGCTCCCTCTGCGCCTGCATTGTTCCATACCTTTACCTTTTGTTTTCTCTATACATGTCCCCCTGTCATGGTCAAGAGGGTATAGACGTGAATCCGTGTCATCGATCATAGCATCATCTCCAAATAATGACATTCCCAGATGATAAGATGCTTATTGGTTAATTCTCTATTCTGAGTACTATTATTCTAAAGTACTGTACATTCCAATCATCCCCACCCATCTCATGAGAGAGCAGTCGCTTTGATATGGTTCAAGGCGCTTCCAGCCCGTAGCCACGCAATCTGACCAGCGTGATAGCTATGATTCAACTTGGCCTCCCATGCCTGACCCTCCCGGGGTGTAACTCGCATAACCACCTGCGAGTGCGGGACAAGCTCGCCCTCCTCAACACCAATCAATGAAATCCGGTCGCCCTCGGCAATACGATCGTATGTAGCTGGATCCTCAAAGGTTAGAGGCAGCATACCCTGCTTCTTCAGATTGGTCTCGTGAATTCTCGCGAATGAGCGTGCGATCACTGCGACTCCTCCCAGATACCGGGGCTCAAGGGCGGCGTGCTCCCGCGAGCTGCCTTCGCCGTAGTTGTGATCACCCACAATGCACCACCTCACTCCTCGCTGCTTGAGGTTCCGCGCTACCTGCGGGACAACCTGCAACTCGGCCGTGATGGGGTGGCGGGTATGACCCAGTAATTGCGGGTCGTCCGCAGGGAGGAAAGCATTGGTTGCAGTGGTAAGCATGTTGTTGCTAATGTTTTCCAGATGGCCCCGGTACTTGTACCACGGACCGGCTGGGGAGATATGATCTGTCGTGCATTTGCCCTTCACCTTAATGAGCAGCTCCATCGTCTGTGCCGCGCCCTTCTGCCAGGCCGGGAAGGGTTGCAGTAGCTGCAAGCGCTCAGAGTCGGGATGTATAGCCACCGCTTCAGCGCCCCCGTCACTCGACGGAGGCTGGAACAGATCCTGTCCACTTTCGAATCGAGTGGGCAGTTCCTCGCCGACCGGAGGGCTCAGTCGCACATTGCCCTTATCTGAGGCGATACTATCCGTCAGCGGGTTAAAGTCCAATCGCCCGCCGTAGGCAAACGCAGTCACCAGTTCCGGTGAGGTGACAAAGGAGTGCGTCGCTGGGTTGCTGTCATGACGACCGATGAAATTGCGGTTGAAGCTCGAGATCACCGAGTTCTTCTGCTTCTTTGCCACATCCTTGCGGTCCCAAGAGCCGACGCAGGGTCCGCACGAGCTGCTCAGAACCTTGGCTCCGGCATCGCGTAACTCCTGCAAGATACCATCGGCCTCAGCTGTCGCGCGGATGCGTTCACTTCCTGGGGAAACCATGAACGGGGTCTTGAACTTGGTGATACCCGCTGCACGGGCCTGCGACACGATCTGACGGGCTTTGTCCAGGTCTTCGTATGAGCTGTTGGTGCAGCTGCCGACCATGGCGTGGCTCAGCTCCACGGGCCAATCCTGCCCGGCCACCGCGTCCTTCAGCTTCGATATCGGGTGCGCCAGGTCGGGGGTGTATGGGCCGTTGACGTGGGGCTCCAGGGAGGTCAGGTCTAGCTCGATGATCTGGTCATAGTAGTCGTCCGAGCCCTCATCTGCCGTCAACAAAGTGGATCTCGTGTTTCCAGCCTCGATCCGCTCCGCACTGTCCGCTCGTCCGGTGGCCTGCAGGTACCGGCCCATAGCATCCGAGTACGGGAATATGCACGAGGTGGAACCGATCTCGGCGGACATGTTACAGACGGTAGCCATGGCTGTTGCGCCCAGCGTCTGCGTGCCGGGGCCGAAGAATTCAATAACGCGTCCTTTACCCCCGGAGACGCTCAACAGGCCCGCCAACTTGCATATGATATCCTTCGTGGAGGTCCAGCCCTGCAACTGTCCTGTCAGCCGCACACCCACCACCTTTGGCGCCACCAGCTCCCAGGGCATCCCCGACATTGCATCTACGGCATCCGCGCCTCCAACCCCGATCCCCAGCATCCCCAGACCTCCCGCATTTGGGGTATGTGAATCCGTTCCAATGATGAGCCCACCAGGCCTATCCCCGTTAGCTCATGCCTGTAACCCCCAGCCCTTTATCGAAGTCAAACTTACACAGCGTGATTCTCAAAAATAACCGTATGAATAATCCCCGAACCAGGCTTCCAGAACCCGATCCCGTATTTCTTCGACGCACTGCTCAAGAACTCATACACCTCGCGATGCTCCGTCTCTGCCCGTCGCAGATCCTCTTCCGCCCCTTTCTCGGAGATGATGAGGTGATCGCTATGCACGGTGGTGGGCACGGCCACGCGGGGCAGTCCCGCGCTGATGAACTGCAACAACGCCATGGTGGCCGTCGCATCGTGGCACGCCACCCGGTCCGGGCGCAGCTCCAAAATGCTGTGCCCGCGCTGGATCTTCTCGAGATTCCATTCGCGGTTGCCGGAGGTGATCAGGTGGCTGTAGAGGAGTTTCTCGGTCAGGGTGAGCGGCCGCTTCGAGCCTTGCTTTAGCT
Source organism: Aspergillus fijiensis CBS 313.89 (assembly GCF_003184825.1). NCBI lineage: Eukaryota > Fungi > Ascomycota > Eurotiomycetes > Eurotiales > Aspergillaceae > Aspergillus > Aspergillus fijiensis. The sequence goes on along the minus strand of NW_024469009.1, from coordinate 115,002 downwards.
GCTCGAGGGTGCGGAGTTGGTGCGCGTAGTTGACGGCGGAGTGCTGTTGGTGATGCAGGTCAGCAAACAGACATCCCTATAGGGGTGAATGACCTATTCTGGGGGGGTAATCTCACAGCAGAAGCCGCTGGTTGCGTCGCATAGGTTCTTGTGCTTCGGATCTGGAGATGGTGGTGCGCGCGGTTAGTCCCGCGCAGGGAGGATGGGAGTCGCTGCATCGTGATTCGGGGTGTCAATGGTTTCCATGCATTGTTTGAGGATATGAAGACAGGAAGAAGTTGCGACTGAGTCTGCCATTTTCTCTTCATTTGAAATCTCTCCTACTACTCAGATGTTTGTACACTCCGCCAGCTTTTTTGGAGACGGTCTGGAGAAGCCCGAGTTCGACCGGGTTGGTCCGGGGCAGTGTACGGAAAGATTACAGCTCAATACCTCCACCACAATAGAGATATATTGGATATCGAGGGCGATAAGCGGTGGATTTCGAATCAATAAAAAGACCATATTACTTGTTCCTGTCTTCTATTGGTCATAGCGCTATACAATAGACATTTCTCAGCTCTAGGTCGAGGTGTGAAGTCTTCATGTTGCATCGCGAAGGTCTACGTCATTTGTACAATACGCGTAATTACCTATGGTTAGACCTACAGTATGCCCGGAGTAGCCCGGGAACCGCGGCTGAACTCTATCATCGGCAAGAACCGATGCATCCATCGGATGGAGTAACCTTTCTCCAATCGGGGATGGTTTAACACTTTCTCTTCTCAATATTCGACCATTTCACCAAATACTCCGCTCTCAATATCCCCAGTGCCCTCACACCCTACACAAAACCACAACCAAAATGGCTCTGCGCTCCGAAACAATCCAAGCCCTGCGGCGGTTCGCCTCCTGCGACGTGAGTACCTATCCCCTCGCACTTGCCCGACATACCCCTCAAACACAGAATTAACCATGAACCTCTTCCTCGAAGATCGGCGACGCCCTCGTCAAACTCGGCGTCCCAAACGGGGGCTACCTCTCAGGCCTCAAGATGTTCTCCCCGGGACTCATGTGCACCAAAACCAAGATCTTCGGCCCCGCCTACACCGTGCGCATGGTGCGCGACTCGGATAAAGCCTCCCCGACCCCGCCCAAGCACTTCGCCGACGCCATCCCGAAGGGCAGCGTGGTGTTCGTCTCCCAGCCGAAGGGGCTGGTCAGCGCCTGCTGGGGCGGGCTGATGAGCACGCGGGCGCAGAAGCTGGGCGCCGCGGGCGTGGTGATCGACGGGCGGTTCCGCGACGTGGCCGAGCACCGGGAGCTCGGCGTGGGGCTGTTCGCCCGCGACGTGAGCATCCTCGGGTCGGCGAGTTTCACGCGCTCGTCCGAGCTGAATGTCCCCGTCACGTATGCGGAGGGGACCGCCGGGGAGAGTGTGGTCATTCAGCCCGGGGACTATATTGTCGGGGATGCGGACGGGGTGGTTGCGGCGCCGGTGGGAAAGATCGAGAGGTGTGTGGAGTTGTGTCAGGAGCGGTTTGAGATTGATGAGGAGACGAGGCGGTGTTTGGAGCAAGGAGAAGAGATGGGGGCGACGATTAGGCGGTTGCGGAAGTGAGTTTGGGGGGTGGATGTGGTGGTGCCTGTAGTCGGGTCACGGCTGCTGGGTGGAATCACTATCTCTGTTTTTTTTTATTTGGGTAGTGTACAGGCCGGATATCATGTATGTTCTGAATAGATTTGGTTTGCTGGTGCACCCAGGTTGAGAATGGTTGGCGTCCTCTGGTATGAGATCGGATAGATCCGTCGGCTGCGCAAGGAGGGGAATATATACTCACGGCACCGATGAACAGTGCATTTCCACAACAACAACAACAGCCCAAAACCACCACTTAGTCTCGTCCTGATATGCAATGCATATTCGAGAGTGTCAGAGATAGTCTTTAGTCCTTGATCACCCGAAATAATGCAGAAAGCCCATTCAGAGAAGGTCTAAGTGAGTAGACAAAGGATAGGGGCTATTCCCCTTCGAGCTACCCCGCACCCCGGATGCTGAGGTAATCAGGCTAGCTCGGCCTCATCGGCACAGGAAGTAGCTGGCCGCTTAATCTTGCATGCTCCCATTTCCCAGATTTTCTTTCTCCGTCTACTGCGTGACTATCAATGAGCCCGAGATCGCAAGATGCGACTGCGCCGACCCCGGCCAAGAAGGTCCGTCTAGCGTGTCGGCGATGCAGAGCTAAACGCATCAAGGTGCGCCAGTAATCCGTGACTCCTCATTGGACACGCCCCCATTATCCATCATCCATCGGCTGCCGGCTAACCCTCCCAACGCAGTGTGATGGCGGCATTCCAGCGTGCTCGAACTGTGCCCGTGCTAAAGAAAGCTGTGTCGATGTCGATGGGCGCAACAATGACATTTCCATCCCACGCGAGTACGTCCATTCGATACGGGTTTACAAGGTTACGAGCTGACGATACATCAGCTATGCCGTACGGTGTCACGCACGGATCGAATGGCTTGAAGAGCAACTCTTGCTTTTAGATCCAGACTTTGACCTCTCCAAGGCACCGCCGGTAGATCAATCGGCGTTGCCAAATATCATCCCACGTAGAACGCCATCGACTACCCCGACGGGGAGTACCGCTATGCACCTACCGTCGGCACCCGGAGAATCAAATACCAGGAAACGACCGTTTGATTCCCTGCATGCGTCGGACTGTGAACTTCTACCGCAAACACCTGCTCACCTACCAGGTACAGAACACGCAGAGTTGCCCGCGTCATGCGTGCAGCAAGCGGCTGAAAAGGAGGCTGCTACCCCATCAGCCGAAGCACGCTCTGTGGCCATGGATTTGGGGATGCTATCACTCCACTCCGACTCGCGACAAAAATACTATCTGGGGTCGTCTTCCGGCCTGTTCTTCACGAAATTGATTGGGGCCGATAGCCCTCTCTCACCAGCTACCTCCAACTCGTCGTACGGGGCGTGGGGGAATTCGAAACGCCGCACTGCCCCAGGACCTTCGCCTGAGGCGTATCGTTTGTTGTACAACAAACTTAGAAGGGTACGCATGCGATCCCGTCCTACCCATTCTTGATAGGAGAAAGAGCGACATGCCTGTTGTTCCTGACAGGGAACCATCCTCGCTGCACACCATAGGCGCTCGCTGAACATTCGCAGGACTTACCTTCGCCCGACGAAGCAAATCATCTGATTGGTATATACCTTCAAGAGCTCCATGTCGATCACCCTTTCCTCCACACCACCTCTCTGTTCAACGCGTACAACGCACTGTGGTTCTGCGCGGAACGCGGGTACCAAGGGAATGTGGACCTCAACGGGTGGCCGGAGGAGATGGAGCCATTCTCATACAACGGGCGATTCGACCAGATGGCTGACGCCGACATGACGCCCATCTCCATCTTCGCCGCCGCGCTCCACGTGTTCATGGTGCTATCCCTTGCGGCGACGATCCTCACGCGGAACAAGAATTTCGAGTACCCGCCCGCCCGGTTCTACGCCATCGCCTCCACGGCCGCAGCCGAGTGCCTGAGCGGCATTTCCGTGACGGCCCTGCAAAGCATCCTCCTGTTCATCGTACAGGGGATGGTGGGACCCACCAATCTGAGCATCTGGACCTTGGTGCATATTGCCATGTCGCATGCGATTGATCTCGGGCTGCATCGGGAGCCGAAAGACGAGGCGGACAATTCGCCCACCGCCCTTGCTTTACGACGGCTGATCTTCTACACCGTCTACAACCTCGACCGGTGTGTTTAACCTGCTGGCTCGTCATTTGTCCCCCCCACTCACTAACTGTATCGTAGATCCATCTCCACAATCCAGGGCCGACCGCTTGGCATCCGCGATGAGACCTTCGACATCCGGCTGCCAGGTCTTAATGAATTCGTCGTCGACGAAACCGCCAGCACCAACGCCAACAGCCACTCGGAGCTGCGCTTCTCCATCCACCGCTTCAAGCTGGACGCATTGATTTCCGAGATCAAGATCCTGCTCTACCACCTCCCCAACCGCGGCACCGCCCTGTCATGGCCGACCGACACGGCCGGAGAACAAGCGCGCATCAAGACGGGTCTCGACCAGTGGCTCGCCGACGTCCGCGCCACTCGCGCCCCCTCGGAGGAGCTCACCACCACCACCACCAGCCTCCACCACGACGAGGACCACATCCTTAAGCACCAGTGCAAGATCCTGAAGCTCGAGGTCCTATATCACGGGGCCATCACGCTGCTCTACCAGCCGTCGCAGGCGTTCCCGTCTCCCACCGCCGCCGCCCTCCTGCACTGCTACCGCAGCTCCCGCGACCGGATCCAAATCTACAACCGCCTCAACACCCAGGAGCATCTCTACTACACGTGGCGCAACATCCACGGAATCTTCGCCTCGGGCGCGACCATTATCTACTGTTTCTGGGCCTCCCCGGAGCTGCAGGCGGTCGTCCCCTTCAAAGAGGCCCTGCAGTGTCTGCGCGTGTGCTCCAACCTCCTCAGCATCGGCGGCCAGTGGTGGCCCTCCGTGCGCCACGGCAAGGAGAACTTCGACCGCATCGTCGACCTCACCGTCGAGCGGTTGAGCCAGAAGCACCACCACCACCACCACCACCAGCAGCTGCAGCTGCACCAGCTAAGTGCGACCGGGGCGAATACGCTGCTAGACCCCACGACCAGCGCAGTCGACGACGGCCTGTTCCAGCCGGCTTACCCGCCGGTGCCGACCGACGGGGTCACCCCCAACATGCAGCAGCAGCAACAAGAGGCAGTGGAGAACCTGCTCGGGTTATCGTCGGTCGCGTGCGATGCCGGGCTCGGTGGCGGCCAGGATCTGGAGATGACGGCGCAGCACGATCCCATTATGGAGAGCTTTTTCACCGAGTACCTGCAGGGCGACTGGAGCTGGGATCCGTTTTCGACGGGGTTGGAGCCGCTGCCCTGACGGTCGGCCGGATAGGAATGCAGTGGACTCGGCTGTACTGTGCCCTACCTACCCTCTCGGCTCGGCGGGCTCCGATCAGATCGCGTCACCACTCGACAGTCTTGTCAATGATAGTGGTAGCTGGGCGGGGGGAAATCCAGATCATTCTGGTCGCAGGGGGAAGAGAAGCCAGGGCGAGTCAGATTCCAGCCTGTCTTTATTGTGCTCTTGTGCGATTACCAAGGAAGTACGCCCTCGAGATTCGATTGGCAACCATTGCGCCTCTTCCGTTATGGCACGAGCACGAAGGGGGAAGAGAGCCTGAAAGACCGGGGGGTTGAGCTCTCCGGTAAAAGCTCGGCCTTGGCTCAGAAATTGGCTCCACAGCACCGGTGGGGTAGCAGCAGGGCAGGGGGGGGGGGCACGCTTGGAAGTTCGAACCCATGCAAATGAGCTCACAATCCTACGCATACTCATACACGATCGCACGGATTCGGACGATACAAGGTGAACGTGAACCGAGCGAGTATCCCGGATAGTCGACGGGGTTCAACGAACAAGCACTAGATAGACTACGTGCTATTGACCGGTTCTACCGGGCTCCGCTACGTCGAAGAGTGAACTGGATAGAAAAGCCTCAGGTCTAGACTCGAGACGCTGAATCAAATCAACGCATCAATCAGGGAAACTACACAGTAAGGTACCTAGTACTCAAGTACTCGAAAGATCCCCTGCATACGATCAGCGACACCAAGAAACAAGATTTTTTCTTTACGCTATAGCGTCAACGGTACTGTACAGTAGGAAGTCTAGAATCGAAAGCTGCCCTTCGAGAGGATCTGCAATGCACCCGGTCAAAGTGCTGTGCTGGGAAACGTCACACAAAAGTGCCGCCGGAGAGAAATTCGCCATCATCAACCTCATCCCTAAAAAAAAAAGGATTAGACTACCTGTCATGACATTTCGATTGCGTTGTGTCGGAACGTGTTGACCAATAACGTTGCGTTAGGATAAGAAATCCGCTGAAGCCTGAGAGATAAAGGGCTTCCCCGTGCTGGCGTGATCTTGGTTGTGCGCGCCCGTTGAAGGACCCGCATTGGGGGAAGTTCCCCGCCTGATCCAACACAGCAGCTACGTAAGGTAGCAAAGTATATCTGATCGAATCCACCTGAGCTCTTCTTCTTCTCTCTTCAAAGTGGGAAGAGAAAACCATCCAAAGCTCTAGAGGATTCGGTGGGCCATCAATGCCCCATTCACCAATTCGAAAGTGCAAGGGTCATGGACCATCGATCAAACTCTCCCGGCTGAATCTATCTGAGAACAAACATCGACCACAAAAGCAAGAAAGAGAAAAAAAAAAAATCTCTAGCTTTGGAGGGATGAAGCATGGCCGGAAACGTCGACCGCCGGGTAACTTATCCGCAGGGCCGCAAGCCAATGGCCGCCTGAGCGCTGAGGCATCCACCACTCGATTGCACGGTCGCATCGCGAATTGACACTGACTGGAAGCAGTGGGAAGTAGTGAAGCATCCGGTTTTCCAAGCAACCCCGGGCCTGTCCTGCTCCATTCTTTTTCTCTCTCTAACTTCACACGGTGTATGCAATATCCTAGTCTGACCCGCACTTGAGGGGGGGCCGGGAGCTGGCTGGCTTCTGGTGGGTGGGTGCGTGAGGGAGTGGACGGGTTACAAGCCGCGAGGAAGAGGTGATCCTACTTACTTATGGTAATTATCTCCACTTTACTTAGTAAGGTACAGTGACTGCTCTCCACTTGCAGATAGATATACTCAGATGCACAGTACTTACTCAGTGCGCGCACACGTAGGAGGCTGTGGGATGTAGCCTCACTAACGGGCAGAGGCAGATCTCCAGGGGGTTGCGCGCGAGGGCTGGGTCTAATTGACGGAGATGATCGATCGCTTGTACTCGCGTGCCTTGCTTTTCGTCATCATGGACTTTTGGCTCCCCCTGATGCTCACCGAGTCATTTTCATCATGAAAAGTCATGGCTTTAGTTAGAATGGAGGGGACGGGAACGGGATCCCGCGAAAAGTCAATGGGAAGAAGCCATGGATGCCATGGATCGGACAAGTAGGACGAGGAGATGGAGATGGAGATGGAGATGGGAAGCATGTAGCAAAAACGTGCGTGCGATGCGACCTTCGTTGAATGATTGTTGCAGATTGCCAGTGTAGGTACTGTACACTGGAGAAACTACTAAAGTGTACAGAATGACGGCAGTGAACGATTGGTCTACTCGACCATGTGAAGCATTCTGATTGGCGGAACAAAGTCCCTGGGTTCGAAGCGGAAGCGATCGGCAGATTTGTCATCAAGTCGGTTGCGTCGAAGAACAATAGGAAAGGTAAGAATAGAATGGAAGCAGAGTAATAGAGGAAGCCATGGTTAGAGTCTCAGACAGTAGGTAGGATAAGCGTATCTCGGCAGAGCATACAGTACGCTTCTAGACAATTCGTTGCATCTGTTTCGGTAGGTACACTCCAGTAAGTACCTACAGTACATCCTTAGTCGGATGAGGCGGGAAGTAAGCAGATCGACTGGAGACGTCATTTCCCAAATCCAAATCCCTCTCTCCCTCCCCGCGATCCAAGATATCAATGGATTTTTGCTGGAGATGGAAACCACTTGGATCCATTGGGTCCAGCCCACCGGAATATTGGCGCAACCAATCATGCACCCTGGATACATCCTCCTTCCCCCTGTCAACGGCCTACTGTAACCATCGTTCGTTCCTTGCACTGCAAAATCTCTCGCGCTCTGCTGTGAGAGCCGATCAACTGCCCATTGAAAATCCCCAATGCGCCTCCCCGGAAATACCCTCCAACACTCTCGCCTGTCTCAACTCTTTTCTTCCTCTTTCTCATCTCTAGTGTCGAAACTAGCTGGCCCGCATGCATCGTCATTGCCGGGCCCTCAGATGGGGGAGTGTGCTTGGTTTCTAATAAAGATGTGTAATACTTCTCCACACCACCCCCCTACAATCCATACTACTCATACTCATACTGCTACCTACCTACCTTCCTACTACATACACCCTTCCTGCTGTCCCACCCTCCATTGAACTTACCTTCCTGCATACTGACTCCCAGTGATCACGGAAAGAACCTTCCTGTCACTATCCTATATAGTCACACAAATTCCGTCACTTCCCTGAGATTGTCTACCCTGTCCCTTCCGGTTCCGCATTTCCTCAACGAGAACACCGTGCAGTGGCAATCATATTGTCTCCGTCCATAAGACCAAAAGTAAAACCTCGAATTGCATCGCGCACCACCTTGCTGTGAAAGAGAAGCATACAGTGATGTCCGTCAATCTCGAACACCCCTCCATGCCAGGGCCCCCGTCCAAGTCCGAAATTACCTGGACCGGCCCAATGCCATTTTTCTTGGACAGCACCATCTCCTCCGAGTTCCTAACGATGCCATTGTTCGATGGGATGCAAGAATGGTCGATGAGCGGGAGCACTCCGGGGGCTGCAGCTGCAGCCGCATCGGGGGGGTTCGACGGGTTCCAACAGCAGCAGCAGCAGCAGCAACAATCACAAAAGCAGGCGCAGCCCTCACCACCGGCGCATCAACACCACCACCACCCGCAACAATCCTACATGAATGCATTTATCGAACCAACCCTTTTCTCCCCGGACCAGCCCATGCCTACCCATGTCCACCACCCCCAACCCCCGCATCTCGCCCCGAAAGAACCCCTCATCGACCCCGCCATGCAACCCTTCGCCGCCAGCCCGACCTCCTCCTACCACGTCCCGATGCACGAGATCACTTCCCGCGGAAGCATCAGCGACCAATCTCAACGCAGCAGCTACGGCAGCATCAGCAGCATCAGCAGCAGCAGTAGCAGCAGCAGCACGACCGGGTACTATGCGCAGCGACGGCCCAGCGAGCCGGTCTTCTCGCCGGCCCACGACGCGGTGGAGCAGCAGAAGCGCGAGCGGTTCCTCGAGCGCAACCGCGTGGCGGCCAACAAGTGCCGGCGCAAGAAGAAGGAGCACACCCGCCAGCTGGAGAGCCGGTGCATGGAGGTGACGCAGGCCAACTCGCGGCTGGATTCGGAGGTCAGCCAGCTGCGCAGCCAGATCCTGGAGCTGAAGAACGAGCTCCTGCGGCACTCCGGGTGCGACGACCCGGCCATCAAGGCCCATCTGGCGCGGATGGTCGCTCATCTCTCGCAGCGCAGTGCCTCGGTCTCGGGCGCCAGCGAGTCCGAGGGGGGTGGCCCGCAGGTTAGGTCCTCGCGGTCGACGCCGCTGTCTCCAGCGCAGCCAAAGATTTTGAAGGAGGAAGTCGAGCAGGACGCTGCGTTCGGGTTCGATGATATGCTTCACTTGCCTAACGCTGGTGGCTCGAAGACCGACGAGCTGGAGGAGGAGAAGGAGGAGGAGGAATTAAAGATGAAGGAGAGTCCGTAATGGTATCCGACCATGCAGCGACTACACTTGTACACGACTGTCTTACGAGTTCTTTTCTGGGATCTGAGTTCGGCCTTCTGCTTTCTGCTTACTTTCTTTGTTGTATCTATTACGTTGGATTGTGCATTATATGTACAATATCGCGCTGTCCTTCGAAATGGTCAATGTATGGAGCTCTGATGGATGGGATATATCGGCTGGGTGTACGGGACAAAGGGGCGGGGGGCTTTACTCATGGCGTTTTAACCAAGCAAGCGCAAGCGGATCGATTCATTGTTTTTTCTACTCAAAAGAACTGCTGGTCATGTGAAACACAAATACCTACTGCTACTACAACTACAAAAAAAAATACGAACAATTTCCGATTGGACGATTTCGAACCAGATTCGAGGAGATTTTTCAGATCAGAGGCAATATCAGCAATTTTCTCACCGGGGAGAAAAAATAATGTCTCGATGTCGAGGGGCAAGCCAGTGAGCGAACACCCGAAAATCTCACGACCAAAAGCAATCCCGAACATTCGCCATCGGCCATGATGTCACGACTGTCGGCTTTACCCGAACAGGCAGGTCATTGTCCCACCACGCGGAGCTTAGTCAGTGGAAACTGGCTTGATGTGAATCCTTTCTCCACTCCACCCTACTCACTCTCACTAACTTTAGCTACGTATGGGGTCGGTTCTGCGGCCAAGCCTGTTTCAACGTCCAAGCTTGCATCCCCAATCTTGCCGTGTTTCACCCGCGTTAGCCTTTCCGTCCGTTCCCCTTCGGGGAGTTTTTTTCGCTGGATGTGGGTTTAGGGATGGTAAAAAGTACGATTCGCGATTTAGGGATTGTCGGGATTTGCGCGATCGACGCTGACTAGTCTAGGAGGGGGTTAGCGGGGGGTTTTTGCTGGGGTCTGTGCTTCTGCGTCTACACCGAGGAGATGTCATGTATGCTAGAAATGGAATTCCTCAAGTACATTGTACTGTATTGGATGTCATTGGTACAAGTTGTTGTTCATTCGTAGTATACATATCCACCACCATTAGCCAACACATTCTCCTCAAAAACGTAATGTACAGTTCCCCGTTCCCTTGGTTTCTGTTCCGCATGACAGGACAATCCATTCACATCATTTCACATCGCAATCGTAGCATCACGTCATAAATTCCGCACCTAGTCGCTCATGCATATACAAGATTGCATGTAGGTGGTTTGGAGCCTCTTACTCCTCGGGGGTGTCGGCGGTGCGCGAGCCGCCCATCCGCCCGGCCTCGCGGGCACGGGGGTCGCCGGGCTCGAAGCTGCCGCCGGAGTGCTGCCCGCCCTTGTGGCCGGCCTCGCGGGCGCGCGGGTCGCCCGGTTGGAAGCTGCCGCTGGAGGCGTGGCCGCCCATCGAGGCAATGTTGCGCTGGATTATAGTTTAGTTATGGACTTGGGGGTGAGTTGGAGAGGCGAAATGATAGAGATAGGGTACGGGGAAGATGCGAAAGCTCACCTGCTTAACCTCGTCCATGCTGGCGAAACCGCCCGAGTGGCTGGATTGGCCGCCCTTGCGGGCGATGTTTTGCACTTCCTCGTGGGGGCGGTTGGAGAAGTTGCCGGGGTTGGTGTTGTGGGCCATTTTGGTGGTTTGGCTGGTAGTTGATGATAATGTTCGTTCGTAGGTTTCTGAGATAAAATTTGGACAACGAGAAACGGGCAGTTGCGATAGCGGTATTTATGCCTGTGAATGTAGTCAATCGAGCAGAGGATGATTTCAATTGATGTCACCCCAGCCCCTATCTTACGTATCCCTACGAGGTGTTGACACGAGGCGATGATGCGGTGGTTGAGGGGAAAGTACGGGTGTGAAGTCACTTTCGACATCATCTCTGCGGGGGTCCTGCGGACCCGACTCTTCCAGAAAAGTACCTAGGACACATTGGGCCCCTCCTTTTCGACAGTGGAAATTACCGCCAATCGATCCAGACAAGTACCGGCAGATCGGTGGGAGGATCGGGGATTTTCGATGGTCCCTGCCCTGCTGAATGTGGTCATCATGATGCGTTGGTGCAGGGAGTCACCGGGGATTGAGTTTTGAGGGACCTGCACTGCGGAGTGGTGGTGTTGGCCAGTTGGAGGAGTTGCCGGGGAAGAGGAGTTAGGGTTAAGTTAGGCCACAAGAGACGAAAGTGTGGAGTGACCGCACTTCATCATGACGGAAGTGGGGCGCTCGCGTGGACCCTGATCTGCGTCTGGAATTCGATGGATCGTTTGATCGGCATCTAATGCTTGTGTCGTGCAGGGTGTGTTCGATGATGAGGCATAAGATCGATACCAGAAATGGTAGGATTCGGCAGTTCGACAACCCATTTGCTGGCTGTATGCATTGCTGGTAAGCGAGCCATGCATAGCCGGTTTTAAAAGAACAGACTCCAAGAGACCAGATTATGTTATGTCCGTGTAGGCTAACATAGTAATCATTGACATTTCATTGATAAGAGATAATCTTTCTGAAAGCTCTTCACCCAAGACCTGTATTTACATTGTAGGCATATTAGCCCTTCGGTACATCACCCCCATCTTCTTACTTGTCTATGAAGACAGAAAAGTAATTCTCTAAATCGGTCACGTCCTCCATGGCCCCTATCCAACCAACATGCTGGTCCGGTCGACAAAGTACCATGCAGCCAGCATTCTTGTCGATCCCATAGCCGTCATGTGCACCCCGACACCCTGGGCTGTATGAGCCCTCGTCCGTGAATACTCTCGTGTAGTCCCATCCCCACGTCTCGTCAAACGGGTGAAACATCTCCGGAAGTTCAAGGAGCTCCACAGATGTGCGCGGGCTCGCATGGATGAGGACCGTCTCCAAAAGCCACCCAGCACGGGTTCCATATCGCTTCTCACACAGACGTGGAAGCAACGGCTGCTGGCTGAAAGTCTTGGCGAACGAATTTAGACGCCCGCGAAGGTCTGCCTGATGAATATCCCCGGCAAATACCAGCAATCTCCACGACCCATCGCTGGGAAGTCTGGTCATCAGGTTGATCGATACGCCTTCGGCATGATTGACCACATAGAACGGATCTATCCGTCTTCCCACTTTGATGTTATTTGCCAAACCTTGAGCATTCTGGTCTGCAACGAGGATATCAGGACCATAGGTCACCCCTAGACCCGATATAAACTCGGAGTACTGATCCCGAACGAATTCAATACGCTTGGCCGCGCCGGTGTCTTTCTCATATGCCCCGACCAACTGCGCATCCAGCTCCAACAATTCCTCTGCCACCGGCCGTCGTTCGGACTCGTATGTCTCTAGTACCCTCGAGCTAGCGGCCCCGGTGATGACCGAACCTAGCTTCCAGACCAGGTTGTATGTATCCTGCATCGACACATTCATCCCTTGACCTGCCTTGGGGGAGTGAGTGTGGGCAGCATCGCCGGCCAAGAATATTCTTGGCATCAGTCAGTGGAAAATCTTGAACGAGACCGAGTACAGGCTTACGTTACCTGTCGTGGGGCCGGAGCTGCTTGACGAGCTGCTGTTTTATCTGTTTCTTGTTACTTGAGGCTATACCGTGGAAAGGGCTGGATGCCATCTACATACCGAATATAGAGAGTACCAGTCACAGTGCTGGTACCTCAACTTGTACGGTTTCAGCAAGCTGTCTGCCTTCCTAACAAGCTCATCGAGTGATGGCTCATGCTTTGTGTCGTGGCCATTGCAGAGCTCCTTGTCGCCCTTCGGATGGATGTAGAACCGAACCAGCCGGTTCTCTCGGGGTGCGGTCATCATACTGCCACGGTCCCCGGAGCTGATCGCACACGATTGACGAATGTCTGCTATTGGATGTCTCAGCATAGCTTTCGTCAAGGTTATGGGATTTCACGATGTACGTACGAAAATCCGTAATAGGCACAATGTCAAAGACCGCCCAGGTCGACTCCCCCAGATTCTTATCGACCGGAACATGCAACTGGTTCCGGGTCCAGCCACGTGCACCGTCACATGCAATTAGATAGCGACAATGAATCGTCTCCGAGCCATCTGGGAGTGTAAGCCACGTTCCAATGCACGAAAGATAAGGTCCCTCCCCGAGAAAAGCTTACCCTGCGCCTTTCCCGACATGACCTCGACGGCAACTTTGTGATCCGTCTCGGAATTGGACTCCGACAGCGTCAATTCCCGTGCTCTGGTCCCGTAATCAACCTGCACCCCCATCTCGTGGAGATAGTCGAGGAAGACCTGCTCCGTAGCGCCCTGGTTCAGCAGCCGCTGATCATACACCGAGCTTCCGGGCAATGACGGGGTCCGTTTGCGCCGCTCGATGTGTCCTGTGCTCTCGTTGATCGCCTTAAAGCCTTTTAATCAGCCCCCCCGCAGCCCAGCTACAGCTGCTGCGACAGTACTCACCCAGTACGCCATCTCCGTATGCCGCACCGACTTCCGCAGGATGGGATCGACGATCCCGAAGCTGTCCAGGATCTCCAGCGTGCGACTCTGCAGCCCGTCCGCGTGGCCCGTCGGCGTCCGCCCGGGCTTCTGGTCGATGATCCGCGTCTGCATTTGAAACTGCGCCGCCCAGCAGGCTGCCATCAGCCCGGCCGGGCCGGCGCCGATTATCAGCAGATCGGTGTAAGCTTCGTTTCCCATTGCTGCATTATGGTGGTGGTGGTGTTGCCGATGAGCCTGTGGCCGAGTTCATGGGGTTTTTATGCGCCCCTAGCGCTCGTATGCGCATTGCATCACCGGTCAAGTGTTACGGTTGCGTTTGAGCGAATACCGGGTCTCAATTCAATTTTCCCGGGCGCGGGGAGATGTTATCCATACCACATGTCGACGTCATTGCATCACCGCCCTATCCGAAACACCTGCCCTCTCTTCTGTGTCTATGAAGTGTGGCTTTGATGTTCAGGATGAGGATTGAGTCATACCCTGTCCTCTCACTTCAGAAAGCTGCTTTTCGCTGCCTACACCCTAGTGCACCTTCACGTCTGCATTATTATGTAATCTTTATGCTTATGCAAACCCAAATGAGCACAATTGGGAAGGGTACGGCCACCAAGCTCATCAGGCAAGCACTTCTTTTGCTGATGATTCTTGCGCAGTGTATTGACTGTATAGCTATTTGTTTCTCGGAATAAATGGATGGGTGGTACAGTATATCGAACATAGCGTTCTAGCCTGAGGCATCAAGAACACGTGACCGTGCAGTTTTATGGAGAACTTAGAAACTGGCTCGGATTAAGCTACCAGCCAATGAGGAAGTAGAGCCCAGCGGCGGGTTGGCATGGCTGTAAATTGAGCTTATCCTACTTGAACTATGAGAATATCTGTGGTTAGATCATGTGATACACAGGTCTATGTATTGATACTGAATCAACCAGGTGAATCCTGTGACTTTTTGTTGTACAGTTTGGTAACATAGATAATCGAAAACCATATCCATTATATATTATTCTAGATTCATCTTCAACAACCCACAAAGATTCAACAGCTTTTATGCTCTGATTCGTAGAATCACAGACTAGGAGAATGCCCCAGTGTCACTTGCCCAAATCGAAATCAGATTAGCTTTGACTCCGCGGTGACGGAACAGCATTCAAACAAGGTCTACGTACGAACCAGATCCTTGCTTATCCGGCTGAAGAGAAGCATTTACAAGATCATATCGATGACCTCCTGAGCGGACCGAGAGTCTCATTTAGAAGCAGGTCATTTAGTCTGAGCCATCTAAGGGATTGTCCTAGAGCCCTGAGAAGCCCCGAGCTTATAGCTTGTAGCATTTCGATGAAGTGGAGGGATGGGCGATATGGAATCATATCTTGAATTGTCCGCTGGTTGGTCGGTTGATGAACTAGCCAAAATATCAAAGTGTGGAATAGTCCGGTAAACCGCCTTGGATCACATGCTCGGATTGCTGAGGACCGCCGACAGACGGCACCGTGTCTTGATACTTGCTTCCTGTTCACTGCAGCAAAACTATGATTGTTCTGCATCAGAATGATACTGATAATGTGATCCCGGTGGTGCGCACAATGAACACACTACCAGATTGTGCTTAATCTCGAACAGTCCTTCGACCAGGACAGATCAAGTACATACACCAAAACTTGTTTCTTCAGTAATTATTGAATGGCCACGTGTCGATCCTAGCTGTCTTTCAACCTGCCCCATATCCCAACAGTGCAGCCTGTTGCCGAGGAGAAACCCCCAACACGCGGCTCATCCACATCCCCGCCGATACCCACGACGCGGGCCGAAAGACCAACGCCTACGCATAAATCTGACGCAATCGCCGAATATTCCTCAACAGGCCAAAATAGACCCATCCCTGCCTGACGAGCACCAATTTCTCTGAGTCCACCGCGGTGAGGACCGTCCCCCCGTACAGAATCAACCGCCCGCGGTCCAGGCTAGTAGGGGCGGTGGCCGCCCCCGTGAAGATGAGCCAGGTCAACGTTTCCGGCGCCCGTCGGATCCAGAACGCCGCGTCGATCTCGGTGATTCGTTGGGTGAGTTGAGTGAGCTCTGCCTGGAGCGTGCTTTCCTCATCCATCGGGGCGTCCGCACGCAGGAGTCGCGAGAGGATTGATGTGGCAAGGCTGCAAAACACGTTGAGCTTGTCCTCAGTGCTGGTGGGAGATGGTGCGGTGGTGGGCTGTGGTGCCCTTTGGGCGGGGAGAAGATCAAGGGTCTGGAGAAGATGGCGCATCTGGTTGATCTCTGCTGCGGTGGCGTCCTCCAGGGTCGGGTGGTCTGCTATTGCCTGCAACTGAGAAATGGCCGCGTAGATGTCGAGGATGTTCTCGGCGGTTGTCGGAGTGAAGATTAGGCCAGTATTGCTGTGTTGGGTCAGGCTGGCGATCACGGACCGGAGTATGGAATGCGGGCGGACGTCGGAGAATGTCAGACAGTCCCAGGCGGGCGGGACGTCGAAGATACAGGAGAAGGAGAGCAATGCCCTAAGAGATCATTAGGTCCGGCGCATACGAGAGTTGTGGAAGGGCCTTTTTGAGCGCTTCAGCCTCACAGTTTGATAACCCCCAGCAGTGGTCCGAGCTCATCCCGCCTCGCCATCGGAAGTGAAAAGAGCATCAAGGTTAGCCCTTTCTGATGCGCAACCGCCGAGTCGATATCCAAGGCGACCATCTACAGGCCCCCCCACATGAGACAAGGGTGGTCAAGTCAGTCAACACATCAAGCAAATGGCGGCTGGCGCGGCGAAACGTACATTATAGAAGATCAAAGGGACCACCGTCCCGATCGCGGCATAATTGAGCTCGACCGTGTCTTTATTGAGGGTCTGATTCAGAAGCCGGATGGCGCAGGTTTGATGGTACAGCGTGACTCGGTTGTTCCTGGTGCCCCGCAGGATATCGATAGACGCGGAGGCGCTGAAGAGCGTGGCGTGGAACAAGGATGCGTTTGCCGTGGCATTACGCATCCACTCGGAGCTCAGATGCACGGCCATGCTATCGGGCTTGGCTACATCGGCGGGGATGGCGACGGAGGTGCAGACTGGGACCCACCGGGGCGAATCTCGTAAGTCTCTCACTTCCTTTTGTAGCCCCAGGTTGGGAATAGGGCTACGCCTACTGCAGACACTTGAAGGTAGGACTTACAAAACTTCAACAGGGTCGGCATATAGCCTTGGACCGGGACGGGCGCTTCCGTCGGGATGCTAGGGCCATGCTGAGGTTGCCCTAGGCCGCTGCGCACGTCTTGCCTTGCTCGGTGACTTCCTCTCGCACGCGTGGAGTCGGTGGAATGGGAATTGTAGAAGCAGCCGAGGCCAAGTCTGTAGGTTCAGACCGATGTCAGTCTGTCATGTACAATATACACGCTTCGAGCCTAGCCTCAGGCGCAGCCTCGCCATGTGTGGTGTGTGGTCAGCCAGACCGGCCGGTAGCCACCTGGCGACGGACTACTCACCTCAGACAGCGGGAACACCCAGGGATGAGTCGATCGCATTTCCTCTTTTGAGCACTGCATCTCACACAAGCACAGGGCGCGGTCTCCCGCACCGAGGGTACTGCATCCGCACGGGCAGCCGCAAACACTGGAGGCGTCGTCCAGGGGTATGAGCACTTTCGGTCGAGTCTAGAACCCATCGATCAATGAGCCTGCCGTCAAAAGCAGATCAAATATACCATAACCGATACGTACTTCTTGCAACGCGAGCATGTAGGCGTCAACTTGTCACATTGCCTCTTGCCCGCTTTGCAGGCCAAACAGACCACGGGAGATGACGAAACTTCTGCTTGAGTCGGGGCCATACTGCGAAAATGTCTTGAGCAGACACACAATGCTTTTGTGTCTTCTTCAGCGATGGGATACGGAGCAGTATACAAGAATCAGAATCGAGGGCTCGTAGCTGTCGGCCGGGTTGCGGGTCAATGCCTTGCGACTGATGTGATGGCTTATCTTTCGCAAATCACAAGGACGCTATCTTGCATTCAAAAGTGGGGCTCATGGATCTGGCTCGGTCTTAGGCTTGGAGGGACGGAGTTTAGCCCTTACTTCCACTTCCAAGCTGCGTTTCTCACCTGGTAGGTGGGCGTGTATGCTTCTCGAGCCGATCCGGTAATCATCCCAAAGCTACCGAGATTGTGCCACCCTCTTCTTCACTGGATGCAGATGCTCACCGCTGCTTGTGTGATGCGGCTGTAGATGCGGGTGGAGGTGGGGTTAGGGTACAGGCGGTGCGGATGCAGGCGCGGACTAGCGCAGGGAGAAGATCGGCAATCTGACATCCATTATTTTACTAGTCTCGCTAGTGCAGCAATTTTCATCGAGCAGATCCCCTACATTTCGTTCGTGCTGGAGAAGATGAGTATGAGCGCGATTACGAGTAGTCAATTTGGCTCATTTGTCTCCCTCTGGCCCTATCCAATCCCTGCCCGCATTCCCGCGGTTCCCGTCTTCGTACGATACGAGAAACTTCCAGGGACTTCTATCTACAGTACATATAACATACCAAAAGATGAAAGCCTTCATTATAGATTAACAGATAACTTCCAAGCTTTACCAATCGATAACGCGAACTAGATAGAGGACCAAGGTTTCCCGAATGCCCCTCCTTCCTACAACAAGATAAAGTACCAATGGAGAAACACACAATGGGCGCGGGGACGGTATCATAGATGGAGTCGAACGGCGCGATCTTGGGAATCCTTCCGAGAAAGATACCGGTCATTCGCGAGTCTATGCCCCGAAGGAACCGGTTAGAATTGTGAGAGCTGGCAGAACCTCGAGTGGAACGGGACTTACGACCACTTCACGTTGCCCACCATCATATTCTTGCATCCCGTGAGGAGCGTGCGAACGTCAGCCTTGGTGGCCGCGCTCAGCTGTCTGAACGCGTCACTGTCCGACAATGAGGACTCGGCTTCCTGGAAGACTCTTTTCGATCGGATCAAATCTTCGCATGCCGCGTTCATAGCGTCTTGCGCACTGAGAGAAGAATCATGCAGCATCTTCAGTGGGATGACACTGTCGAGTTGACCCGCCATCTGACGCGATCTGATTAGTTACACATTTTTTCCTTCATGGGCCCGATGAGACTATACTAACTAGCTCTTTCCGCAGCGAGATAATATCATTAACGCTAAATCTCTGTCAGCTGCGGCCGAGTGAAAGCAGACCATGGCATGCGTGGTACTGACATGATGCAGGAGATGGCCGTTTCGCGAAACATGGTTCTCATGTGCGAATCCTCATAGATCCAATGCGGGACCCGAACGTCATATGCAAATCTGGTTTTGATAAGAAATCCCCTTTACCAGAAGCATCTGAAGTGGGGTACACTCACTCCATCGCCATGATACAAGGGTACGCTCCGATCGACAACTCTCGGTTCGCGAAATAGCAACCCAGGCTGGGTAACCGCTCCTCGCGGGTTTCTTGGACGACGCACACCGAGTCCACGTATTCATAGAGGGAATCTGCGAACCTGCGGAGTGATTCTAAAGTTTGTAGGTCAATAGCAAGTACCGTATATCAACATCTCGGCGGATGTATGGGCCATACATACCAACTGTGGTCCCCGATCGCAGGGCGGGGGATATTTCCTCAAAACACCCACTATTATGGTCCGCCGCATCATAGCTCGGACCGTGCTCAAGCATCTTTGGCTCTAGTGTGCGTTTCAGGAACGCGAGGGTGCTCTCGCGGTAAGCTTGTGTGCCTTTGGCATCGTTTGCAAGTCGACCGCAATCAATCTCTAGGTAAGGTATCAGTGCGTGGTTTAAAAGGGCAAGCGAGGCTGAGGCCGTTGGGTACCATCGTCCCAGAGAAAAAACTATTGTAATAGTCTGCGTTAGTGTTCAGGTATTCCAGGACAAGGGCCACGCCGGTCGACTTCCTTACCCAATACATGAACTTGGCCAGGGGAAGGAATCTTTCCACATCACTGCCGGACCAGAAGTATCCGGCTAACATGGCCGAATTGCTTTTGATCAGTTGCTGGCGTTTCGTGCGATCTGGGCACCAGCTGGCGGGTATAGTTGTATCAGCACCATGCCCATAGACAATAAAAGCTAGTGAGGGGAGGAGCGAGGTTGGGTCTCCTCACCGGTTTAGGAAATATTCTTCTATGTTGGTTCGAACATCCAACTCATGAGAATGTCTGTCGACATCCCAGTCCGCGTAGACTCGTGCTAGCAGATCTGGGACGATCAATGTCTGGCCCTGTAATCGGGTCATAAGCGAAGGACTCTCCTGGCTTTTCGTCATAGTAGGAATATTGGCTCGAGGGGATGGGAAGTTTAGAGGTGGGCTGAGACAGTGTTGTCAGGAAGAGAGAGTAATTCTCTGTCCCGAGGGCATTGAGGCTGGTATTGAATTTATAATTCAGCGTTTCTTTCCCAAGACAATGCCCAGGGTCGTAAGTCAGATAACTGAATGCGCAGCGATGTTCATTGGGAGGGAGGGATATGGATGCTTAGCCATGAATGGTTAGAGATTACAAGCACCTTGCAATGGGTTAGCATCTCGGGTTCGGAAAGTGGTATTTACGATTTTGAACCAAGTTCTAACCCCAAAGGTGTAGCTGCATCGAGCTGCAGGTGCCTCTAGCATAGATCATGCATTAGCTGAAAGTGAAAACTAGCTTACTCCATTGACGTAAACCCGTGAGTCGATGGTAGCATACAGCGCGATCCAGCAGTCCATAAGGAAACCAAGTTCCGTTCTGGTGGAAAAAAAGAAAATTATAAGTAGCATCCAGACCTGCGCATTCTCCGATCTCTTGACCCGCCAGAGAGTGACTATCAAACTCCCTGACATTGCTCATCCCAAGATGTGGACCCTTACTCTCACCACCGTGTTCTTGTTCCTTGTAACAAAATATCTTTACCGTCTGTATTTCCATCCCCTAAGGTCGGTCCCTGGACCAAAGTTGGCCGCCATGACACATCTCCATGAGTTCTACTACGACGTTGTCCGAGGCGGCATGTTCATCTGGGAAGTCAAGAGAATGCACGAGAAATATGGTCAGTGGCATTCTCCCTTGAGGCGACTCAGGCTCACGGATTTCTCCAGGACCTATCGTGCGGATCAACCCACGAGAAGTCCACATCGTCGATTTTGCCTTCTATGACGAGATCTATGCGGGGGCAGGCAGGCGACGAGACAAGGACCCGCAGATGGTGGCATTCCTCGCCTCGCCCCATGCCGCGCTGGCGACGGTCGACCACGACCTCCACCGGTCTCGCCGCAATCAGCTCAACCCATTCTTCTCCAAGAAAAGTGTCGGCGCCTTGATGCCTGTCATCTACGAAAAGGTCGATCTTCTCTGTGAGCATCGCACCATGGCCGCCAAAGAGATGACAGTGATCAACCTGAGCGACGCATTTGTGGCGCTCACAGGCGATATCATCACGCACTACCTGTACGGCCAGGACACCGGCTGTCTGGCGTCCAAGCATTTCGCGAACAACGGCATCTGGGTATAATCGCCTCACACATTCTTGGACAGGCGGCCGTGGTTTATGAATCGCTTCGACTAGGTGCGGTTGCAATGCGTCCCTCGCGAGTGGCCCCACACGAGACCTTGCATTACAACGGCTATGCGATACCTCCCGGTGTGAGTGCTGATGCATGGGTCCCCTGTGCGACCACGTATCGTTACTCAAGGCAAATCCTTTAGACCCCGATGAGCACGAGCAGCTACTTCCTGCACCGAAATCCTGAAATCTTTCCAAATCCCGAATCTTTCGATCCAGAACGGTGGATCACTGCGAGTGAGAGGGGTGCGAATCTCTCAAAGTATCTGGTACCTTTCACAAGAGGCACGAGAGCCTGTATTGGGATCAAGTAAGGTTTCTTGGCTGATCTGTTGTAAATGCAGTATAATGTATTGGCCGGATGCTGACGAATATCTCTCTCTTTGTAGTCTATCCTATGCGGAGATCTACACAACGCTAGCCACAATCGTGTGTCGCTTTGATCTGGAGCTCTGCGACACGGCTCCCGAGAGGATGGCATTTACTCGCGAGATGATTGTGCAGAGGCCGGAGGAGGGGGTGTGGACTCTCAAAGCGAGAGTTGTGGGTGCTAGAGAAGACAGGTCATGAGCGCGCTTATAACTTGTCTGAAAACTGCTATTGGTGAATTCGATACATCATTCCTGTTGAGGGTGGTTTGTGATGCTCTGCAACCGCACTTGCAGCAATCCAGGTGGCTGAGGAAGCCTCTAGCGCGATTGGGCTAGCAGGAGATCCACTTTTATTGATAATTATGTTTCTCTGTCATTTGTAGGTCGTAGTATTTACGAAAAGGTCCTAGTATATAGACTGCATGTTGGACTTTTATGTAAGAAGGAAGCTAGCATTGGTAGGGAGGTCCGCACATGCATCCGCACGCACAGTTGCATGCGCCACCACACCAACGATCGGGACTACAACCTTCAGAAGGGGCAGATGGTCTGCACGAACACCTGCACGCGCACGGGTGCTAACACGATTTTCATTCCGGGCACAAGTGACTAAGTCAAGTCGAGGTCTTGACCTATGATCCATCCATGAGCTTCAGATCATTAGACAAAAAGTACCTTTGGATATGCAGTCAGCCACGACGTTTTGACTAGCTCCTCCACCAGTGTCGACAACTATTATATCGGAAAAGGCCCATCGCCAAGGTAGACAAGGCAATAAGACGCGTGCCAAGATTATCAAGCATTGCGGACATTTGGCGCAGATCCCACTGAAGCACGGGAGATTGATATATCCTTTCCCTGGAAGGTTTTGTGGTCATCCATGTTCCTGTCTTCCGTGTATGGCCTGACTCAATCAGCTATTCAGGCTTTAATTATCATTCCAAGTTGGCATCGGAACAGGATTCCTGAGGAAATAGCCGAGCTCGTCTCGCTCGGCTAGGGGACCAAATCACCCGATTTCGGGGCGGCTAGTATAGCGTCGCCAAGACATCCAGCCCACGAGGCACGCAACTCTATCAGCTTTTGAATGGTGGGGTGAATCCCTGCCACTACTCGCCATTCACGCTAAAAGTGGCGTGCTTCAGAGTTGAACAAATATCTTCACGCTTGTCGGCAGAAATGGAGGGTAGTCTCTCTACGCCGAATTGTACTCTCGAAATCTGAATTTTGCGCTATTTCCACCAGCCCTAGCATGAGCGCCTCGATCGAGAAGACGCCTCGGGCTGTGGAAGCCCCCATCCCCGAAGCTTCTGACACCAAAGATGCACAGTTCCAGCAACCATCACCTGAAATACAGCAGCGTCAGAAATGGTACCAATGGTTTGCGCCTACCGACACACCGGCCGAGCGACGCCTCATTCTCAAACTGGACGGCCTTATCATTGTGTTTGTGTTCCTGGCCTACTGGGCTAAAGTGCTCGACTCGTCCGCCACGAGCACCGCCTATGTCAGTGGTATGAGGGAGGACTTGAAGATGTACGGCAATCAGCTGAACTACCTGAATACCGTGTACATGTACGTGCTTCGCCGACGGTTCGATTGCCAACGTCCTAATAGCTTTAAGGGTCGGGTTTATCACGATGCAGATCCCCTTGACATTAGCGGTACGTTCCGCCGGCTTGGGTCTGACCGGGATTGAGAGAGTCTTACCATTGACATCCTCTGGCAGATGACGCGCTTCCCCGTGAACTACTTCCTGCCCGTCGCCGACCTTCTTTGGGGCGTGTTCACTTTGGCACAATACAAAGCGACCAGCGTCACGCAGCTGTACGCCCTGCGCTTCTTCGTCGGCGCCCTAGGCGGCTTCTTCTTCCCCGCCGTCCAATGGTACCTGGGCTGCTGGTACAAGCGCTCTGAACTGGCGCGCCGCGGAGCCATCTTCTTCATCGCCAGTCAGGTGGGCAGCATGAGCTCGGGGTATATTCAAGCGGGCGCCTACGCCCGACTCAACGGGCGGTACGGGATCGAGGGCTGGCGCTGGCTGTACATCATCTGTAAGCCCCGACCCCTACCCTGATCCAGAGCCCGCATAGCCTTGCTCGCCTCAATCCTAACCACCACCCCAGGCTTCGCATGCACCATCCCCATCGCCTTCCTCGGCCTGTGCCTCCTCCCCAGCACGCCCGACAAATGCAAATCCCGCTTCCTGACCCCGGAAGAAATCCACCTGGCACAAGCCCGCATGGCCGCCGAACACCGCCAACCGCGCCAGCCCTTCACCCTCCCGCGCATCCTCACCATCCTCAAGGGCTGGCGGCTCTGGGTGCTAGTGGGCTTCGCCTTCTTCTTCTCCCAAGCGGACGGCGTCTCCTCGAACAGCGGCCTCTCGCTGTGGCTGAAAGCCGAGGGCTACTCGGTCGAGAGCATCAACACAATCACCACCGTCTCGCCGGCGGTGACGATCGTCTCGTCGATCCTGTGCGGCGTGCTGTCGGACATCTACGACGTAAAGGTGGCGCTGATCGCGACGACGGCGGGACTGAACATCTTCGCCTGTGTGGTGCTGGCGATCTGGCGCGTGCCGGTCGGCCTGAAGTTCTTTGCGTTCTTCCTGTCGGGCACGGCGGATGGGATCGCGGCGATCATCTATGCGTGGGCGAATGAGATCTGCGCGCGCAGCGCGGAGGAGCGCGCGTTGGTGATCAGCGCGATGAATACGGTGGGGAATACGTTTGGGACGTGGATTCCGTTGCTGTGAGTATCCTGGGTGTGCCTTCAGGGTGGCCCCGATTGGTATTATGGAAGTCCTGGCTAATGTGGAAAATAGGGTGTGGAAGACGGTGGATGCGCCGCGGTATCTGATCGGGTATAATTGGACGATTGCGCTGGATGTGTGCATGTTGTTGATGCTGGTGGTGTTGCAGCGGTTCTGGCGGCGGGAGCAGAGACGCGCGCAGGCTGGGGTGTAGCATCCCCCCTGATTGTGGACCATTCAGCTCAAGGTTCTTTCAAGCCATGATGAATGCACTCAGTACATTGATTGACGCACCTTCATCTCGTATTAAGCTCCACAGCTGGTCTTCTGAGTCGCAAGCACAGTACATAGATAGATGTTCCACACGCGCCAGCCCTCAATTCCCCACCCCGAGCACAATCAACATCAACCCTCCCCCAACCCACTACATTCCCCTGCTGGTAACACAATCAGACCAACTCACACTCAATCAAACTCTCAACGCCGCGCTGCGCCGCCCAGATCTTGACCACCCTCAACCCCACCCCCTCCAACAACCCCCGCCACTGACTCTCCGTCCGCTCCCCAGACCCAATACTCATCATGATGAAATCCAAACTCGTCGTCTCCCAATACGCCCCCGTATCCGGGATGACATTCTCATTGATGAGCAACTTACTGTACCCCGGCGTCATGGCGGCAGTCAGATTCGCCAGAATCCTCCGGCAGAGATCATCCGGCCAGTCGTGCAGGATCGAATGCAGATAGTATGCGCGGGCGCCTGTTCCTCACGGTTAGTACGCTACGGTCCATACCACCACCCCGATATCACCCTCCTCCCCCGGCCCTCATCCGGCAAAAGGAACCAAAGGAACCAACTTACCGATAACAGGCTGCGCCGTAAAGAAATCATACCCCATCGCCTCCACCCCCAGCTCCCGCACCTCCCCCGGCACAGACGCCACCACCTCCGGCAGATCCTGCAGCACCAACCGACCCGGCACATCGGGCCACTTCCGGCGGAAGTCGAGAAGATCATGCCCGAAGCTCCCGCCGACGTCGACCAGCAACACGCCCTCGTCGCCGATGGCGGGGACGGCCCCCTCGACCAGCTGGTGCCGCACCGGGTAGAAGCCCGGATCCATCCACCGTGGCCGGCCCTGCGCGTACACACCCATGTGGTTGTTGAAGCGGCGGGCGGTGTCGGGCTCGCGCTGGACGTGCTCGAAGAAGTTGAGGCTGGTGCGGTGGCCGAGTTGGAAGGCGGTTTCGGTGGGGCTGGTGGGGTTGGCGTAGCGGGTTTGGGCGAGGAAGGCTGGGAGGGCGAGGAAGCCTTGCGTGAAGCGGGTGGTCCTGTTACGGGGTGTGATCATCAGTAGGGGTCATGGGGGTGAGGGGTGGGGCTGGGCAGGGTGTACATGAGCGGAAAGGCGTCGCTGTATTTTTGCTCGGTTAGGGTTTTGGAGAAGCCCGTGGGTTGGTAGGAGTCTTTGCCGGTTTCGAGGAGGACGCCCATTGCGGCGAGGTGTTTGGTTAGGCGACCTGTGATAAACGGTTAGGTGGGGGTGGGTTGTGCTGGGACATAGGGGGGATGTGGGCAACGCACCGAGAAGGACCGGGTCGACATTTGTGGTTTTGGCGAGCTGGGCGACGGTCGTGGCTTGGTCGGTCGTGCCGAGCGCCGTGAAGAGACCGACGTTGATTCCGGTCTCGATGGCGGCGTAGCTGGTTGTCTAGACCCGAGTATACAATGTCAATGCTTTCGAGTATTGTGCGCGGTGGATCAGGGTGCGTATTGCACGTACCTCGGACCAGCAGTGTCTGAGTATCGCCTCCCGGGGGGTTTCGAGTGCATACACGAGGGCTCGGGTGCTCTCGAGCAAGTCTATCCGTGTTTGGGGGTTTGCGTCGAGGTATGCCTTCCCTTGGGCATGGATCTGGCTCAGGAGCAAGGGGATGTGGGCAGGCAGGTTTGGGGAAATGGCAAGCTGCGCCACATCGGTCTCCTTGTTGAGGGCGCCGTTCTTGTGTGGCATGGTGAGAGCTGGTATGTGTACAAAGGTAGAACAAGGCTGGGTATGGAAAGCAATTGCAAAACGGAGTAAGACCAAAGACGCGTAGACAGGCACGGGCATATAAGCACGGCCATGTCGGGGTAGGGTTCAGGTTGACACTGACGCTTCCCCTGAACTAGTCCTAACCACATCGATATGACAGGCGGGGAACCATGCAGACGGCTCAATCAGTAGTCAGAAATGCTCTGCCTACAGGGGAGATGTCACATGCCAGCTAGGTAGTCTTTTTACTAGTAAGGGTTAAATCCTTAGTTCACAACGGACTGGACGTAGTCTGGCTCTAGAAGTGTATCGGCTGAACCGGGTGAAAACTCGACTAGGATCTGAGATTAAATCCTCCCGTTCGGCCCACCGGGCTCGGCTCAACGGCAGCAGCCTTTAATATCGAGACAGCACACTAGCCGGAGGACCGGCCTTCGCTGGTCGCTGACAGCGCCATATTAAGATTAGCCGGACGAGGCGACCAGTCAGCGACAAAGGAGCATCTCCAACGTATGATTGCAATCAAATGCAACGCACACCACCTAGCAAAGCAAACATGGTTTCGGTCTATGGACTTAAACCTATCAGGGATAACACAATTAACTTAGGACGCGGACCAGGAAAGCGTCCTTTCCCTCGCAGCTCGATTCCCTGTCTCCTTTTACACCCACACGCGTGCACATTTCTCCTCGCACAACAAACTCAATCTTCAGATGAGGGTGGGTTGAACTCCAATCGCAAGCTCAATGAGGCCTTCCCAATCCATAAGCCATGACTCTCGAGTATGCCAGCCCAACCAAGGGCCCCAAGATCCTCGGGGTGTTTTGGGCCTTTTTCTCCGTGAGTGCTGTCACGGTGTCCGCTCGCCTCTATATCCGATCTCGGATATTGAAAAACGTCGGCTTGGACGACTATATCATCGCACTCGCGACAGTGAGTCTTCTCCCGGTCGGATACTACTCGTATCCTCTGCGGAGATTCTGAATTATGCTAATCGCAACAGCTCATCCTCGCGGGGTACACAACCCTTACCACTGTCGTCGTGGCCCGGGGCTACGGCAAGCACACGGCCGCCATCGTCGAGCAAGGAGGCATGGATCGACTGGAACAAGTGCTGCTGCTCAATTACATCAACTTCGCGCTGGGAATCATGTCATTTTCCATTCCCAAACTGGCCATTGCTGCACTGTTGAACCGAATCCTGAACCCCGGGCGCTTCCACCAGGTCTTCCTGTGGGCGTTGACAGGGACGGTGTTCGTGACATCGAGTATCTGCATCATTGTGCTGTTCACCATGTGCGACCCGCCGCAGGCTTTATGGAAGACACAGCTTTTAAGGCACGGTGCAACGTGCCGGCCGCAAGTCGTGCTGGTGGACTATGCGATATTCACTGGAGGTATACTCCCCAACCCGTCTTAGTGCTGCAAACGTCCGCCACACTTACAATTCCGATATAGTTGTCTCAGCCTGTGTCGACCTCTATCTAGCGGTATATCCCACGGTCGTTCTCTCGTCGCTGCAAATGACGCTCAAAAAGAAGATCGCCCTATGTGCAGCGCTGGGATTCGGCGCCATGTGAGTTGGAAACACCTCTTTCTTTGTAGACGAGCTAACGTTGCTGATCACGCGGGCAGTGCGTGCGCAATGGCCATCGTCAAGTGTAACCAGCTCCCTGGGCTTTATGACACGACGGACTCGACCTGTAAGTACAAATTTCGAAACAGGGACTATTTCTTGCCTAAAACGACCTAGATGCAACCGCCGACCTCGTCATCTGGACCAGGTAAGCCCACCCTCACGCATCAGTGCATGTATGGCAGGACTAAGCATCTTTCCTAACTCAGCATCGAATCGAACGTGATTATCATGGCCTCGTGCATCCCGACCCTCGGCCCACTCTACGAGATGGTCCGCGGCCGGCGCTCGTGGAGTTCCTACCAGCGGTACTACAAGGGCCACGCGATCGAGCTCGCCACTTCGCGCAACCGCCCGTTCAGAAAGCCGATGAACTACATGCTCGCGCACGATGAGCTGCTGACGACCAACATCGGGACTTTGAACAATGGCAGCCAGGACAACATTCTACCGACGGGACAGGTACAAAACAGAGATTGCGCAATGGGTCAGATTCACCGGACGGATAAAGTGGTGGTCGAGTGTGAAAAGGCGTGTCCAAAGACACAGAAACAGAAGCCAGCAGTATAGTCCGATATCTGAAATCCCAACCCAAACAACTATCATCTCGTTCTCTCATCAATCATGACACAAGCTCTCAAGAATCTTCCTCGAATCACCAATTTTCACCAGAAACACCCCCCTCAACCCAAGGCCACCCACTCCTGCACACGCACCGCCCTCGTCCGTCCCAAGACACCCCCCTCCTTCCCCACCGCGACAGCGTAAACCCTGCCCGTGGACGCAGCCACCCCGACCCGATCCGTGACCAAAACCGTCTCAAACGAACTCCTCTCCACCTGGCCCAGAAACACCGGCCCGGAGGTCGTGGCATTCCTCCCGGTCCCCAGACCGAGCCCATAAAACCGCCACCCGACCGTCTCCGTATCCCCATTCCAGGACACATAGACCCTCAACGCATCCCGCTTAGCACTACCATCCAGGTACGCCACGATGGCCGGCTCCTCCGCGGGGGTCCCCGTCCAATTGCCCAGAAACCCACGGTAACTCATCCCCTCCTCGGCGATCCACGCATGATACACCACCTCGTCGTCGGCATCAAACTCCGTCATTGCACCCGCCGACCCCCAGTTCACGAAGACGCGTCCGTCGTCCAGGAACTGCGCGTCGCCCTGCGAGGCCGCGCTGATGCCGTACGGCGCGGGCGCCTCGCGCAGCACCGTCGCTGTCTTGGTGTGGAGGTCGAGTTCCACGACGAGCGCGCGCGAGACGTTGTTGTACACTAGTCCCGTGCCGGCGTTGGAGTTGTCGAAGAAGGAGATGGTTTCTTTGGTTGCGGTTTCTTTGGTTGCGGACTGGGCGTGCCAGCGGGCGTGGTGCTGGAAGCCGAAGGCGAAGCCGGTGGGCAGAGTGAAGGTGGAGGGGTTGGAATAGCTGAGTCGCCAGAGGATGCGGCCGTCGGTGCCGTTTACTTTGAAGATGGTCGAGAGGTGTCGGGACGAGACGAGGTAGTTGCCCTCGCGGTCTTTGTCGACGCTGTTGATGTGGATGAAGTCCCAGCTCGTCGAGGCGGTGAGGGCGCTGTCGGCCGCCGCGGAGGCCAGGGAGATCAGGCTTTCTGTTTGGGTCTGGGTTAGTTGGTGTTTGGTATGACGGAAGAGAAAGGTCGGGGATACGTACCAGCTGGATCGATGTGGTCGAGCGCGTTCCATTCGAAGATCAGGTCGCCGGTTGCGATGTCGAATTCTGCGCAGCGGTGTTACTCCAGTCTACTCGTCTCTCATCAGGCTGCACTGAAAGGACATACCCTGGAAATACCCATCCCCAATCCACTGCTGCGACGCATTGCCCCCATACGCCGACAGGTTCCAGGGCGTGGGCGTGTACACCTCCACCAACGCGGTCTTCCCGTCGATGACATTGAACTCGTGGATGGAGGGGATGCGGTGGTTGGCCGCCTTGGCCGTGGCGACGTGCTGGTAGTTCTGATCCAAGAGCACCTGGTACCCCCAGCCTTCGCCATGGGTGTTATCAATGGTCCCCTGGAAGGCCTGCAGCACGGGCTGCTCGTTGTACGTGGTGCGGTGGAAGTTGCCCACGAAGCCCGCGTAGTAACCGATGCCGGACCAGATCAGGTCGCCGTTCTTGCGGTAGATGTAGGCGCCCGGCTGCGCGAGGGAGCCTCCGTACGGTGCGACGAACACGTACTCGGTGCCGTTGGCGTCGGGGGCCTCGACGGTGACGTTCAGCTGGGGCGGGGAGAGGTCCGGACGCGAGCGGTATTGGCCATCGGCGAGGACGGCGGAGGCTGCGGCGGCCAAGAGGAGCAGGATGGAGACCATGGTGGCCGGAGGATATGTACAAGATGCTCGCTTGGTGTTGTGGAAGGTTTACATCGGAATGCCCGCGTCGTCGCGTGGTTTATATTTGTTTCCGTGTGAGTATGCCGCTGCTGCAGTGAATGGAGATGTCCTTCGCGCCTGCCAGCTATTGATGAAATGGCATCATCCAGCAACACTTTTTCCTCATTGCTCACGGTAAACTACGCAGAAGCTAACACCTCGCTTCTGCATGATATACAACCGGAGGCATCCTAATATGGTTCTGATTTGACGTGGCCGTGCATTGTACCATCGCTAGCCGCGATTACGCGATATCCTCCCGCAATGAGGGCTTCGGGACGAGGTCGCTTGGTCGTGCAGAACCTGTTGCGCTGCTTATCCAGCGCCAATGCATCCAATCGATAAGATAAGATTTGACTCTTCCACAACCCATTAGACGGTGTATGACTTGTTCCGCTGAATGCCTGGGTGTCGGCTTGGGGGTGCCGCAACAGATCCTTGGACCTGACGAGTCAATCGACACAGATTCGGTTGTCCTAGCTCTTACCCCTATCCATCACTTGATTCAAAACTCTGACCTGCAGGTCCCGAGCAAGCCTGCAGAAGGTTCCCACCATATGCATCAGGGGATTTAAGCGAGGTCAAAGGTTGTATGACATTTACCGGCATTCCCGGACAAGCTGGATTCGCCATCGCGCTGCGGGATGGCGACTCGCAATGGGGTCATTGGTGATCTCCAACGGCTGTACTGTCTGGACACTCATACGGTGGGCAATTTAGTCAGATATATGCCGGCTGAAATCATTACCAAGCTATTCATGTTTTCCGTACTGTCCCTATGGATTCCTGACAGTGAACACTGGGGTCTTACCTTGCTGGATAATATGCCGATTATCTGACACCAGCACGCAAGCCAGCATGTACATTGCAGCACAAGTCATCCTACAAACTTTACTCTCCACCCAACAATCTATCTCGTTGCATAACAGTTGGGAGCCTACAATCCGACACTCTCACGTGTTGAGGCATGCATAACTCCTGTGGTGAGTCAGCTGCATGAGAGCTTCACCGCATAAGCGCATAACTCCGCCCCATCCCGGACCTCGGTCCAAGCTGACCCGCCCCCGGTGAGCACATTCCCCTACACGGGCATCGGCAATCTCCGCCCTTTTATCCCCAAAACAGCTAAAGCAAGCAAAGCCAGTCAAGTCTAATCTTTCATTCATGAATCATACACGCCGACATCGGCCGGCTCTCATGCCTCCAACCCCTCCTCATTATTATTGTGCAACACAGGAAACAAAAAAAATTCATCCAGAAGCAAAGCCCCCATAACTAATACTCGAGCGCAGATTAATAAGCATACCGATACGTCGGCGCCATATCGCCCATATACTCCTCCTCGGCCTCGGAGATGGCGTTCAGATCGACCGTGCCCTCCGCAATCGCCCGGTCGCGTTTGCGGTTGTCGTGCCAGATGGCCAGGAAGTACAGGCAGGACATGGCGGCCGAGAAGGCCAGGAAGGAGACGCCGATGATGTAGCCGTTGCGGTAGAAGGGGGCGTCCTTCGATAGGAAGGAGTAGGTGGAGATGATGCCGCCGACTGTTCATGGCCATTAGGGTTAGTACTGACCTGTTGGCGGTATATCTGAAGGGGGGGGTATAGGGAGAAGGGACACGCACTATTGCCGAATCCAATCTGCCAGGCGGTTCCCACACTGCGGCGCCGATGACCGCCCAGGTTCATGGCGAACCAGCACACGAGCACGGGCATGGCGCTGTAGCAGCCGCTCGTCACCAGGAAGAGCGCCCCGTACTGGATGTGGTGCTGCGAGGTGCTGTGGATGTTGATGAGGATGCCGAACCCGGCCATGGCGACCAGCATGGGCAGCAGGGTGAAGAGGAAGCGGTGCTGGAAGCGATCGGACAAGTAGGCGATGCACATCGAGAAGCCGAACGCGGCGGCCCAGGGGGGGATGGAGTAGAACTGGGTCTTGATGGCTACACACACGGTGGTGGGTCAGCGCATGTGCATGCTGGTGTAGATGGTGGGGATAACATGACAACATACCTCCGTAGCCAAACGTCTTAATGATGGTCGGCGCGAAGTACGCGTATCCTGCGCGCAGCACATATTAGTGACAGAGTCCCCATCCAAGAACACTAGGATAAGACATACCGTAAGCCGTGACCACCTGGCCGAAATACATCCATCCACCGATGAAGATCTTGTCTGCAGGTCGTCCAGTCAGTTGCACCGCACACGCAGAAATCATCCCTCCGAGGAAGCACGTACAATCCTTGAACACGGCCAGGATATCGCGCCAGCCCGTCTTCACATCGACTGCCGACTTGCCCGCGTCCTGCGCCAGCTTGTCGCGCAGGAACTCCCGTTCCTCGGGGGTGAGCCACTTGACGTCCTCGGGGAAGTCCGGCACGACGAAGAAGCAGCCCATGGCGACGACACAGGTGATGATCCCCTCGATGATGAACACCCACCGCCAGCCCGCCAGCCCGCGCACCCCGTCCATCTTGCCGAGGCCGCTCGCCAGCAGCCCGCCAAACGCGCCGGCCAGTGTCGTCGAGCTGAAGAAGAAGCTAAACCGCTTCTGAGCCTCGCTGCGCTTGTACCACATTCCCAGGAGATAGAAGCCTATTTGAGCCGGGAGATCAGTATGAAAGAGAAAAAGCCCGCGCGAGAGAGAAACTCACACCCAGGAAACAATCCCGTCTCGAACATGCCCAGAAACCAGCGCGTGGCCATCAATCCCCCCCAATTCTGCACGAAACCCTGACATACCATCACGAGGCCGAAACCGAACATACACAGCGAGACTATACCCCAGGAAAAAAAACATCGCGTCAGCACTCAATTTGCACAAGTAGATATCCGTGGTGTTTTGAGTTGACGTACGCCATGTATGCGGCTTCAACTTCTTCATCAACACATTGGACGGAATCTCGAAGATGATGTATGGGACGAAGAAGATCGTCAGGGCGGTGTTGTATTTCGTGCCCGTCGTGATGTGGAGGTCGCTTTCGAGGCCCAGGACCGCCGCGTTACTGATGTTGACACTGCGCGATTCCTTGGTGTCAGAGAGCAACGAGCATGCGCGCGCACAAAAAAAAGGGGGGGGGGGGGGTTTACCGATCCAGAAACGCCAGGAGATACATCACACACAGGCACGGCACCACATGCCAGTCGATCTTGGCCATGAGCTTGCGCTCGTTGACGGTGCCATATTGCGAGGGCTCCGGCGTCAGGTCGCCGTTGTCCACGGGTTGCTTTTCTGCAGTCATGGGAAAAAGAGGAGAAAGGTGGTCAGTGGGTTGCGATCGCAGGAGACAGAAAGACGATCGCAATATTTTGCGGTGGCTGCTGAGGGGGGAGAAGGGAGCTCACCATCCACGACCATAGTCTAATGCGCGTACGCAGCAAGGGGTGAATGCAGGTTGCTACCGAGGTCTACGGGGGATGTCCCGATATATCTAGGAAAAACGGAAAGAAAAGCAAAAGGAAGAGAGAGAAAAGAGCAAAGAGTCGTCATTGCGACTCACGTACGGGCGCCAATGTATTTAAATGAGCGATCGACTCACAGGCGCACCGGGGCCAGCTGAGAGACGATGATTCCCTTAATCCTTGCCCAAAAAATGTGGTACTCTCCGACCCCGGCGGTGGAGACGAACGATGTGCATGAACCAACCATTCCGTGCAGATCCAGAGTAGATGATGCGCTATGGGCAAGCTACCATTGCCGATCGAGTCATCTTTCCCCTCTCCCGCCTGTGGTCACCAAGTCACAGCTCAGTCTCTGCAGCTGGACAATGATTCCTGGGGATGGGATGTGGTCTAGTCTTACTAGCCTGGATGGCGCTCGGCTTTCCCCGCGGCGGACTCCGATGCCGCTCTCGCGGCCACTCAAGTCTTAATTACTCCGTACCTCTTGGGTGATTGGGTGGGGACGGGGAAATACGAGGTCTTGCTGTCGCTCGGCGAGTCGGCGAGATCGGGCCTGTCATTGCTTTTTCTCTTTCATGTCCAAAATTCGAAGATGTTTTACTCCGTAGTATTCAACTAATCTCACTAAGAATAATAGAGGTTGAGGCCCTTTTCATTGATTTTCATTGATAATTGGTAGACGATTTATTACCTAAGATGTTTTCTAGACTACTGATAGTATTTCCTAATTCAGAGAAAGTCTTTATGTATTCTCTCATTCAGAAGATAGAATTCGAAAGACTTTTTTTGAACCAGAGTATTAGAACAAACAAGAAAGAAGAGACTGAGACAATATGATCTGAAGTCATTGCCTTTGGTTGTTTTTGATCTTATTTGATTAGCCCTTCGATTGAAACCATGTGGGATAGAGACAACCCAGTGGGGTAGTTTGTCAAGAGTGAGTTTTGCTACAGCAAGATCAGCAGCTCTGACCCAGCGACTGCAATCTGGATCGACTCCACCGGTCGCCGATCAGGCTTCCATTCCGGGTCCGACCCAGTTCAAGGTCGGTATCATGACAATTGGTGGAGTACTCGGTCCTCTAGATTCCTTTATTCCTCCTGCCAAAAAGAGGAGAGTGATTATGGTGCATACTTTACTACTGACTTCCACCGATAGCATTACAGCTGCTCCCTACTAGGCAGCGTTCAGCAATTGAAGGGCAAACCTGTCATTCAGAAATAAGACCCACTCCAGCCCACTTAACCCTGAATCAATGAGAGAAAGTGGATCAACCAGTCAGACATACTAATCAGATTAAAGCCTCATATGGCAGTGTGCAGATGATTTCTTCTGCGGGAGCATCGACAATGTGTGATGCGGCTACGTAAGTATTGATCAAATCATGTAAACTCTCCATTGCCTCGGAGCAGCTAGCATACATGCTGTTCGTTTCATTCGTGATGCGTGAGAACTAGTGTTGCGTCCCGATGGGGTGCAAGATAGCAGAGATTCGAAGATAGAAACAATTGATAATTTTAAATCAGTAAGAACAATGGTGATTAGGCTACTCTTGAGAAAGTGTGCTAGATACTACATACCCACAGTCTATCAAACACAACAATTCACCGAATGCAGAGGATAAACACTTGCTTCCGCACTCCCGCGCAGATGAACGTGCCATGTGCCTACATGTCAAAACTCACAGCATCCAACAGCGGTGCCACAGTCATGCAGCATCGTCACGCACCTTTCGCCGTGGTTGACAGGTCGCCTTGGACGCATACCCCAGTACCTTCGACCGACCTACATCCGCCCCATAGGTCAAAGTGGAGGAATTGGCGTCGGACTTGGCCTGGATGACCCCGGCCAAGTACTCCCAGATCTCGAGCCCGGCCCTCACAGTGAGATGGCTTTTGATGGTGAATTGGTGAAGTCATCACCTCATATGTTGTTTCAGCGTCTCCAGCAAGACATGGATCAATAGACCGACATGCGTGAACGCCACACAGGAGAGTGCCGGTCTCGACCAGTGTCCGTCGGTGTAGCGGTGGTATAGGGCGCAGAGGTCGAGAACACAAATGCAAGCAAGCTGGAGTAGATCCATATCGATTCAGGAGTTTCTGCAAATTTGCAAGGTTAGCGCCACTGACAAGATGTTTGATATCGGGATCATGGCCGGCTGCTTTCTTACATGCGTGCGGAAAATGGCCGAACTAATGGTAGCGAACAAGACGTAATGATGCGGGGCTGGAGTGAGGATGGAATAAACCTGAAGGAGACGGGGTATAACATACCCTTATTCCAGTCCAACACTCCGATACTAAAGACAGCAAATGATACTAATACGGCTGCCTAACCACACCAATTCGCATTCCAGCTCCGGGAATAACTACTAATGACTTTTGATGACCGGGAGGCTCGATCTGGGTGACTAGTACCCAGCCTAGATGTGCGTGAGATGCTACGATATCTTAGTGAGGCCAATGAGATTCCCCAGATACAGAATAGATACTGCATCTAGGTACCAATGTGTGCTAGTTTATAGTGCAGTGACGCGGCCTCACCGCGCTTAGAAGGCTTTAGTGGAGATCTTCGGATAGCTTCCGGATCTAGATGTTAGCCTTAGCAGACTCTGAACCGAACTATGCTTTGCAACGGCGTACTCAGCCGATAGGGCCAATGGCTGGGTATACATCCTTCCCGTTTCCCTCTCTCGGTGAGATTTCGAGTCATCATTGTTCCTGCCGCCAGGGAATCACCTCAGGCTGGAAGTGGGCTGGAAGTGGGCTGGAGGAGGAGATCATTGGGACTGAAGGCCAGTGGTCTACTATATTCACTACAATGTTTACAGTGATCCCATGAGTCAATATAATATATCCAAGAAATCAACCGAAAACTGAGGATTCTGCTGAGCGCATTGCAGGCAACTGTCCGTTACACAGTATAGGTAAATGGTAGCAGCCTTCTTTTGTGCTCGGCTAAATACTTAACAGGTCATCTTCTACACTTCAAACAAATCCAAAGATATCAATTCCAGGTTCATATAGTCCAAACCGATAGCGCGTTGCGCGTGATATCAGCAGCCAGGTCTATCTGAAGGCGGTAAGAGCTACCTGACTGTAAAAAGGCGGCAGACTCCCGTCTAGAGCGGAAGACAACCGCCTGGTGCCGGTCAGCTGACCGCGGGCCACCCCGATCACGGTCGGAGTTGAGCCGATGTGTTCTGATGGGCCTTAGGTTCTCGCAGCACAATTCCTAACTCTACTCCGTACATTTCGAATAAGTAGTTCAATCAGCCAAGCACTCGAACAATCCGATTGAAACCTACATCTCTTGCTACACATGACAGTAACCCAGCTCTACGCGACCGATCTCACGGACAGGAAGAGTGGCGACCTCAGGATCCACGCAACCCATTGAACCAAGGGATACCCCCTTCCCTCGAGCCTATAATATGGGGAAGCGGGGAACGGAATCGGCCCTGACGACCCAATTGCCGGCCACACAAAAGTGGCACACTGTGCTGTAACTTACATTCTGCTGGCACAGTTCCCCAATTTCGATTCCAGATCGGCGGGTTGGAATCTTGGATCATCTGCGTAAATCTGTCTTTTTACTCATCGTGATCATGTTTGGTTGACTCTCGCACGGAAGCTTGTCACACGGTGAACACCGGAAAGCTTGTGCTGCTTGTCTCATTGCACGACTTGCTTTTTTTTTTTTTTTTACTTTTTGTCTCCAAACCTGTCACAGCACATTCCAGCGAGGCTTATCCCATGTTGATTGGTGAGGCAGATGATACCCTCATATTATTAGGTTTATTGTCGAGGTGCTGGACTGTACGATTCAGGCATGCTGTTCGGTGCGTCCGGCGGTTTGCCCGCTTACCTTCCAAATATATATCTGTTGTACCCGCAAACCCCAGTCATGTTCCAACACACAACAAGTACCGTGGACCAACACAACAAACTTTGACCAGCTTGAGCTGACCTCCATCACAAAAATAGAATCATGAGGCTGATGCATCATGCGGTGAAGGAATCAAACGTAAGCTAGCAGCATGGTACGCCTAACTAATACTCGAACCACGTGACACAATCAATGCCGGCAGCACTGACCATCGGCAACCGACAATCAGAAAAGACACAGTACTTGGATCGTATTATCAAGGTTCAATATTCAATGCTCACGAATCTAAGCTAAATACAGAAAAAAAGAAAAAAGAAAGAAAAAAGACCGAGCATCTGCGATCCACATTACCAGGATTGACCTCCTCTTCCCGATGAGTACACATAGAAGTACGGCGTACACCCGGAGGGTCGTGTCATCGTTCCCGGGCCCTTGTCACGTCACACCCTTCTTGTCCTCTTCCGAAAGAGCAACTTTACACAATCATTAGGTTCATGTCCCCCACCTTTCTTTCTTTCATGGCCTTGAAACGTCAGAATCTAGTAGTTCTGGTAGGTCCCATAGTTGCCGTAGTTGCCGTAGTTTCCGTAGTCCCCGTAGCCGGCCGGGGCGGTTGTGGCGCTCGCCGTGGCGGTCGAGGTCGCGGAAGAGGCGTCCTCTGCCTCCTTGGCGGCGGGCTCCTCCTCCCGCTTGTACGAGCCATAGTTCCCGTAGGTGCCGTAGTTGCCGTAGTCGCCGTAGCTGGCGGGGGCAGTGGTGGTGGTAGTGCTAGCGGCGGAGCTCGTGGTGCTGGAGGAGCTCTCGTCGCGCTTGTAGTTCTGGTAGTTACCGTAGTTGCCGTAGTTGCCATAGTCGCCGTAGCTAGCGGGCGCGGTGGTGGTTGGGGCAGCCTCGGTGGTCGAGGCTTCCTCCTTCTCCTCCTCGGGCTGCTCGTCGCGCTTGTACGAGCCGTAGTTGCCGTAGGTGCCGTAGTTCCCGTAGTCGCCGTAGCTGGCCGGAGCCGCGGTGGTGGTGCTGGCAGCAGCAGCAGCAGAGGTGGTCGACTCTTCGTCCTCACGCTTGTAGTTCTGGTAGTTTCCGTAGTTGCCGTAGTCACCGTAGTTACCATAGCTGGCGGGGGCGGTGGTGGTGGCAGGAGCAGCGGTAGTCGACTCGTCCTCACGCTTGTAGTTCTGGTAGTTGCCGTAGCTGCCGTAGTCGCCGTAGTTACCGTAGTTGCCATAATTGGCGGGGGCAGTAGTGGTGGTCGAAGCGCTGGAGGCATCGGCATCGCGCTTGTAGTTTTGGTAGTTACCGTAGCTGCCATAGTCCCCATAGTTGCCGTAGTTGCCGTAGTTGGCCGGGGCAGTCGTGGTGGAGGCGGCCGAGGAGGTTGAAGAAGAAGCAGCAGCCTCATCCGCGTCAGCACGCTTGTAGTTTTGGTAATTGCCATAGGCACCGTAGTCGCCGTAGTTGCCGTAGCTGCCATAGTTAGCGGGGGCAGTAGTGGTGGTGGCAGCAGTGGTAGCGGTCGAGGTGACGGCCTCGGCCACCGGAGCGGCGCTCACGCCCAGCATGTTGCTGCCCAGGACGAGCAGGAGGCTCTTGGAAAGAGAATGCATGGTGTGTGGACGTCTCAAGACTGAAGAGGGGAGAGGGACAGGAGATCTAGGACAACTGCAGATGGGTGGTTGGGGAACTGCAAGGCAAAGGCCGGATCGCAGGCTGTATTTATAACTGCGTCTGCGAGATTTCTTTCATCGTCCTGATGATCCATAATTAGCAGCAGGAGAAAGAAACATCCGCAGCCAGAGCAGTTACAGCAGACGGTCTGCTAGACTGCAGTCTATCGACCGGCGTGGGGAAGGCAACCTACAGGTCAGTAAACAGACTGATTGGCCACGTCTCGGATTGTACCATCGCATGGATGTGTGAAGAGAGCCCAAGAACCCAGCCTATGCCAATCAGAAGATGATGAGGAGCAAACGGGGTCCATCGGAGGTCCCGGTTACATGTTGCTTGCCTCACACTCTGTCCCGTGGAGCACCAATATAGAATTGACTCAGATTATTCTGCAAGCCGAGAGATGAGCCTCTCTGCAGGTGGGAGGAGGAGGGAAGGTGGACATTGCCTCGGTCGGACGAAGGAAATGATCCGAAGCGGGGGGGAGGAGTGGGGAGGGAGGGTTAGTAAATGATGTCGACAAGCAAACTTAAGATGCAACAGGCTAGAAGCAGGATTTGGAGGCAAGTGGAAAGTAAGGCATCTTTGCGTCATGTCTCAGATGGGCTTTCTCGGCTTTTGCTGTTGAAAGAATGCGGAGCTGGGCTGTAAGGCGGGCAACACAGCAACAACCGAATATGAGACAGACATGCGGCTAAGCGGCGGATGTCTCACTTGTAACAAATGAGCGGCCTTCCCGTCGACGGGGCACCATGCACTGGCCATGTCTTACTTTCCAAGTCACACCTCCGTCAGTCACATATTGATGGCTATCGATGGCAATCGATGGCAGTTGAAAGTCTAAGATGAGATATTATTAGCAGCGGAGGGTCACGGAGACCTCCCCAAGAAGCTGATATCCACACCTCAGGCCATTCGACTTGGCTGGTTCAAGGCTAAGAATAAACATCCCGCCTGATCGCCTTTCTCACATCTACTCCCATTTTCCTGAAGATTCTTTTCTCTTTCTGCATGTTGTTGGGCTTTCTCTTGCAAATCTAGATTGGCTGTTTCCATGATGAACCTCCCCAGAGATACCAGCTCCTTCGAGGACAAAATGCCCTCTTCCGAGCGCTCCACCTCCACCGATAGGGAGAGGCTCCTCATAGACGAGGAGGCTACTCAGTGGTCGCAAAACAAATTTTCCTCCAAGCCGTTTCTCGGAGGGTGGTTACGAGTTTTGTTTGTGGTTGCTGTTGCGGTTCTGTCGTGTTTGGTGGGCGTCTTCCTCGGACACAATCAGAGGGACATGGACGTGTCGTGCACGCGGCGGACCACACAGTACTGTAAGTCTATCCACACTGGATTAAGTTCAGGAAAAGCTCCAGATGCAGTGTCGTGTGGAGAGATGGATTCAGTACCCAGCTAACGGTGATCGCAGCACCTGTCATCGGCCAAGTCGGCCTCAAGTACCACCAACAACCCTTCAACGGCTCCCTGCTGAAGCAAAATATCTTCCGGCAAGATGCGAGCCCAGAGGTGGACGCAGCCTGGGAGTCCCTCGGTGCCAACTGTATAATTACCCCCCTCCTGCTGCGTGTAGCCACATACTGACCCGACCCCAGTCCGAGCGATCAGGGTCCCCGTCGAGGATGCCCAGAAATCCGGCTTGGCGAAGGACCAAGTCAAGATCCGGGAGAAATATGGCGGGGGATATCCCGCCAACGTGGAGGGCTTTCATCATTTGCACTGCCTGGTATGTCTGGGAATGTACTGCTGTTACGGCCGTGGAGCTAACCCGAACAGAACCTCCTCCGCCAATCTCTGTACTACAACTACGACTACTACCACAACCTTGGCACCGGTGCCTTCACCAACGACGATTACATTGTGCGACACCACGTCTGTAAGTGAACTCTCATCGCTGAACATAATGACTCTGGACTGACAACCGCAGCGCACTGTCTCGACGTCCTCCGCCAGGAGCTCATGTGCAGTCTCGATGTCGGCGTCCTCGGCCAAGTCTGGGTGCATCCGGAGCACCCGGAGCCCTTTGTGGACTTCAACACGAAGCACCAGTGCCGGAATTTTGAGGAGATCCGCGAATGGGCGGAGAAGAACCAGCTGCCAGAGACGGTGCCCTCGGATTTCCTGGAGCCGCCCTTGTTGACGGATCGGGTGTATGAGGAGATTCCGTGAGGCGATGTAACTTAGAAGATTGTATATATAGAGCTGAGCAATGATGACTTGCATATATGACTGCTTTCTTGCCGTTGCCTAGAACATGCATCGAAGTGATCGTGGAAAGCGAACTTTGTCAACCCGATTGTCATTGCGATATAGCAGAGA
Source organism: Aspergillus fijiensis CBS 313.89 (assembly GCF_003184825.1). Classification (NCBI taxonomy): domain Eukaryota; kingdom Fungi; phylum Ascomycota; class Eurotiomycetes; order Eurotiales; family Aspergillaceae; genus Aspergillus; species Aspergillus fijiensis. The sequence goes on along the minus strand of NW_024469009.1, from coordinate 73,177 downwards.
CACGATGCTCATTTAGCACTCCTGTCTCACGTGATCTTAAAAGAACTCTGGGCGCACATACACTAATGTAAATCCTAATGTAGAAGCACTCAACGTAGCCACGGGGCTCTGGAGCTCTGCCTGCCCTCGATACTATCTTTACATGCTCACTTTCCACGTTACCGAACTTCACCGGAGCTCTACCCTGAGTGCAAAATCCGGAAGTGGAAATACCACCAAACCGAGTGGAAATAACCCACCCCCGGCATCACCCACCGGATAATCCCACCCCCGGCCCCGGTCGTCCTCAAAAAACCACTCGCGCCACACCGAATCTGCAATTAAACAACTTAACGCAGAAACTCAAATCCACAGCCCTGAGCCACCACATTCCACCCCAGCTGAGCCCGAATATCCCTTCCTTTTCTCGATAAACGCCATCAAAATCCGAAACAAGCCCACAGGCCCCCAACTTTATCTCAACAATCCCCTCCCCAACCCTAGGTGTACATACATCCAGTACACACCTAACTCCCAAAAACCCACAAGCACAACCCATGCCCCAGGCAAGCAAGGAGCAAAATTCTATATGTAAAATGGACCTCCCGCAAATCTCCGCCCACCTCTCCCCAACCCCCCACGCCTACCCCACCTGCTGCCTGGCCCTCTCCAGCACCCTAGTCACCTACCTGGGGACTATCCTGCCCGCCCACCCGGGCTTCACCCTCTCCATCGGTAGCGGCTCCGGCCTGCTGGAGGCGCTGATCACGCTCCGCCACGGGACTGTGACGGTGGAAGGGGTGGAGGTGAGCGCCGCCGTGAACCGGTACATCGACGAGTTGGATATGAATGTCGTGCAGGGGACGTGGGATCTCCTCCCGCGGGCGGCGCGCGCGGCCGCGTGGATGTTCGTGTATCCGCGGGAGCCTTCGTTGGTGAGGCGGTATTTGGATGGGGTTGAGGGTGGTGGTGGTGGTGGTGGTGGTGCGGTGCGGATGGTGGTGTGGTTGGGGCCGCGGGCGGATTGGGGGGATTATGTGGGGTGTTTTGATGAGGGGGTTTGGGTCGGGGAAGAGCTGGGGGAGGAGGTGGGGGTGGCGGGGTATGAGGTTTTGGTAGTTCTGAGGAGACGGGAGGGGTGAGGGTGAGGGTGAGGGTGAGCTGGATGGATTGACTGGGGTGTTTGTGTGATTTGATTAGCATGTTTGGGATGGGAATGATGTATTTGTGGGTTGTGCGGCGCTGGAATGAGGGTTCGGTGATGCTAGGTGTTGTGAGGTGTGGGAAGGGGGGGCAGAGTGCAAGGGGCTGTGCTGGTGTCGTGGGTTGCATGCTTGCTGCTTGCTTGTTGGTTGCAGCGTATGCATTAGTTGTGGCTCTTCGAGGAGTGCATCTTCCACTTTGCCACCATTCTTGAGCCACGATGATACGCCGAGCGAACCCTGGATTCGACCCGGCAGATTCAGCGAGGGCCTTATCTCAAGCTGATATGGCAGTGGTGACATATCATATGGCTCCGAGCTTTCAGCACGCATCTCGACCGAGAAAGACCATCTCAAAGCAAGCGACATAGCTCTGGCTTTTTCCTGAGATGCCTAACGATTGCAGTTAAGTGAATGTCTAGAGCTCGCCGGGTTGAAAGTCAAGCCTGTGCTGCCCAGTTCAGAATCTCGCAGAAGATATTTCTCAGGCGAAAGATTGACGCTCATCGATGACTTGGCAATATCTGAACCGCTACTTGAAACAAGCAGTTCCACAACCACTGTGGGGTTGTCTCCACTCTTGCGATAACAAGGCAAATGACACCAAGACACGGAATGTTCTTGTTGCGATAATCACGCACCCTTCAATCTCCTCTGTCCGATGAGCCGTTAGAGCTAGATGTGACCCTGACTCAGTGCGGTGGGGTTATGTTGAGTGAGCGGCTATGCAGTGAAGATCTGGACCCTGATACCGAGGATTGCCAATCTTTGTCTATTATGATTTGATTGGTGCAATGGCATGGACAGGCAACCCTTGAAGCTGGAATTTGAAATTTACCCTGCAGATTACTACTTGTCGCGACAGAAGAAATGCAAAGGAGAGCTCAATCGTGCGGCAACACCGAAGAGGGCCGGAAGTATCATGCATATAAATTCCACCAAGATACAAATATCAAACCAAACATGACTAGATCCCAAGTACCTTCTATCCCCAATTAGTCTATAATAAACCCATTCTGGTGTAGCCACGAAACATACATCAACCGATAAAAATGCCTACAGCACCGCCACCTTCTCCCCGCCCCGCAACCAGCGCACCTTCTCACTGATCCCCTCCGCCTCAAACACCTCTCGCAGCTCCTGCCCGAACTGCGTGAAATGGCCCCACGACTCGTAGTGCATCGGCACCAGCACATCGGCCCGCAGCGCGCGGAACAGCCGCGCGCCGTCCTTGCCACCCATCGTGATCTGCAGCTTGGGGCCCTCGGGGTCCTCCGGCATCGACACGTGCGCGTTGCCCAGGTTCATCACCGCGGCGCAGACGTGGTACCGGGCCGCGATCTGCTCGAGCTCCGGGATGTAGACCGTGTCGCCGGTGAAGTAGATGGCGTTGGGCAGGTTGTCGCGTCCCCGGCCGAAGCTTTCGGCCGTGACGAGGAACCCCGTGCATTCGGCGCCGGGGACGTGCTGCGTCGGCGTGGCGATGATGGTGAACTGTTGGCCGGCGATGTGCGTGGTGATAGTTGACCAGGGCTTCATGCCGTGCACGGCGGGCCGCGGGGCGAGGTTGCGCGCGCCGTCGACGGTCGTGAAGACCGGGCGCGCGTCGAGGAGCTGGCGGCCCGGCGGGTCAAGGTTGTCAGCGTGGTCTTCGTGACTGAGGAGGACGGCGTCGATGACGGGCAGCTGGTCCAGGCGCAGCGCTGGGTCGTCTTCGACGCGGAGCACGATGTGGCCGGATGGGAACTCTGTGCCGGCGGGCGAGAAGAACGGGTCGGTGAGGAAGTTGACCCCGTTGATCTCGAGGATGGCGGTGGCGGTGCCGATGTGGGTGATGCTCAGGGTGGGGGCCATTGTTGTTCGAGAAGGTAAACAGAGAGAGAGAATTGGACTTTACCCAGGATGTGAGAACTTGGCAATGCTGGTAGAGTCGAGTGAGTGTGTCCGATAGGGGTACTTATAAGTTCCAATCGTGAGGTCAAAATTCAATGCTGATCTAAGTTCATGACAGATTTATCAAGTTTGGATCACTGAGCCGGCATCCCGCTTGAGATCTCCGAAGCTTAGAGTTGGTTATCAATGCTGCAGGGTTTGTCATTAGCTCAAAGTGACTAAGGAGCTTTCACGTCAGGCGGGTATGATGCCGGCAGGTGGGATGCCGGCAGGTGGGAGGAATTGGGATGTTGACAAATGGTGGAGATTACAAACAAACATCGGCCACACCCGTTTCCACGGAACCGGTAACTAACCTTTAGGTGAGGACTGTTAACTTATAGATAAATGGCTTCTTCAATAGGATGCGAACGCTCAGACTGGCTATAATGAAAGCAGTGTAAATGAGAGAGAATTGACCACAGACACAATATTGTACTAGTTGCTTTGAGTGCCTGAGATCATCGCAGTGTAGGGACAGCCGTCAGAAAACCTGACTGTCCGACCTTATGCACCAAACACCCCTATAAACCCAATTCCTTCCCCAAGCAGACTCTGTTGATGAATGGATTCGCAGAACAGTGATTGATACATGGTATATGCTTGCCAACCTGCGATCCATCACGCCGGAGTAGAGCACAGTGATATGCAGTTGCATTTTTACGATCCGATTTCAACTTTGGATGTATGCCGACGAGTGTGATGCATTGCCAGTTCTAGTTTATGTGGATAATACACAACCAACTGGATCATCATATTTTTCCGCAGAATGTTGCAGTTGTGAAGGCTGAGGGGATTGCGCTTAGGGCTTGTTCACTTCCGCGGCAATGTCGACCCGAAAGAGGTTAGCACAGGGCTGGACTCTTCATATGAGGGACAGTACATCAGAAAGGTAACATCCACTTGATATCCATATCATTCTATCACTCGGCAGAGAATTCGCGAGACAATGTTCTATATCTATCACCACCACGCGCCACTTGTAACGGTATCACGTCCTGGCCTGCATCCTCTCCATCTCCTGGATCATGGGACTGGCCTTCCGGATGCGATGCCCGTAGAAGTAAAACACCAGCGGGATGGAGATGCACGCCGCCTCCACCAGCCCCAGCAAAGTGCTCGCCCAGTTCAACCCCAGCGTCGCATACATGGAAGGTCCGGCCAGGGGCAGGCACGCTCCCATGATGCTGCGGGTGAGCATGTTGCCCGCCAGCGCCGAGGCCGTGTAGATCCCATACGAGCGGGCTATGTAGTTACTGGCGTAGATGAACACGCACGCGTTGCCCGCCCCGAACGGGACACCGGAGAGGATGGGCACGATCCAGTGCACGTTGGGCGTGCACGTCCACGCGAACCACAGCTGCCCGACGGCGAGCAGTGTGGCCCCCAGGCAGACCACGCTGGCCATGGCCTCAGGAGGCACGAGGCCGGTGGCGGGATCTTTGCGATGCCGGTTGATGACCCGGCGGAAGAGCGGCTCGCATGCGATGGCCAGCAGCACGCCGACGCCGATTCCGACGAAGGACAGACCGCCGATGCCCGGAGACCAGCCCCGCTCAGTCTGGAAGGCGATGGGGAAGGCCACGAAGCAAAGGTAGAGGACGCCGTAGATGAGCGCGACGTAGATGTCCCAGAAGATGCTGAGATTTCGAGTGTAAGTAAGTGTTGACGAGGAGCTGGACTGGGCAATCTCTTACCAAATGGGCTCGGTGAAAAGCATGACGAACGGCCGGCTAAAGCCCGTCTTCACTCTCGCGGACAGGCTCTCCCCGACATCGTACCGCGTCCACCATTTGGGATCGCCGGTCTGTTGGCGCATCTTGGCTGCTCGCTGGCGCAGAATCACCGGCGCGTAGGTTTCGCGGATGCACGCCATCAAGGCCATGATGGCACTCCCGATAATCAGCACTAGCCAGTTCGTCCACCGCCATCCCAGATGTTCGAACACGAAGCCTCCAATGATCGGTCCATAGACGGGCCCGTTCGTCGGACCGATGGACCAGATGCCGAAAGCCATGGCGCGGTGCTCGTCGGAGACCACATCGTTCACAGAGGCGGGCGAGTTGCCCATGATCGCGCTGCCGAAGAATCCCCCAAAGAATCGGCTGATGAAAATGGCTTCGATGTTCGTGGCCAACGCACTCGGGAGGATGAGGATCAAGAAGAGGGCCATCGAGAAAAGGTACACGGGTCGCCGGCCGATGATCTCGCTCAGCGGCGCGAACACGATCGTTCCGATGCCCATACCGCAGAGGTAGGTTGTGACTCCGAGGAGGCCGACGATCTTTGAAATGTGAAACTCTTTCTCCAGACCGGGAAGTCCAGACGTGTACAGCGTGCTGAACAGGCTGACCACGGTCGCACCCAGGCTCATGCTGACCACCGTCAGGCCTCGGTACCAGATCGGCCAGAGGCGGGGATTGGCCGGGTCATTCGGCTCCCAGTCCAGCTCGTACTCCGGGAGGTTGGCTAGACTGGGTAGCTTAGATATCGTGGGCTCAGTGGTCTGGTGTGTGTAGCTCTCTGCATCAGCAGTGTAGCTGCGAGTCAACGTCGCATCCTCGTTCAACGCGCGTTCGGAGTCAGGGGCCTGCGGGTCAATCATTGTAGTGAGCCTATCCTGGAGACCAATCTGCGCTAAGAATGAAGACCGTTTGGCTGACATTTATACATTTCTCCCCCACGGGTTTCATATTTTGATATAGATGGGCCCGGTGGGATGAACCGAGTGGGATGCCGGCCAACTGGTAGAGCTTAGTCAATCCCACATCGAAAGGGGGGAGAATCTTTGCTCCTTCCGCCACTTCCATTTCTATCCCACTCACCACCGAAAGCTGACGACTGTGGGACTTCTCTGAAAGTTCTAACAATGCCATCTCAAGCAAATGCTCGACCAGCCAAGCCCCATTTTCCATGTGTTCATCCAGGCTGCCGCGCGACTTACCAGCGCAAAGAACATCTGAACAGACATTTAGCACGCCACGACCGGGCCCATCGCTTCTGCTGCCCACACTGTAGCAGCACTTTAGCCAGAAGGGATGTCCCCACTGCCCTGTTTCTAATGCAGGACAGCCCTACTGACTTCTCTTCCAGCGACCTTCTCCGCCGCCATGTCCGGATCTACCATCCCGACAGGCAGCCTCCCTCGGCCCGGACACCCAAGGCCTGCAGCAACTGCCATGCACGCAAAGAACGCTGTGATGGCGGCAGTCCCTGTGCTCGATGTGCGCGACGAGGGGCGAGCTGCTCACGTAATCCCCATCTGGATCTCGCTCACGAGGAGGGCTGTGAAAATGTTTCGGAAACCCGGGGGCTTCTCAGCGTCGATCTTGTGGCGTCAGTCGCCGACGCATCCCGGTGGATCGGCATGAGTATATCAACATCTACTTCAACAAATTCCATCCCATCTGGCCGTTCCTTCATCGGACCACCTTTTATCCAGCTAAGGAACCATGCATCCTCCTCCAATCCATGTTGATGATGGGGTTGTGGATCAAGGGGGACCGGGAGGCGCGGCACACGGCGATGCGGTTCCACGACCGACTATTGTCGGCGATCAGGGCTCAAAAAGTGAGCGTGGACATCACCCCAATCCATCAAGACTAGTCGAGTCGGAAGGGTAACCTCGCACAGGATCAATGGCATGTACCAGAGTCGATGGGACACCCTGACGATAGCAGACCATGGCCCATGGCGACATACCAGAGCATCCTTCTGCAACTGATATTCGCCGTGCTGACGGCCAAACCGGAGGTCCAAGTGGACCTGAACTGCCGCTTCCGGCTCCCAGAACCTACCTACGAGCTTCTCACTGCGCTGGTGGCCATCTGCCGCCGACTGGGGCTGTTTTCGTATCCGAACATGCTCGCCCGGCATCATTCGACTGCCCCGGTGGCGCTTGTTTGGGTGAGCGTGGAGGAGATCAAGCGATTTGGTTTGGCTTTGTACAAGCTGTGCCGTTTATGCAGCAGCAGCACCTCCTCTAGTCGAGCGAATACGGACAGTGGTGCGGATGAGCTTCTGACACTCGCGGACTTGGACTTTAGTATGCCGGATAGTGACGACTGGTGGAATGTTGCCTCAACGACGGACGCCTCGACTCTCCGACACACGGGCTGGCACTCGACAGCCAGGGATAACCGCAACCCCGGTGGCTGGATCTCCCAGGCGTCAGCTCATCTGCGTGACCCTGGGGTTAGGTTGGACTGGATCTGATTCCTTCCGTGTTGTTACAGAGGTTCGTTCTAATAGTCACTGTTACTGCCTTGTTTGTTGCTGACCACCCTGACAGAATACCTAGCTCGACGAGAGAGTCAACCAGTGAGATAGAAAGACAATGCCAAATTTATAATCTCACTGTGCAGCCACGATGCCATTACTACGCCTGTTGAACAAGACTATTCCGACTAGCAACCGCAGGAGAGCTGAGATAATGCACATGAGGGACTAAATGGGGGGTTTTTGGGAGCCACCCAAAGGAGGTTTTGCACAAGGAGAGCGCTGCTCGAGCGTTATTCTGGCTTGTGCAGTCAGGGGCCTGTGTCAATACAAACATATGTACCGATCCTCTGCGCGGCATTAAAACACGTTTGATTTGAAATGGGATTTGACTGCTCGTTGATCGCTGCTGATCGGGACCTCTGCCATCGGTTGCTCTCGCACATGCTGGGAAGTCTTCATCCCTGGAAACCACCCTTACATGATGAAAAGATCAAGCGGATGATCAGTGTAAGTTGACAGGAGCAGAATTATTGATTCGCCTGCAAAGCTCCAATCAACACGGGGTCCAGAAGCGAGAATTGGGTCTGACGGTAACGGAAATGACAGGTCCGAGATGGGGACGGTGCGGAATGTGACTCGTGGCACAAGCAGGTGGTCAAGGCAGCGAAAAAAACCTGATAGGCAGGACTCGAAAGGAACAGGGGAAGAGGAAAAGGTAAAACATGCCAATAATGCTCATAACAAGGAAGATCAGAAGGCAAAACAGGAGTCAAAGAGTTATATAGATGAGGTCTGTGGCTTATACCGTACTTCGAAGATCCTTTGATCCCGCGAGAGTGAGAATATTCACCTCTTAAGAGAGCCGTGTTCGAGCAAAAAGGATTGGTGGCAATTTAAACGTTTCATAATCAAAGATACCTCGAATATTGCTTCCGCAGAAGTCCGGACTATAGCTCTTGGGGATGTCGCCGACGGAACTATCTACTATCCTGGTATCGGAGAATCTGATGAGTTCCCGCGGCCATCCTGATCATTCTGCCCTTCTGCGTACTCTGCCCAGCTCACAAATCCAAGCGTCAACGGTCCGGCTCAAAAGACGAATAGACCAGGCTTGCAGTCGCATCTCTTGCAGGTCCATTCTAGTCTCTGAGCCGGAACTCACTGTGAAAACTACCAATGTCATGGTGACACACAAGGTTGAGATGCGTCCTGAACGGTGATGTGCACATTGCACAACTTGTCCCGTTGAGAAATGTGTGGTGATCCAGGTTAGAGTCGATTCTGTCTTTATCTTCCATATTACTCCCCTACTTTTCCCAATCGAATTTGGGATGCCGGGACGAAACGGATAAGTGAGTCGAGTATGTCTCGATGCGATGCGGGAAGTCATGAAGATCTTTCCGACACCACTCCCGTATGGATCTGATGCCGGCATATAGTGTCTGCAGCTCTTCTGGCTATTCTTTCCGGTAGTACCACGGCGGGAAACAAAACGATGAATCAGATCGCGGGACAGATACCGGTAGATTCATATGCAGTGGATCCCAATAACAAGGGACATCTGCTAGCGGTATAGTGCATGCCTGGGCCGAGGATCTCCTTCCAGGCTGGGGGGCTCGTGTAACCTTTCGAGAGAGAATTGTGATTTGGTCGATCACCAATTGACCTTTTGAACAGAGAGAAAGCATTCACAGGAGACCGACGTTTTGGAGCCGGCTGCTTGCTGATGCAGATTTGGTGAGAGTTGAACTGCTTTGGGGCAGTTCGGCCTTAAATAACCACGATATAGGGCTTCGCGCAGTTGTACATGCTGCGGAATGTAGATTGTGAGGGGGAGAAATTGCTGAAACTCCTTGCGATGTGCTACTCACTGTGAGAGTCAGTGTGTAGAGATGTAATCCTAATTAGGGCATAGCTCCTCCCCCAACACCGCCGGGGCTCCCGGCGCAGCTGGCTCCTCATCGCAGCAACGACATCGAACAGGCGCAGATCAGAATCTCCGCCCACTACGACACCTCCAACGTGCTGTCCTCCTACTTCCTGTCGCCAGACATGGACTACTGTATGTCATCTTCTCACCTTTTAAAGACAGGGAGGCGGTGGAACAGGTCCTGCACGTGATGGCTAATACTTCTGACTGCCTTGCACAGTACAACTTTGTCGTGGCAGAGACGAGCTTCCGGTTGCAGCTGTTGAGTACCTTTAGCCTCACGGCGGCGAGGACGCCCGGGTCGGAGGTTAGCGATGAGTCGTTGCCGTATGTGGAAGTGTAAATGCACTCTTTTTTACCGGGTTGGAGAGGTCAATACACGGACCTGCATGATGATACTGCGGGGATTTGTGTCGAGATAGAGGAGATATCCCTTGACTGGACACCGTTGATCTGTCTCCTACAACGGATTGCAAGTCTAAACGGAATGAAAGGGATACTAGCACTTCTAGTCTCATGGGTAGAAATATACAGCATAAGCTCGAAAACACTTAGTGAGAAGAAAGTAATGTTTGAATGCTTTTTATTCTGATTTACTCATCATCTTTATGCACACTAACACATTTCTCGATATCAATGAAAACTTGAAGACTTGTAAAGCTAGTTGATATCCTTGATTCCAGTATTAAAGGTGCCCAAAAGTGTACAAATACTAGTCTCGGTGACTGCAGGACTATCTTATCTATTCATTTCCTTCAGCAAAAAAATCATCTATTTTTGATCCCTAGAAATATATCAGTAAGCCCGTCCTAGAGAGAGCACACTGTTTGCTACTCTATCGCTCTGCAAATCTTCCCACGTCGCAGTTGTAAAATCCACCTACCCTCCCTTTTTCTGATGCAGATCAAGTAGAGGCACACTTCCCACCCGTACAAACCAACTCATCGGAGCAATCATTCTCCGTTTCGCAGGAAGCTCCTACGCACGTCAGCAATGCCGATCTAAGCACCGGAAACAGGAACTTGAACCTACCCGCGCAATGGCCCTCCCAGGAGCAAGACCCCGTAGCGGTGGTACCTGTTGCTGCAGCACTTGCACTCGCACTCGCACTCACAGTCTTACTCCCCGTAGAACCGGTACTTGCGCCTGGTGTAGAACCCCCCTTCAACCCTGCCGCCTCCACAATATCCCCCAACTCCGTGCCAATCTGCACCTGATACACATAGGTATCGATGGCAACCGCCTCGCCGCGATACGCCCCGAACTTGGGCTCCGTCCGCCCCGTCCACGTATTGGCCGTCAGCCTGGGTCCTCCCCCGGAGGTCCCGAGGGTCTGCTGCTCGCCCTCGAAGTAGAACTCCACCCACCCCGGGCGGCCCGTGTGGATCACCATCCCCACCGCGTAGACCGTATCGGTGTCGACGGTGCGGGACCACTGCGCCTCCCGCCCACTCGAGCTATCCGCCTGGTACTGCAGGTGCAGCTGCCCGCTTTTGAACTCGAGGGAGAGCGGGATGTTCGCTCCGTTGGCGGCGGCGTTGTTGCCGGCGTAGGCTTTGCTGGATTCCCCATTTCAGATCAGCACACCGATCATATCTCATATCGCTTGTTGGCCAAGGAGAAGAAAGGAGGGGTACAATTGGAAGATCATCAAACTCTGCTCAATCACCCCCAGCGAGAACTTGTAGCCGATGTAATAGGTCTTCCCTTCTTCGATCTTGTTGGCCAGGGCGTGGTACTCGGCGCGGATGTAGTCCTTCTTGCGGTGGTAGTGCAGGGCCGGGACGCCATGCGGGTCGCTGGCCAGCTTGATGTAGAGGTCGTTGGTGTTCGTGGAGATCTTTTGGTCGCGCGCTTCTTCGAGGTTGAGGATGCCTAGGGTGGAAGGGGGGTCACCGTTGGCGGCGGAGAAGCTAAGGAGGGGGGTGGAGAGGGCTGGAGGGAGGAGGAGGGTGAGTGTTAGGGCGAGGGGCGAGAGATGCATTTTGTGGTAGAGAGGTGCTTGGTTGGGCTGGGTGGAAGTGTCGAGGAGAGATACGTGATTACCTCGGGCTCAGGACATGATGGCTTATCCGGGTTAGGTCCCAGGTTCTTATAGCGATTCAGGGTCAGGTGTTTGTGGGCAATACGAACACCTCGTGGGGGCCAGACGGGCAGAATTGTTGGTGTTCTCTACCGTGATGAGCGAGAATCAGACAGGGTTCAGGGTCTAACATGTAGGGCTGCAGGCACAAGTGAAGGATGAAAGAATGGGGCCGAGTTGGAAGAGCCGTGGCGGCAGATGTGCCTCGGATCCTTCCATCGGCGATCCATTTGCCCTCTTCGGTTACATCTCCCTGATACCCTCAAACCACGGGGGCCAAAATCGTGATCGACTTCCTACACAACGACAGATCAATTACAGCAGCTGGACCAGATACAGAGGATGTGTACTTTGATACAAGAATTGGACTGTTTGGTCTCGCTTCAGATTCCAAATATAGAAATGATCGGCCCATGACATTCTGGCCGGTCCTGATCCCTCGGCGGGCTCAGGTCAAATATGCCAGAGAAAGGCTACTTGTTATATCTCCTTCATTGATCTCAACAATAAGATCAGTGATATAACAGGCGCAATATGCGCGTTGTGACACACGGCGTTGTTTCCCTTCTGATAAGCGAGGCCCGTGTCCATTTGGAGTTCGGCTGTCGAAATTACCGGAATAGGCAAGATGTCCGACTCCGATGCCGAGGGCCGCGCCTCACAAAGCGATAAGCGATGAACTTCATTCTCGATCTGCTCAGAATGTCTTTCTTCTCCCCACCCTATCTCTTGCGTGTGCCACTCTCCATGATCGTTTGCTGAAGGCTACGGTATTAAATGGCAACCCCTCGTCGCAACGGGCAGCTTTCTTCCTGCGAGCCATGCAGAAAAGCCAAGCTACGATGCGACCACCAGAGTCCCGTTTGTGGACGATGTCTCAACACCAATCGAAATGAGCTCTGCTTCTATCACCCAGCTCCTCAGACCCAGCCGCGTGCATCCCCCATTGGCGTTTCATCACGAAGATCAAGAAAGCAAAGACCAAACAATCAGGTCACCTTTCGTGTGGATAAGAGAATATCCACCGCAGCCGCGCAAGGTCCGCTGCCAGCTTTGCCGTCGGGTTTGTCGCCGGTGATCGAAGACGCAAAGACACTATGCGACCAGCTCCTCCCGCGATGCGCTGGAAAGAACAAACGGAACCAAAGACCAGGTCTTTTCGGGTTGATCTCACCCCAAGACATCTTTAGCGAGTATGAAGATAGCTTGCAAAACGATGATCTCGCTCCTGAAGCGGCGGCATCGACGACCACGGCTCACCCAACCGACCGTGACTCAGGTCAAATCAAGCGTGGGGCTCAGATTCTGTTGCTCCTGCAGAAAGTCCGTTGGTTCCGTGCGATCATTGAGCTCAAGAACAAGACCTCACCTGGATGGGTTTTAGGCCCTGCTTTGACACGTGTCCTGTGCGATTCCATGGAGAGGATGTACGACTCGGCCGTGGGTGGCTCTCCGGACACGCACGCATCCTTACTACGCCTGTCGCGCCAGATCTGTACCAACACATCGGAGGATATCCGAACGCACGCAGCCATGAGCGCCAACGAGTATTTTGAGTCGATCACGGCACGGTGGGAGACCGTCGGTCTCTTCTTTGCATTGCTTGGGACAGCACTGTTCAATACCCCCGACAGCGATCCCGTATTCACTAATCAAAACCCGTCAGAACTGTCGAAGGCTCAACTTCGAAGCATTTCCACTACGGCGGGGGAGCTGTGCTGCCAGTTCTGCAACAGCGCCGGAACCAGCAGTGATCCCCTTTGCTGGCTCATGATCCAGCAGGTACCCCTTCTGACTTCGATGTTTGGGGATAGCGGTATGTACTCCTCTCCTTCGTACATTCTCGCCCGCGAAATTGGACGGCGGCTGAAATTGCGATAGACTACAGAGTGTGGCAGAAGCTCGGAGACTTATCGACCATCGTTTATGCATTCGGTCTGCATCAATCCGATCGAGACGTTCAACCAAGCCTCCCCTTCTTTTTGGTGGAGATCCGGAAGCGGGTGTTGGTAAGCGCGTATGCAATGGACAAGGAGCTGGCAACCTCTTTAGGGCGTCCCCCCCGGATCTGCTCGCGATACTGTCATCTCCCGCTTCCCTTGGATATTTCCTATGAGGAGATGGTTCTTCCTGGTACCACGGAGGAGACCGCACTACTGAAACTTGATGCGAATGGTTGGAACACAGAAGGGAGATTCACGGTGGGTGTCAAGTTTCGCGTCGTGTTGATGACGAGTCTGCTGCGAGAAAACACCTTAGAGCTGTCGCTAAGCCCCGAGATCCGGAATCTTACAGCCAAAGTCGAGTTCGTTACATCTGAAATTCCTAGCATACTATTATTTAAAACTGACTTCCGCGAGAATGGGCACAGAGACTTGATCCAAGAGTGCCGAAAGGTGCAACAAAGCCTGCCTACCTTCATGCGTTGGTCGGCCGAGGAAGCGGCGACGGGTGCATACCGCTCAGCCCAAGACGAGGGCCGCGTCTTCGCACACATGGAATTCACCTACCAGGAGTTCTTGTTGCATCGCATCCTACTCAAGCGCCTGGGGGTCACATCACTAGGTCTTATAGAGAGCGCCGTTGATATTCTGACGACACTGCTGGACATCATTGCCATGCAAGCTCGATCGGGGAAGTCCGCTATCAATATGTCCTGGGATGTACGACTACTTTTACCATTACAGACCCTCTGCGCTGGGATCACAATCATCTGACCTATCCATATCCTACAGTTGTGCTACATGGGCCTGCCTGCCGCGGGTGTGCTGACCTCGCAACTACTTGCCGGGCGCAATTCCCAGATACCACCGTCGAGCCCGCCACCGCTACCGGCCAACTTCCGCTCCCGCGCCGTTCAGAAGCTAAGTGTCTTTGTTTCCCATCTGACGTCGCTAGTGCAGAACCACGAAGGGAATTATGAGGTGGCCCAAAAGGGGGCGAAATTCATTCGATGGGCATTGGACCAGGTCCTTTCGCCCCCGCCAGTTCCGCACCCGGCTGTATGGAATGAGAACCCCGACCTGCCGCAGGGCTGGCTTCTGGACAGTGATTTGACTGAGGACTTTGACTTTTTGGCATGGTGTGATACTGTGAATTGGTCGCAGGACTCCTTTTTAAGTCTTGCATGAGCGGGATATCTGGATGTACAAAGTCTGCGTCACGAAAGCTTTGTCTTAATACAAAGTTTTGACAACAAAAGACAAGCTCGAGGCCAAAGATAGTGATGGAGACCAAACAGAAAATCGGGTTCTATGAGGGAGATAAGGACAAGGTTCGGTTGCATGCAGTGTGCGATATTCTTTGCTCTCACACACCATGCGGATAATATATTCCACAGTACTTAAACACCGCCAAAAGCAAGCAATTACTTCAGAACAGTATGATCGACCGCCTCCGGTACCGTGACCAACCCCCTCTTCTCCTTCGTCCGCCACTGCATCGCCTTCAAAATCCCATACAAGACGGTCAACGTCGGCATGGCCACTCCCTTGGCCCTGCCCTCGCGCACCGCCTCGCCCACCAAATTCTCAAACTCCGTGAACCGCCCGCTCCGCACATCCACCTGCATACTCGGCGGATTGTACATGGTGATGGGATCCATGGTGATCATAAAATCCAGGGTCTCGTCGGGCAGCTCCACGCCCGCGCACGTCTTCGCCGCAGCCTGAATCTCCCGCATGGCTGGTCTGACGAGGTCCTCAATTGCCCCCTCCGCCAGCTGAATCCTCCCCGTATCAAGATCGGTGATGGCACAGATTGGGTTCAGGCACGCGTTGTACAGCAACTTGCGCCACCGACTAAAAGCCACGTCGGGGTTGAACTGCGGCTGGCACTTCCCGCCCGCGCCGTAGATGCGCACGAAGTCCTGCGCGGCGGCGTCTTCGACCTCCGGAGCGAGGCCCGCATTGCGGAAGGCGCCGATGTACAGCTCGTCGTCGTCTTCATGGACGATCTTCCCCGGGGCGACTTGGTGAGAGCCGCAGAAGCTCACGCCGCTGAGGATGATGTTGGTGGGGAAGGCGGATTGTAGGGGTTTGTGGATGTTGAGGCCGTTTTGGAGTAAGACAATGCGGGTGTGGCCCGGGGTGACGGCGGGATGGATTAGTGTCGCCACGGACGGGGGGATGTCGGCGTAGTTCTTGGTAGTTACGATGATGTAGTCGTAGGGAGGGAGGGATTCGGTGGTGAGGTCGGGGATGGTGTTGCGGACTGGTCTTGGGTGTTAGCTGAGACGATTCAGGAGGCTGAGGTCGTTGAGGTCGTCGAGAGAGGGCGGAACAAGAGGGGTCCGTACGAATGGATGGTTTGAAGCCTTCGACCTCGCCGTGGTCGATGGATTTAATGGAGAAGCCATGTGCCTTGACATGTTCGTAGTTCGATCGCAAGACGGCGGTGACAGTGGCTTGGGCGCCCAGTTCGAGGTTGAGGGCCCCGATGGTGCCGATGCCGCCGCAGCCGATCAGGAGGACGTTAGCTTTGTTCTGCATTTTGGTTGCTACTGCTGTGATTAAGCAGGATGATGTAGGTTGGTCTGGGCAGATAAATATCGAGCCGGAGGGGTTGGGGGTCGAGCAAACGGGGTTCCAGGATCCAAGTTATCTCGCAGCTTATCAGATTAGGGCTGCAGGCTGGAGGATGTCCTTCGATTTCCCCGCTTTGGGAATCAAACAGGCAAGTCATCCCGGCTTCACTTTCCGTTCTTATCTCCGCCTCTTCCCCCTCTTTTCCTCTTTTCTCGAGATGACCTCCCCCATTTGATCGCCATGAATTGCGTGTTTATGATTTTTTCTTTATCGACTTTATCGATAGCCTAACAGATACCATGACCGATGAGCAGATAGCCACGACGCCTTCCCCGCACAGCCTCAAGCCCGCCTCCACCCGGTCACGGTCGCTGGGCGGCTGCGAGACCTGCCGCCGTCGGCATGCCAAATGTGATGAGACACGGCCATCCTGTCAGATGTGTGAGCGAGCGGGTCTCATTTGTGAGCAGTATGGCATCCGACTTCTGTTTGACTCCGGGGAGAGTCAAGGCTCGCGTTGTCGACGGCCGCTCTTCACCGAGCACTGCCGCCAGCAGATGAGCGAGCAGCTGGTGGCCAGCCTCAAGCCCCACAATGTCAACATTGTGCTCTCTCGATTGGATGGGGACTGTGAGGAGAGGGAGAGGGACGAGACACCCCCGACTCAGAGCTTCTTCACTCAGTTGGGACCGTTTGGCGCCTTTCGTCTCGTTCAATCTAAGCCCGACCCCAGCCCCGTCTTGATAGAAACTCTCCCAGCACACTCGGAGTTACCACTGGTAGAGATTCCTCCGGAAACTGGGCTCGATCTCGCGCTAGAGGATGCCTTTGCTAGTGACCCCTTGCTCGACTGCCTCTTTGGTAACCTGGAAGTCGATGGTTTTGGGGAGCTGTCGACGCAGAACTTCTTCAGTGCTGCCATGCCGCTATCCGAGGGGGATGGCTTCTCCTCCCCATCCCAGTCCCTCACCAGTGGCTTGCTGATGGGGCCATCGACCGCCTCGTCAATGGGGCTGTCGTCTCCATTCTTGTCCGCACCAAGTCTGCGGTCCCCTCCGACCGTCACTAATCGCGCACCACCCGACGCTCCTTTCCTTCTGTCGGTCTACAAGCACGACGTAGTACCACTCTTCTCGCTAGTCCAATCGCGTAAGAATCCCTGGGAGGCATTGTTTGTGTCTAGCGCCATGGAGACCCTGGCCCGACTGACCATGGGTGAGAACGTTGCACCGACGCAGATGACCATCTTCAGCGCCATCCTCGCCACGGGCGCCTTTGCTCAACGAGGAGCCTCGGCCACGCGCAGCTCGGCAAATTACTGGGAAGGGCAAGCAGAAGGCCTTGCGGCGGAGGCGCAAACCTACCTCAAGCGGGCCTTGCGAGACGCGTCATCGACCGTCAAGAAGGTCAAGTACAAAGACATCCTCATCGCCCTCCTGTGCATCCATACCGTCTCGGTAGGCATTCCTGATTCCATCATCTTGGACATCACTGATTGATCCAGGCGTATCAGGGTAGCGAAGAACGCGTCCGTCGTTGTCTGCTTGACTGCGAGAATTGGGTGCGCTTCCGTGGCTTGCCCAAACCCCGCAAGTCGCGCAAAGTCCGCCTTCTGCACCACTGCTACGTCTACCTACGCATCTTTCACGAAAGCACCTCGGTGCTGCCCCCCGTGCCGCCGGATGGGGAGATTGACCATGCTTCACCGGAGGCTACCGTCGGGTCCATCGCGTCCAGCCGGTCATTCCGGCTTCGCCAATGGGAAGGCCGCCTCGACCAACGCATGGAGGAGCTCAAAGAGCCGCACCAGGGCGAGAACGACCTCCACCTGGAGATCCCCGGGCGGTGGGACTCGACCATGTATCCGCAGGTGTTCGGGCTGCCGGAGCCGCCGTTCTTCCTCCTCTCGCAGGTGACTCGGCTGGGCAACGAGCGGGATCTGGCCGACGCCGGTAGCAGCAGCAGCACACTGGACTTCAAACAGTTCAATGCGCGGGCACGCAGCCTCGAGCGCTGTATTTCCGCATGGCGGCCGCCGGCCCTCGCTGGCGAGGTTGATGGCACGTCGGATGCGGTGGAGCGCCGCAACGCCCGCCGCAGCTCCCAGCTCAGCAGCGTGTTGCACAAGGCGTTGCTGATCTTCTTCTACCGCCGGATCTATGATGTGGATCCGATGATTCTGCAGGATAAAGCGTGGCAGGTCCGGGAGGCGCTCGCCCGGTATGACGAAGAGATTGAGGGTCAAAGTGCCTCGTCGTGCGTGGTGGCCCCGTTCCTGTGGTCGGCGTTTATTGCCGCGTGCGAAGCGGTCGACCCGGCGTTGCAGAGCTGGTTCCTGCGCTGGTTCGAGTCGGCTGCCCAGCGGAGCAGCGTCGGGGTGTTCGAGCACGCTCTGGGCGCCATTCGGCTGGTCTGGGAGCGCCAGCGTCAGAGTACGGGAATTACGGCTAGCTGGCCGCAGATCCTGCGCGAGGAGGGGATCAGTTTATACTACATATGATGCCTCCGCCCAGAGCTTCTTCCAACTCGAAGCTTCCGTGGTTCTTGTGGCCTACCCACTGCATAGTCTCTCCCGACTTTCTACCCAGCATCCCCTGGTGAAACCGTTGACATGGTCATTCCTGGCAGCGTAACCAGAATCGGCCCTATCTCCCACCCTTTCATCATCACCCAAAGAAGTCAAGAGAACCATTTATCACGGACGCACCTACAATTTGAAGGGTGCAGCCTCACCGCGTCTCCTCTGACCATCCTTTCCTCCCTTCCATCAACGGCAGCAGCAGCCGGCCCTTCATCGCCGATAACCACCATCCACAATCCACAACCAAATCGCATGTATTCTTTTCCACGAACCTCCATATGCAGAACCCTTCATCGACTATACCTCTAAACGTTCAAAGGATTTCACAATTCCACAAAATATAATGCAAGACTCATCGAATCCCCCACCCCGCCAAGTGAAGTGTGACGGATTGCACCTTTCTGCGGAATGTGATGTTCTTCAGCTCGAGGGCTTCGAGTGGAGGTGGCAAAGATCAATGCAAGGCTGGCCTTGGAAAGGATTGCCAGGGGGGAGACATGTATTGTGTGCACGATGGTGTGACTTTTGTATGACTGCAGCATCCACGGGGTGGGTTGCAATCTTATCGAACCTAGACCTTCAAGAAACTCAGGATCCAGAGTATTCTGAAATGTGCCGGTTGTGAGAATGAGGGGTCGAGAATTTACGAGTGAAGCAAGGGGGCAGAGCGGCGAGACAAACCCGTCCAGAAGCAGTGGTTGTGCTCGGATGTCCGTGGTGCGGTGTGACCGCTCATTTCCTCAGGAGGTGGGAACTCGTAAGAGCTTGGGGAAGGTGACTACTTTTACCTGGCGTTATATGAATGGTGAAGGAGCCAGCGGCGTTTGGGGGTTGTAGACAGCTGGTGGGAAGAATCCGAGAGACGGGCACTGTGCCATCGGCTTCCAAGGCGGTCTTAATCTTCAATCTGGGGTGTGATGCGCCTTTGTGGCTGGGGTGATCGACATCGGGTTCCTGTTTTGGTTATGCTCTCATTATTAGATCTAGACAAATAGCAGGTGTTTGTTGCCTGCTGTTCAAGCCGGCAGCTGCATGCATTTATGGGCTTTGTACCGATGACATGCACCTCGCCAGCCTCCCAAAACGGCAACTCGGTGGAGAAACCTGCCTATCCGGTTATCAATATCAAACTGCTGCCAGATAAGTGGCCATCGAGGCAACGCCATCGATAGAGCAGCCAACCAGTCAGCGAGGGCTGGCTATCTCGGCGGAGAAGCGAGCCCTATCTCTGCCGCTGGTCAATCGCTGCAGCCCGGGGACGCATATATAGTCAACCTCGGACTGGCAATGTAAATATCGCTCTGCGTTGCCCCTTTTTCTCTCCGCTCACATCACACCGGGCGACCAGCAACATGACAGCCAAAGCGATCTCCACCGACAAGGCCCTCGAGGCCCACGACCACGAGTCGCCCGACCCCACCCTCGACTATGGCGAAGGGGAGATGCAGCGCCTCCCCCACACGCAACGGGGCATCAAGTCGCGGCACGCGCAGATGCTGGCCATCGGGGGCACGATCGGCACCGGGCTCTTCGTCGGGGTCGGGTCTGCCCTGTCGATCGCGGGCCCGGCCTTCCTCCTCCTCTCGTACGCCCTGATCTGCCTCCTCGTCTACGCCGTCATCACCGCCACCACCGAGATGAACACCTACCTGCCCATCCACGGGTGCTCGATGGCCGCGTACGCGACGCGCTTCGTCTCCCCCTCCCTCGGCTTCTCCCTCGGCCTCCTCTACTGGTACAGCTTCGGCATTCTGGTCGCCTACGAAACCACCGCCGCGGCCCTGGTGATCAACTACTGGAGCAACCCGGTCCCGCTCGCCGCGTGGATCACCGTGATGCTGCTCGTGGTCTTCGCGTTGAACTTCAGCCCGGTGCGCATCTACGGCGAGACGGAATTCTGGTTCGCGTCGCTGAAAGTCTTCCTGATCCTCGGGCTCTTACTCCTCAGCTTCATCCTCTTCTGGGGCGGCGGACCGAGCCACACCCGGCTCGGGTTTCATTATTGGAACGACCCGGGGGCGACCAACACGTATCTCGTGCCCGGGGCCACGGGCCGCCTCTGCGCCTTCATCTACACGCTGTGCTACTCGGTCTTCTCCTTCAACTTCGGCCCGGAGCTCCTCGTCGTCGCCGCCGGCGAGATGCAGCACCCCCGGACCAACCTCCCGCGGGCCGCGCGCCAATTCTTCTACCGCCTGCTCGTCTTCTACGTGTGCGGCGTGCTCGCCATCGGGGTCATCTGCCCCCACGACGCCGCCGGCCTGACGACGGGGACGGGGGTCAACGCCTCGCCGTGGGTGATCGCGATCCAGCACGCCGGCATCTCCGGGCTGGACTCCGTCGTCAATGCCGTGATCATCACCTCCGCCTGGTCCGCCGCCAACTCGTACCTGTACATGTCCAGTCGCACGCTCTACTCGCTCGCCGCGGCGGGCTCGGCCCCCGCGCTCTTCGCCCGCTGCAACCGCCACGGCGTGCCGTACTACGCCGTCCTGGCCAGCGCCACCTTCGGCGCCCTCGCGTACATGGACTGCAGCGCCGGCGCCAGCACCGTGTTCACCTGGTTCGTCAGCCTCACCAACTCCGCCGGCATGATCAGCTGGACCGCCTGCGCCCTCGTCTACCTCCGCTTCCGCGCGGCGTGTGCCGTGCAGGGCGTTGCGGTGCCGTATCGCTCCCGCTGGCAGCCGGGTGGGGCTTGGGCGGCCCTCACGGTCTGTCCGGTCATTTTGCTGGGGCAGGGGTTCCAGTATTTCGTGGCCGGGAATTGGAGTGTCAGTGGGTTCTTGACGAGCTATCTGGGCGCGTTTGTGTTTTTGGCGGTGTATGCGGTGAGGAGGGGGTGGGGGGCGTGGAGGTGGGGCGAGGGGTGGTGGGTGGGTCTGCTTGAGGTGGATTTGAGGGGTGGGTTGGAGGAGGTTGAGGCGTTGGAGGCGGAGGGCGAGTGTGGGGATGATATTGGGGAGAACAGGGGGTGGTGGGTGAGGGTTTGGGGGTGATTACTTTTGTTTTTATGGCTTTTGCGTTGTGTTTCTGGGTGCTATGTAGATTCTGTGAGGCTGAATTAACTATCAATGATAACTGGTTAGCTGACCGTTGGACCGGATCGGATGGACTGTGAGTCGGTGATATGGCAGGCTCAGGGGATATTATGCAGCAGAACCAGATGTTGGATGAAGCTCAGCTTGCCTGGAGGTTATCTGACGTGCGAGCCCGGGGTGAGGGTCTATAGCGGACTTTGTGTGTGGTGTTCTGTCTATGGTTTTATTCCTCTTCTCATGTTGATGTTGGGATTGAGACTGCTCATCAGCAGCCTGGGGGTACATACGCATACCTTGAGGGCTGTGAGACCACAGTGAAGGAAAGCCCAGAGATGATATCTAGGATCACAGGCTGTGAGCCTTCGTCTTTGGACGTGTAGTATGTCTCTGTCTGGACACTTCTCCACGTCACAACTGTTCATTGCTACTTGCCCAGACAGGGGCACGTGTTTCTATAAAGCTCGTCATGATCGATACCTCAACTCCTACCAAAGTCGCCATCGCCACGATGTAAAATCGAAAATCGGTCATATATTCCTGCCCGAAGATATATTCAGCTAGCAGCCCGCTTCATATCTATATCAAATCTATATATTCTGCTCCAGCAGTCTACAACTTCGCCAAAACCCCCCTCTCCAACACCGCCAAATGCTCCGGCGTGATATCCGCGATCGTCCGACACCTATCACCCCGTTAGCACTGGGCAGACACTCCACCCAACCCCGTAGGGACCGACTCACCCAGCAAGCATCATCGTCCGACAAAACTCATCATAGATAATCCGGATCGCCAAATCCACCCCTTGCTCCCCATTATACTAGACACGCAGGCGTTAGCACACCCCCCTCCCCCCACAAGAAAACACAAAAGAGAGAAAACATACCGCCAGCCCCCAAATCGGTACCCTCCCCACAAAACAACAACTCGCCCCCAGCGCCAACGCCTTGAACACGTCCGATCCGCGACGGATGCCCCCGTCCACCGCCAAGGGGATGCGCCCCCTTGCGACGGGGGCGCACACCCGCAGCGCATCCAGCGTGGCGGGCACCCCGTCCAGCTGCCGCCCGCCGTGGTTGGAGATGAGCACGCCGTCGACGCCGTGCTGGATGGCGAGCTCGATGTCGGCGGGCGCGTAGACGCCCTTCAGCCAGATGGCGAGGCTGGTGTGCTGGCGCAGCCAGGGGATGGTTTTCGTCCAGTGGATGGTTGCGTCTTTCTCTTGTTAGTTGCTTTCTTTAGAATTCAAGGATAGAGGGAGGGTTGGGGAATACCATAACCCCGCTCGTACGTATCCTCCAGCCCCATCTCGGCCGCCCCGGCCAGCACGGGGAACTTCAAGTGCGGCGGGAAGTTGAAGTTGTTGCGGGATTCGTTGAGCCGGTTGCCCAGGATGGGGAGGTCGACGCTCACGAAGAGAGCTTTGTAGCCTGCCTCTGTTGAATGAATATATCAGTATCTTTCCCTATCCTGACTGAGTTTGAAGCTTGGGTTACGTGTACTGAGCACAACTAGCCTTATTTCCCAGGCTCTGGAAAGTAGAAAAGTCGGCCTGATTGGGGTGGAGGGGGGGGGGGGGACAAACTCTCCGCCGCTTGAATGATCCTCTCCGTGATAGTGATATCCTGGAAGAACGACACCTGCATGATATACGGATTCCCCCGCCCCTCGCTCGCGGCGATCACCTCCTCCACGCTGGAGGTCGACCACGAGGACAGCGCCATCGGGATGTTATGGGCCGCGGCCGCGCGCGAAGTCCCCGTCTCGCCGTCGATGTGCGCGAGTTTGTGGGCTGCCGCGGGGGAGAAGCCGAACGGGAAGGCGATTCTATGGCCGAAAAGCGTGGTGGTTGTGTCGAGATTGGAGACGTCGCGGAGCACCCGCGGCATGAGTTTGTAGCGGCCGTAGGCTGCTTCGTTGTCGCGGAGGCTGTATTTCTTTGTGAGTATGGAGCTGGGGATGGGGATGGGGAAGGGGGAAGGGGAGGTAGGGTGTACGTGATCAGGTCGCCGGCGCCTTCGTTGAAGTAGTCTGTTTCTTTCTGTTAGGCTTTGTTGGCGCTGGGGATTGAGGGGTAAGAGTAGTCGCCACGAACCTCGTACGACCGGGGGCAGGCGTTTTTGTGCCTCGACCGCCAGGTCGGCGATGGTGAGGACTTTGGTGTCGTGGATTTTGCCGCGGTTGGACATTTTGGTTTGTATATATGTGGGTGATGGGAAGATGGGTTGGTGATAATCCTTGCAAGAGTTGAGAGCTATATACTTTCACTTTCTTGCTGGATTCTGGCTGTTCTACTGCCAGCTTCTCCGCAGCGGCTACCTCCACGATAAGCCACTGTTGAGGCAGGTCATCCCGGGGCGGCCAACACGGCAAGCCACCCCGGATAAGATAGCCCTAATTGGATTGTCCCGCGATAGCCCGCTGCAGGCGCATCCAGCATCCATGCATCATCCCTGGATATAAGAACCCCGCTTCTACTACGTCTTGGCCACTCATTCAGCATTATTGTCACTGCAGGATCGTCATGTCTACCAAAGCCATTGTGACCGACCCCGCCGCCTACCACGCCGCCGGGGTCATCTCCAACGGCCCTCTGCTGCACATCTCCGGTCAACCCGGCACCTTAGCGGGCAAGACTCCCTCCGATGGCGTCTCACAGATCCATCTGGCCTTGTTGAACTTGCACCGTGTCATCGCCGCGGCCGGCGCCTCTCCGCGTGATATTGTCAGTTTAACCCTCTACGTTGTCAATTACGATGCGGCCAACCGTCTACACCCGAAGCCCCTTCAGACCTTCCTCGCTGGCCATCTTCCTGCTGTGACCGTTGTGCCGGTTCCTGCTCTGGCCGTGCCGGAGTGGAAGTACGAGATCGCTGCAACCGTTGCAGTTCCGTCCCCCACCGTCCCCCGCTCGCTGCCCTCGCCAACTGATGCCGACGTCGACGTCCTCGTCATCGGCGCAGGTCTCTCCGGTCTGGCAGCAGCCGAGTCGGTCCTCCAATCCGGCCTCTCCTGTCTCATCCTGGAAGGCCGGGACCGGGTAGGCGGGAAAACATGGACGGAGACCCTCCCCAGCGGCACAGGAGTCGTCGACCTGGGCGCTGCCTGGATCAACGACACCAACCAGACCGAGATGATCGCCCTCGCACGACGCGCCGGCGTCGAGCTCATCGAGCAGAACACCACCGGCAACTGTCTGCTGGAGCAGGACAAGGGCCCTACCGTTCTCTTCCCCTACGGCCAAACCCCATGCGTAAGTTGCAACACCCTCATCTTCACACTCAACCTCATCACACTGACCACCCCAGATCACACCGCAAATCCGATCCGAACTCGACAACGTCCGGGAAATGTGCGAGGCGGACTGCCAGGCACTCTCCTGCGAAAACCCCACCGACCCCGCTCTCGACTCGCTCTCTTTCTACGCCTACCTGCAATCCCGCAATGTCAGCCCCGCCGCTCTCGCGACTGCCTCAGTCTGGACGCGCGCCATGCTCGGCCAAGAACCCACCGACATCTCGGCCCTCTATTTCCTGAACTACTGCCGCTCCGGCGGCGGCCTGATCCAGATGCGGTCCGACCGGCGCCACGGGGCGCAGTACCTGCGCGTCCGCGAGGGCACGCAGAGCTTCGCCCAGGCCATGGCGGGCGACCTCCCGACAAACACAATCCACTTCGGCGAGCGCGTAGACGCCATCCTCCCAAGCCCTCGCCCGGGAGTTGTCGTCCTCTCCCGGACGGGCCGCGCCATCCGCGCCAAGAAAGTGATCTGCTCCACCCCGACGCCGGTCCTCAAGACCATCCAGTTCCACCCGCCGCTCCCGGCCAAGAAACAGCTGCTGGTCGACTCCTTCCGGTACGGCTACTACACCAAGGTGATGCTGGTGTTCCGGTCGGCCTGGTGGGTCGAGCGCGGGTATTGTGGGCTGGTGCAGTCGTTCAAGGGCCCCGCGTCCATCTATCGGGACACGAGCAGCCCCCGCGATGGCAAGTTCGTGCTCACGGCGTTCTTGGCGGGTGAGAGTGGCCGGCAGTGGGCGCGGGAGAAGGACCCGCGCAAGCGGGAGCAGGCGCTGCTGCGCCAGTTGGGGCGGATCTATGATGAGCCCGATGTCCCGGCCGCAGAGTTTGTGGAAGCGTTGGGCCACGAGTGGAGCGAGGAGGAGCTGTCGGGCTGGGGTTGTCCGTGTCCGGCGCTGCCGCCGGGGGTGTTGACGCTGGCGGGCGAGGCGTTGCGGGAGCCGGTCGGGAATGTGCACTTTGTGGGGACGGAGACGGCGGCGGAGTGGAAGGGATATATGGAGGGGGCGGTGCGGAGTGGGCGACGCGGGGCGAGGGAGGTGGTGCAAGGGTTGAATCGGAGTCGACTGTGATGATGGTGGTGGGTTGTGGAGTGAGCTGGAGAATGGAGATGAACAAGTAGTAGTAGTTGGTGAAGAGAGGAGGTTGTGTTTACAGTACTGTAAAGTGCAAGCGGAGATACGGGTCTCGGCCAATCCGTAAGTCCGGCCTCCGCACGGCCGGGGATTACATAATTCAATATCCCCCCTCGCGTTCATTTGTTGATTTGTTGCAGGGCCTCTCCTCCTCACACCCCTTAATATTATTACTGTAATCTCATCACTCCTGGTAGTAAATCATCATGTCACTCCGACTCCGGCGCCTTCTCCCCGCCATTGTCATTATTGCTGTTATCTACACCTTCCACCACACCTTCAGCTTCTCCTCCTCACCTCCTGCTCTCCCTCTCCATCCCACCCCCTCCGACTGCGCCCTCCCCCCCATCTACGATGACGTGCTGGTCATCCTCAAAACCGGCATCACCGAAGCCCGCACCAAAGTGCCCCCGCACCTGACCACCACCCTGCGCTGCATCCCCAACTACGTGATCTACTCCGACTACGCCGAGCCCCTCTCCTCGACCGTTTCCACGCAAGACATCCTCGGCTCCTACATCTCCAGCGCCACGAAATCCACCAACCCCGATTTCGGTCTGTACAACCGCGTGCGCATCGCCGGCCACGCCGGCCTCACACCCGCCGACCTGGTCGCGGACGTCAACACGCCGATCGGCAAACCCAACAACCCGGGGTGGAAGCTGGACAAATGGAAATTCCTGCCGATGGTCGACGCCGCGCTGGCCGCGCGTCCGTCGGCCCGGTGGTTCGTCTTCATGGAGGCCGACACCTACCTGCTCTGGCACAACCTGGCTGCCTGGCTGGCGCGCTTCGACCCGCACAAGCCGTGGTACTTGGGCAACCAGATGCAGATCGTGGACGCGCTGTTCGCGCACGGCGGGTCCGGGTTCGTGCTCTCGCGGCCGGCCATGGAGCTCGCCCGCGACCTGCGAGCGCAGAGCGGCGACGGCTGGGAGACGGCTGTCGATGCCCACTGGGCCGGCGACTGTCTGTTGGGGATCTTGCTGGAGAGCTGCGGCGTGGCGCTGACGTGGAGCTGGCCCATATTGCAGATCGCGCCGCCGGGCGAGGTGGATTTCTTCGGTGTGCGTGCGGATACCCCCGATCGGGTGTGGTGTTATCCCGCGGTGTCGTTTCATCATCTGGATGGGGAGGCGGATCTGCGTGGCTTGGTGGAGATGGAGAAGGGGTGGGACCGCGATGGGTATACCGGTCGGGTCATGGTTTATCGGGATGTGTTTTGGCGGGTGGTCTGGGGCCAGATTCAGTCCCCGAAGGATGGGTGGGATAATTTGGTGGGCGACGAGGTTGGGCCGACCGCCACGGTTGACGAGTGTAGGGAGATGTGTGCCCATGAGGCCCTGTGTCTGGGATATCGGTTTGCGGTCGGGGAGGGGAGGTGTTGGTTGGGGAGGGGGATGCAATTGGGGAAGAAGGCGGACGGGTTTACGTCTGGTTGGATGACGCATCGGATTCAGGCGGTTGCGGACAGTTTGGGCCGGTGTGAGGCCATCAGTTGGATTGGGTGAGATTGGCCTTTGCATTCTTTTCATTCGTGGATCAAGGGGGTATTTCTTGCTCTATGGGTTTACGGATACCGTGCTGTCCTCTCCCTCCTCCTGTTGCCGCTGTTCCTGCTGCTGCTGCTGCTGCTGCTGCTGCTCCAGGTAATACCCCTGGCTCGACCCTCGAATCACAAACTCCCGCGCCAGCCCCTTGACCTGCAAGTCGACCAGCTGCGCATCGCGATACTCATATCGACCGAGCACGATCTCTCGGCCGGCCGAAAAATCAAACGGGCGCAGCACATCCACCCGAAACTGCACTTTGGGTTCCGCACTGCTGTCTGCGGCCAGCTGCACCGCGCCCGTGACACTGTACAGGAAACGGTCCAGCGCGAGGAACCAATCCCAACCTTCCTCGCTGGTGGTGGCGTATTCGTGCCAGAAGCTGCTGAAGAGGACGGTGGGACGCTCGCCTGCGACCAGATCCTGGGCGGCCAGGCGCGCCTTGAAGGTCACCAGCGTTTGCACCTCCTCGTAGAAGCGGGGTAGCGCGGCTAGCAGTTCGTCCGGCGAGATGTCGGCGTCCGTCCCGGTGTTACCCAGGTAGTGTTGCAGGTAGTGGGCGAAGTGCGGTTGCTGCTGTTGCTGTTGGGCGGCGAGGGCGTAGAGTTGAGTTTTGGTGGTGTGGTCGGCCGCGGTGGCCCGCTGGAATTTCCAGGGAAATTGGGCGGCGTGGTCGGTGGGTGGAGGGTCGTGGGGAGGGGGTGGGAGACTGATGCCCACGCTGGAGACCGCGAGGGTCTGGAGCAGGAGGATGAGGAGGAGAGGTATACGCATGGTGGGTGTGGTGTGAGGGAGTAGCTCT
Organism: Aspergillus fijiensis CBS 313.89; assembly: GCF_003184825.1. Taxonomy (NCBI): domain Eukaryota; kingdom Fungi; phylum Ascomycota; class Eurotiomycetes; order Eurotiales; family Aspergillaceae; genus Aspergillus; species Aspergillus fijiensis. The sequence continues at coordinate 44,897 of NW_024469009.1, read as the reverse complement.
TGGGTAGTATGCGGGGTTGGACAAACGCGCTCAGCAGCAGTAGTAGCAAAGAAAGCCAGAACCACCACAGAATTAGAATCGGAACAGAAAAGACAGACACCAGAGGGGAGAAAGAAAAGAGCGAAAGAGAGAACGACAGACCCTCAGACCCTCCTGGCCGGTTAACCTCAACCCTAGTCGGAAACCTCCATCAACCTCAAACGCAAGCAGTGGAGAGCGGGAAAAGCATTGCACCTATCACCAGGCTGCATGGCTGGATCGACAACGGTCACACCCGGATTCAGACATGGATCTTCCGACGATTCGTGATGCAGGGTCAGGGTCGTGATCGAGCACCTGGAGCTTCAGATTTACTTGATGCTGAGGAGTGGAGGGGTGAGCAAACGGTGCTTCCGTCTGATGATGTTGATGATGACCGGGGGAATGCAGTAGCAGCTGACGATTGCCTGATTCCGGCCTGCAGCAGCTGTCAAACACGACGGTCAAGCATAGTCTGGCAGTGGGGCTGCCCAGTCGACGGACCCACTGGGCTGAATCTGGGCCTTTCCCTTGTCGGCTTGGGGGGGGTTGGCGTTTGACTGGCGTTTGCTGGCCATTGCAGTTTCTGGTAGTCTCCTTATTAACACTTTTCCCGTTGCCCAGTCCTTTCATTCACGCCTGTGGTCTCTCTATTAGCACCCAGGCCTTTACCTAGTATTCTATTAACGGCCGTGCTTTTTATCCGGTTAAGTTATCAACACTTTTCTCTGCCCCAGCTCTCCATTAACGGGTGTGCTCTGTATCCAGCCGCCCTATTAACACTGTACTCTCTACCGAGACCTCGCATTAACGGCCGTGCCTTTAATTCTTCTCTGGTGAAGTTTGTCTATTCTCACTCCCGTCACTTACTACCTCTCCATACAATATATATACCTATCCAGCGACAACCTCTGCCTCCTTCTTTCTTCTCTTCAACATTCTCTCATTCCTTCCTCTGTACATATATTTCTCGTTGGGTTTCATTGATTCCTTAGCCCTTTACAACTTAACATGTTCTCTGTTCCGAGTCTTTTCCAATCTTTTTTCACCCATGCCTTAAGTTCACGGCAGTCCATGTCCCACAACCGTCACTATCACCCGCAAAGCCCTACCTCAGAACTATGAGCAGCCCTTGCTTGACCTCCAAACTGTCCACGGAAGCACCTCCAATCCAGGCCCCATGCTCCATGAAGTCTACTGAGTACTGTGACCCCTTTGTGAACCCGCTCGCTCCTTTGCTAACTGCTCAGAAAGAGTCTCTTTGCAAGCCGATTTCCCCTGGGCTATCAACAAAGGCATTCCCGTGAATGGCGCCACGCGGCAGTTGGTTTGACGGCATGCTTACATCCCCTAGTTAGTTCCTTGTTCCTTGTTCCTACCCAGACCAAGCCTTGAACTAACATCCTCTGCACACTACATCTAGGAATCATGCCTGGCCGCCTACCTCCACATGTATTACGAAAGCCTTTCCGTTGTGCTGCGCATTGCACCTCCGCATATCCAACCTCAGAAACGGCGGTTGTCTTCCCTCTCCTCGGGATGTCGGTGGATGGGTCCAAGAAGCACATTGCTTGGGATTTCCTCGCTTCCTTCGCTTTCTCCAAAGGAGGATGCGGGGACTCGTACCATAGCAGGCTGAGGTTTGTGATTATCTTGCAGATTGTAGCCAGCAGTCTCCTCTTCCTTGCACCCGGAATTCATCAAGGGGTCTTTGGCAAGGCTGAGGATCTGAGAGCTTGGCTGAATGTCGTTCCGTCGCTGTTGCAGACGGAAAGTTTACCCTTGACGCAGGATCCACGAACGCGGGGAGCAGGAGATGGTGGTAGAGTCCGTGTCATCGGACGATGAGGGATACAGCGAGCTTATGTGTGAGCGAGATATGGCACAAGCTCTAGCTGCTGCAGATCGGAAAGCTTGGCGGACGATCAGAGGGACCGGTTGAGGTAGTCCTCTCTGCTCGCATGTCTGCTCCGGAGCCCAGGTTCGCTGGTGAGACGGTCTGCTTCGACATCGGGTTATGCTTGAGTTAACCCCGAGTAAGCTACCATTTCTTCTTCCGTTGATTGTTGAGCATTGTTGCTGATGCCTAGGGCTTAGACATGAGCTGTTCTATTATCCAATAGTTAGATCAGACGACTGCTAGCCGAGCCATTGACGCTTCACGGGTTGTGCTTAAGGAGTGTCGAGAACGTCTTGGCCAGCTGAGAGGATGGAGGTCGCTCTTGGATGAGGAGGTACGTGAGTTCGGTCGGCGCTTGAAACTGAGAGATAGATGGAGGGTTTACAGTAAGTCCATCACCACCTTCTCCCATTGTTCCAGACGCAGAGGGAAGGAGCTTGTTGCACAACCGTACTGACGCTTTCGCGACCGATAGGATCTATGTCTGAACCGCCAAACCTAGCTGGCGAACATGCACCACAACCCTCGGTTTGGCTACAATAATCCACTGGGAGATGGTCTCTTTCTGAGTTGTCTGAGCCCCCAACTGGGACTGGACCACTGGAATACTCTCTAAGCATTACCCACCACGTCCAAAAGATCCACCTGTCCGACATCCAATCCGTCTCCAAATCCAGCACTGTCTCTTGAGCTCCTGGATCGCTGAGGCCCTTCTGCAACATGCCGTTCATTACCACCACCACCAATATGGAGTCTACGCTCGACCTCCGGGTGTATAACTCATATACAGTTCACGAGCACCAGCGGACCATCGTCGTATCAGGCACCCTGGATGACGGAATGCGGCCCCTTCCCTCCACGGCTTGTGTCGCGCGGGCTTTCTCGTGCAGTGCTATTGTGAGCTACGAGCCTGAGGAGAACCGTGATTAGCCCAGCTAGGCTCAGGAAATGGTGCAATGTGTCACACACTGCGTATAGTGGACACGGATCACCTCATGGTCGCTGTCTTGCACCCGATGTGCACTTTAACCCTACTTGTCATGTCAGTGGCCAAGGCGTCCTGCTTGGGGAAGGGAAAAGGTACTCCGGAGTATGGGGTGGATCGTACCACACGTCGGCGCCGGTGATTCAACCCATGCTCCAGCAGCCAGACCGATTCATGCCTGGGCCATGTCCGATTCATACTGGGACACGCCTGGACAGTCCTTCCTTCCCAATCACTTTCGCCGATCATTCATTGGCTCGTTCCCTGAGCCTGTGGCACCTGTTGAGGCTGCCGTGGCTGTTGAGGCTGCTGAGCTTGGTGAACCCGCGGGACCTCGCAATATTCATCCCGGATACTGCGCACGGTCTTGCATGACACACTGGCCGTGCAGATCAGTTGCCTTCCTCAGTACAAGGCTTCATTCACTGGACGAGTGTCAGTGCGACCACCTTCTTGGCCGCATACCACACGGCTTCCTGGGCATGCTCTGGATCCCACCTGTGAAGAACACGGTGAACTTCGACCCAAGGCAGGTGTATTGGCAGCAGTCCTTGCTTTTCATGAGGCATTGTCGGACCAACACCTAACCTTCCAACAGCGGCGTCGTCAACACCCCCGCCCCCGCACCCGCATCGAAACCCCCGGCTAAACCCCCCCGAACCTCCCGAACCCCACGCACCCCCAGAAAACAACCCCCCGCCCGAAATCCACACCCTGCCCGCCAAATGCCCCTCCGGCAAGGGCTTCGACGCCGGCAGCCCGATCCGCTGCCTCCACAAGGAGCCCGGGCGGTACATCTGCATGTCGCCGGTGGGGTGGGCGCGCCCGCACTGCCAGCGGGTTTTTCCGTCGGTGTTCCTCCTCCGGCAGCATCTGCGAGCAGGAAGAGCCGAACGGAATTGTTTGGCTCTTGTGCGCCCTTCAGATTCTGCGCGTCCGCTATCCGGTCACCGTCCATCCGCTGCCTGAACTGCCACACCTACTGACACATTACCGGCATGGTTGTTGCTCCAGCAAGACAGGCGGCAATAGTCCCATGGAACGGAAACACGGTCGAGACCCTTGGGGCCTTGCCGTGCTTCTAGCCGCTGACTCCCCCATGGAGGAACAACCACAGGAGTAGTTCCTCATCAAAGTCATGATGGAATGACTGTTTTGGAGTGCCTAGCCCTCCAGGGCACTGCTGTTCACATCTCCTGTGGTTGAGAACTCGCAAAGCTACCTTCGCGTTCAGCCTTCATCGACGTCATGGAGGAACGGGCCATTGCGAGAAGAGAAGTCGCGCCTTTCTGGAGACTTTTAAACCTTAGTCGCTGGAGACGACTGGCGCGTAACGATTGCTCACAGCATCATACCCGTTCCTGCATCACTACCTCTGTTCAGATGCCCAATTCGACGCGCTTCCCGACCCGTGACTGCAAGAAGAACTACTCAACAGAGGCACGACACCAAGATATCGGACCCCAGTGAGAACGAACCGCCGCGTAACACAATGCGATGTTCCTGCCCCCTAATTCAGTTTCGCGTCAGACATGACGGCAACCACATCAGCGCGTTCGGTTTGCGCCGTGATCGAGACGAGCACGTCTACGACCAACTGAGCTCCGTAGCGCCGCTGCACCGCTCTGAAGAGTTTCGCTTGCCATGTACACGTGTTGCTACCATGCATATTCACGTTGCTGAGCCAAGAGCGATGGCTATGCTCAACATTCCCCGGGGAAAATAGTCGAATCCCCACCTTCTGAGCGGGTTCGGTACCGAGCACTGGGAGTTCTATTGTCTCGGTCGGGCTTGGTGCCCTGATGCCTTTGCAGCCATGAAAGGCTGGGTCCGGGACCGAGGCAACATACCTCGGGGCGGTCATACGCCGCATTTTCAGCCGGCCCGCTGCGGCGCCTGGCAACCGTGACGCAACGTGAACTTGATTTGTGTCTGCGAGTCGCAGATTCCAAAGATATCGTTACCCCGAGATTGGCAGGTAAAGTGAGAACACGATCCAGCACCTGGAGAACTACAATTTGTCGTCCACCTACTACAGTAAAATGGTGTCTCCACTGATGAGCCTGAGGACTGCAGCAACATCGCCGTGTCGATGTGCAGACCTGTCTTCAGGGCATCGCCCGGTTTCTGGCCCAGCTCCTCATCGTCGTCGCATGCTCCACGGAAATGAGGGTCCAAACGACTGGTTACCGTTGACGTACCTAGACGACGCTGATGACAAACCAGGCCAAGGCCTGCGAGCCTTTCCTCATGGCTGTGTCTCTTCAAGGTCTCTGCACGAAGCAGCCCCACCCTCCTGGGTGTCTCGTTAGCAGGCTTTGACAGAGGAATGGCAACGAGAACACGCGTCTGGCCAACGGTCTACTGCCAAGACCATGCCTCGGCCGTCTTCCCAGGGTGCTCTGATTACCGATAACCCCGTCGGGAGACCGTCACCCTTCGGGATCCGCACCGCATGCCGGGCAATGGGCGCGAAGAACACGAGGGAACGTATGTCTTCTGGGCCGAGTGGCCTTGTCGACCGGCAAGAGGATGATGGACTGGGCGGAGATGGAGGAATATCACACCAAGGGGAGATTGGCCGGAGGATAGATCTCCTGCGGCGTGTTTCACGAGCTCCAACTCCCCCTTTACCTCCTGTTCCCACGCATGCTCCACGTGGCCGGCCGGCGCAAGCAGATCACCGCGTACGCCGGTCTGTACGCCCTCCGGGTTCTCCTGCGGCTGTTTGGCCTCTCGCGCCGGACCGGAGATCGGATTGCCTCGGCGGGGACCAGCCATCGCGCTACCAGAAAAGGTCGAGACCGTCGAAGACTGGGAGAAGTAAGCCGGCTTCCGGGTCGTAGCACACTTCCTCCGGAGGGATTGCGGCTCCATCCACGGGACGAATTGCAAATGATCTTAGCTGATGAGAGAGCTTTGATGCTTTGTCTCTTGCAGTGGGGGCTTTGTGATAATCTTGAGGTGGACCGGGATTTCCCTTTAGTTTCCGCATGCACGGAAAGCCTCCTTCTTCCATCCGAGGTTGGGTAGAACCGAGTTCGTCTCTTTTCTGGTAGTCTCACCCCCTTATTCGCCTCCCAGCCGAGCCACAAATCCAGCCATGGGGATTGTGCGTTCAAGGTTTTCGAGCTCTGTTGGTGGAGCGGAGACACCGTGGCCGGCTCCCCTTTGATTGTACCTAATTTTCTGGTCGTCAGCCGCACCGTCGCGGCCCACTCGTGGAATCTTGTGAGGCATCTGCGGTGAAGAGACTGCGAGACCCTCTCACTCGTCGAAGACGTCTCCCCCCGGGACCGAGATTCGCAACTTTCGAATTCGATCGCGAGTATGGACCTCTCATCCGACCACGCCGCACTATCGCCGACCAGGTGCACTGCGGCCTGCCGTAGCCTGACCCTGCGAACTCGGCTACGAGCTCTCCTTGCTCAAGCGGAACTTGTCATTATGATTGACACACTGGACTGGATGCTGCACAATTGAAGCAATGATAGGCGGTTCTTGGAGATAGATTGGATCGACTTCCCGTGTTGAGCTGAGGTCTGAGTCCCGGTCCTCAAGCTTCCGCGATAATGCTCACGGTTCAAGCCGTGAAGACCTTCCATCCAGGGGCGAAGCTTGGGAGAGAAAAGCCTTTGTGCCTTGAGGTTGAGTCCGAACGTCAAGCTGCGTCAGGCGTCTGGTAGTTTTGATGTCCTACACAATTCCTCCCTCTTGCTGGCGTTTTGAAAGACACCCGCTGGGCGGAATAGTCGCGCAGCCCCCCTCCAGAACAGGTGACGCGCTGACCCAGGGCGAGTGTTCCACGCAATGGTCTTCAATCTGACCAATACACCAGAGAACACGCACTCTTTCCTCCTATTGGCAAAACCCTCGGGCACTTTCATTTCAAGCCCAAGCGGCCAAGCTTGCTTTTGCATTTCCAGATATTATAGGGTCCCCGTCGATCCGAATCGATAAACACGATACCAATTGACAAACCTGGCTCTCGTCGTTCTGCTACCTTAAATCTGTGGATGGGCCTAATTCATAGGGTTTACTATGAGATTCCATGCTACCGATGTGCAAGTCTGGAACAGTACTGTGGACCCTCTCCTCGGACAGATTCGCTGCTGGACTTCAAGTGGACAAGACGACCTTGGACAGACTTAACACCAAAGGGCGCAATCCTTGCCGCCTCTGCCAAAGCGCCCGGCAGGCTCAGTCCCGACGCCCGGCGGCGACATCAAGTGCATCCACAACCAGCCCCGTCGGCTCGTATGCATGAGCTACCCTTGGCTCAGACCGCGTTCACTGCTCACGGAGATTTGGCTCGCTGGCGCTGCTGCGTCGACATCATACGGTCCTGTATGACCCCCAGACACAGATGTGCGAGCACTGCGGGAGGCAGCCTTCTCGGAGCTTTCCGTGGGACTTGCATCTTGCTAGAAGGCATGGAGGGAAGTGGGAAGCGGAGAGGGTTGGGGAAGAGGTGGGCGGGCGTGGAGAAGAAAAGCACAGGAGGCTCGTTGCTGCTGCAGTCCGGGAGACGGGTTGATCACCATAGTACACGTGAACGGGGACAAGGTTCGGATTCATGCTAAGTTCCGCCAGCTACCTCGCTTTTATCCTGAATCCACTTGGCGAATGCGGCTTGCTCGGACGAACGCAAACTTCCCCACGTGGTGCCCGCAGGAAGTGTGGGCACGGTGCTATGCTTGCGGCGCTGTGGCTGAACTCACTCAGGGTTGCAACCACATGACGTGGGTATCTCTGACATGATTTCATTCTAACATTGACCTTTGACCTATGGTTGCCACTGCGCCGCGGAGTGAAATTTCGAGTGCGGTGCCGGATGGCGGGTATGTGCCTGTCCTCAGTGGGGGGATGGTAATCTATTTGGCCGACTAGGACGGGCCGTTGAGCCAGGATTCGCTGCATAAAACGCACATTTTGGCTATACGACATCGTATCGTCTATGGTCAGACTGTCGAAGCTGCGGTGACGCCCCGTACCAGAGACAGGAAAAGCGGGTGGTCTTCCACATTTCCAGGGTCTGCGACTCAGCTTCGGGTTCAATCTCTATTTGAACACATCGGCATGTTGACCATGCCCAGCAGCAGGATGACGCGATTGAGCAGGGTGTGCAGGGTGCACCGCCTGTGATATTCCAGTCGCAGACGCAGAGCCTGTTGCATCTGTTCATTGGTGTTGCGGATGGCTTGGTTAAGCAACGTGACACCGACCCAGCCTTTGCGGTATGGAGCAGATGATCCTATCTTTCGGGGTTGGGGACAATCTTCATAGTCATCTAGTGCCAAGAACGCCTCAACCACGTGGTGGAAGTGTCCAACAACGGAGTTCCCTTCCTTATTTCCTAGTTTAATCTCACCAATGTGGCGGAAAAGAAGCGTCTATCCCCTCCTGGACGGTGCCAGGACCTTTGCGGCCCTGTTCTATGCCGTGGTTGCCCTGCACTTGCGCTTTTCTAGCGCATCCTGTCGCTGTTGAGGGCGGGCTGGGACATCCCAGTGACCTTCGTCGGGGCCTGTCAGAAACCGTGCCCTGGAGGACCCGCGGTGCGGCCAGCTGGATGATGGGATCCGCACCAACGCAGCGCGGGTCAGGGCTGCGCCAACCAGCAGAGGAGCAGCCAGCCCTGTCCATAATTGGAGCAGTGGCGGCCCAGTTAGCATCTTTCCCCGCTATTCGACATCGCGAAGGCCCTGGTTGTAGGTCCCTGCCACGCCTCGCGGTCCCGATGTCATGCAAGTTGACACTAGGAGGAACTCCGGGAGGATTCGGTTTCTAAGGATGAGGACGAGCATTGGTTTCAAGGCGTCTTTGATCCGAAGAAGATGATCTGTGGATGAGTCGCCCTGGTACCTTGCTGACCTCTGCGACCCCCGGCAGGACACAGCAAATGCATTCATGGTCTCTCTATCCATTGATCGTCTTCGCGAAGAGACCTTTGCCGCATTCCAACGCTTCTGGAACCTACCAAAAGACTGCAAACTTGGTCGGTAGCCCCGTAACGAGATCCCCATACCAGGCATGCAGATTCCAGCTGAAGCATCGGAGCCGTCCAACCTTCGGTTCACGCCATCCGCAGAAGGGAAGAATGCCGTTTGGGGGCGGCATCTTCAAAGCGGGTGCCGTCGGACCTGGAAAGACATAAACTCCGTCGGCCTGTTTCCCAACCAGCAAGGAAGTCTACGCCGTGTAGTAGGATGTGCTGAGATTGCTTGCCATACTGCCTGTCGAGGCATATTCTACGAAAGCGTAAGCTATCATGCATGCCGGTCTGAAAGCTCGATTCCCCGGCCAAAGCTGGGCCTGCATTGGGAGGATCAGGACTTTCCAGCCAAGGCACCATAGTGTCTGTCTGTCTGACTGACTGCGCTGGTTCAATGCATCGGACACGATCGCGAAGTATACCCAGGCGGGTCTTTTAAGCGTCATATCGCTCTTGCTTGGAAAATGCTGCTGGAAGTCTGGATCCGCCCAAACCGGCCCAGTCAGCTGGTGACCCTTTCAACCCAGATCGATTGCGCTAGAGGCAAATTGCCGCCGGCTCTATATTCCTGGCGAGTCGTTGTACCGCCAAGATGATGTGCAGAGGTTTATGAATCTTGGTGAATTATCTATCTGTACGGTGTCGGAGTCATGTGATTATGAGAGATGGTACTACAACAGCTGCCTTGGTTATCTTCCCGGTCTATGCTCTCTGAACACTGAAAAAGACGCCTCGAGATACGCCCTGCACAAGATACCGCGTTCTCGTGCATCTACAGGGCTTAAGTTGGTGTGTACAATGGTGGGCAGAGTCTCGCCCACTTTATTAGCACAAAGAGCGAACACGAATGATCACGGAACAGGTCGCAATGTTGTCAGTTTGTTCGGTGGTGTTGAACTCCTCTATCCTTTGAACACGAGCTGCACGATCTGTTACTTTAAGAGTATCGACTTCGCCACGTTGGTTTCCTTGGCTTTCACAGATCCCCGCATTATTTGCACATTGGTCCGTCCGCATCCCTCTGTTAGAGTCTGCGCACGAAGTCTCTTCCGACAGGAGCTTCTTTCGTCTGGATTTCTTCAGAGAGAGTTTGAAAGCTTGCCAGACAATGCCTCTGAGAACGATTACAACAGACACCCGGGGCGCGCATCTGTACTAGTCTTGTCAGTTCAGTTGTAGCGACCGCAGTCACCTTCTTCCACTTGATCGACAGTCAAGCGCGTTTATCTCAATCCCCTGCACCCTACGCCTGCCTCTTTGTTCCCTAGCTCAGTCAATGATTCATCATCGCCACGGCTCTTATCCGCCTTCTTGTTTGAACACAGTCCTACCATCGAGCTAGTGCGTATTGTCTACAATGCCGTGTCCACAGGGCACAGTCAACAGTGGGATCTCATCTGTCTTGGCGGCATTGACGAGTTATCGTCTTGTGGTGTGCTCTTCGACTGGCACCCAATTTTCCATGGCATCATCCCTGCCGCGCTCCCCATTATCGCAGTGTGCATCAGCTGCAGTGCCAATGTCTGTGAAATAACTTCTCACCCTGGAGAGAGCGCTGAACTGTGTGTATTATGGCAGTGAGCCCTCCTCCAGCGGCTCTTGTAAGGAACCACATATTCCGAGGTGGACATTCCAAAGACTCTCCGACATGCGGAATCTCTGAGGTGATAGCGGAGACTGGTACAGCTCTTGTACCTTTCATTGGCAGCTAGAAAACGGCCATCGGGTCTTTCTACTTTGCTCTGGTGGTGCGTTTGAATCCCTACTTTGCTGTTAAATCATCACCGGGTGCATGAAGCATTTCCCGGTCCGAGCACTTCACACGAGATACCTGTGGCCTCATTGAGATGGCTGGTGCACGCAAGCCTACCACAGGGAGTCTATCTTGAGTGCCCCGAATGACGATAAGGTCATGAGGTGGGAGCGTGCTCGGAACGTCCTGGGAGAAGTCCGAAGGAGCAGATGACTGGGCAAGTGGTTTGTTCTGCATCTCCAGGTCAGTCATGAATGTACGAAATCTGATCCACTCTCCGGGTTCGAGTTTACAGTCCCTCGTCGACTGTTGGTGCTGGAGACTAGGGGCTCAAGCCACTGTAGGAAGCATAACACCCGGACAGAAGCCGGCTAAGCTCGTCTCGGACAACGTGGACGACCGACTCACCACACTCCCGCAAGCGCCAGCGAGAGACCGTGGAGGAGGAGGAGGAGGAGGAGATGGGGCTACCCGGTCTGCGCCCCTCGGCTGGGGGCAAAGACCTGGCCGGGGCTTGGACACAGGACGCGTTGGAACAGATCCTGCGCAGTGGAAACTCGATGTATGACTACTGAAAACTGGCGGCGGCGGTGGCGGAAGGGGGTGAGAAGTGGCACCAGATCTTCGTCCAGGTGATGCCGAATTCGACCTCATCCCAAAGCCTCCCATGTTCGCAAAGAGAGAATGAGCGATTGTCCACTCTACTCCATCCCCTTGGGCGAGTGCTTGCAGGCGGTGGAGGTTCTGCTTTGCAACCAAGAGTTCAAACCCATGTTTCGCGAGAAGCACCTCAGACGCCAAAATCATCATCACAAACCAAAAGATCTGTTTCGATGGGAGCAATGACTTGCATGCTCTGTACCGTTTACCCATCTGAGCCCTGGACGGGATCTGTCGCCCTTGATGACTCTTCAGCTCACTGTCTTGTCTGTTGCGCACGCACGATTGATAGCATGTCCGGCCGGGTGGCCCAGCTGTTGAGTTTCGGTTAACAGAGCAGCGGGTCCAGCGCATGCGAAACATCCTACGACGGATGCACGACCTGCCCATGGAATTGGGGGGTTTCCGGCGCAGATACACGACGCGGCCTCCGGTACGAAATGTGCCATACCAACAATAGGTGCACCTGTTCAGATGGGCGCAGCGTTCGTGTCTGGGAACTGGGGAATGCCGCCGATTCATGGTCGCGCCCGCGTCCCGATACTGTCCCGAACACCGGCCAGCAGCCGAACAACAACACCCCGCAAGGCAGCCAGTCTTCACTCCCACCATCGAAAAACTCCTCCGTCCCTCTCTCGTCTACTACCCCGCCCGGCCGGTTCCCCACCACTGGCATTTTCCAGGTCCCGACCCCCGTTGAGAAGGAAGGCGATCTCCCCGAGCACCTTTCAATAGACGCGATCAAGCGATCCTTGCCGAAGACCGCCCGGAAGGTCCGTTCGAACACCACGGCCGCTGGGGACGCTTGCCCGTGGGATAGACTCGAACACCTCTTCCACGCATATGTGAAATCCATCGACACCCGCCCTGGCGCCGTGGCACGAGGCTTGGGGATGGACTCCGCCGTCCGCATCTGGGAGCTGGTATTCCAGAAGGAACAATTCATGCTACTGATGCGAGATTGGCTTCTGTACCGGCACCAGTGGTTCGGAATCAGGGATATTCTCGACTCGCAGGACCCGGCCAGTGGGAAGCCCCGCCAGTGGAACAAGTTCCTCGGCAAGGAAATCCAGGCTCAGGCGAAAAACCCGGAGCTCTGGCGCGAGTGGGCGAGAGATGAACGTCCTGGTACTGTACACCCAATCCTTGACCACATGATTCCTGAAATCCTCAAAGGGGAGGTGTTCAGGTATGCGATGCCATATATGCCTGGCTCATTGCTTCTGGAGTGACTACCACACTGTCTCTCGCTTCGGCCTCAATGCAGCCACTTCCTGCTCGTTGTTGCATACTGAACCCTCCTTGCCATCAACCATGGCACCACCATCCTCACCCTTCCGCCGTAACCATCATGCCCATGCTCCAAGTGTACCTCAAACAGAACCCTCCGAAGAACTACATCCCACAAGCCTCGCACGGCTGCGTTCTGGCCCCATGCATGACCTCGTCGTGGCAGCTGTCCGGCCATCGGTGCCTGGGAACCTTCCTCCTTTCTTCTCTCCTCATCCCATCAATGAAACTCTTGTTTGGCCACATCATCTCTTTCCATAACCTGAAAGCAGCTCGGGCCGTCCGTATCTGTGAATATCCCGAAACAGTGGACGCGGTTCCTACCGAGGCGGGACATGCAAGCGAACCGAAGCAGACTTTTGCGGACAAAGCTGATGGTCCAGACACATTCTAGCCACATAACGCAGCCTCAGCCACACGATGACTCAAAAGCGATCGCGTGCCGGTTCGGACACCGGTCAATCTGGAGCCGCGGTGCTCTTTGATCTGCTTGAGCGTCGCACACCTGAGCCAGACGCAGGAGCCTATCTTCTCTGTAATGTACAGGGTTGCGGGCGGCCGGACACCACCGTTGCTGGTTGGCCCGAGTGCACCTCGTGGCCCAGTGTGCCAACCGGGAACTTGTCTCGGTTACGCAGAAGCAGGGAGAGGCGGCATCACCTATTACCAGCGCCTGCTTGACCTTTGCGACGCCTGTATGTCACGTGTCCTCTGCGTCTGCGGGGAAGGCCCAAGGCCGTTCCTCACGTTCGGAAGCTCGATGCATGTTTTCCATCGTCCGATGATCATTCCAGTGGGTCGTCGGGGATCTGGCAGGTGAGATCGAATCTACCCTGGGTGTTTTTCCTTGGCTGATACTCTCGATCGTACCCAGCATATCTCTCTTCAACGTGACGGACATGCTGCCGTTAAACTCAGCTGTCCTTTTTGCACCAGCAAGTACCGCTCGAAGCAGTCCAGGAGCTCTGGAGGCAGTTGCTCGCTTTCCTGTACTCCCACCACCGGCTCTACATGGACAGGCTGGGGCGTCCGTTAGCCAGCCTCGTTCTACATCAGATCAATCCGGTCTTTAGTCTCTCGGACTACCGCTGGATTCAAGTCATTCTGCACCAACAGTTGAAGTCCACTCGCCCTCCAGCCTTCTTGCTCTCCAGCCGACGTGTGCGTTGAGAGGTGCAGGATTAGCATCGGCGGGCTTCTGACTGGTACTCTGCTTATCCCTCATGCCAGAGTCTTGATTTTGGTGTGTCAACACGGCGGTCCTGGGCTCCTGCAGAGGTGAATGTGCACTTGCAGCTCCCTCCGGAGGACTTTCCGCAGCTAATCGGGTATGAAGACTGGGTCCAGGACGGTGGCACGGACCGTGATGGAAAGGGACACGGAACCGGTATCATCAGCCTCGTGACGCGCAACGCCTCCTTCTACCATCGAGGTGCAAGTAAAATGCATAGGCGATCAGCTAGAAAGTCTTCGCCAGACGTCCCACAGGTTACGGCCGTCCTCGTCAGAAGCTGGGAATCCCTCCCCGTCGCTTACGAGGCCGACAATTTGTTCGACTTCGTCGAGGCCCGACGCGTGGTGGAGAAACGGCTTCATCGACACCTTCTACGGGAGCATAGAAGCGGCGAAATCGACTCTAACGCCCGTCATGCACATTTTATCGCCGTGCTGGAGCATGTCGAGAAGGTCCCCATGCCTATTCTGCCCAAGGCTTTCCAAAAAAAGGCGCAAGACACCAAGTGCTGGAGCAGGGCTCCCACGGCTGATCATAATCGAGGCTGCCTGGGATTAGGAGCTTGACCAACGAACTACTCAAGACATTCAAAGTCCGCCGGCCATGATGAATTTGACAGGCACCTCGGCGCCCTGTCAGCGGTCCCCACAATTGGGAAGGATGGTTCGGTAGACTCTACTCCTTTTTCTTTTCTCTTTTCTCCGAAGACAGGACCTCTTCTTCATGCTGCGGGTCCAATTGATTGATCTTCGTCTCGCACAGATGTCTAGCATGGAGGATAACTGGGGTTCCCATGGGTCAGTGGCTGGTGCTCCCTGGTCGCCGATATCCCCCTCTCATACTTGGGATCCAACACGCCCTGGAGCAGTCGATGAAACATCACGACCGTGACGGCTCAGACTATCTCAATAACCATTCTCGTCTCCCAGAGGCACAGTTGGCCTTCTGAGTATTTTTGGTGACCGGCTCTGCTAATGGCAAATAGCTACCCCAAGTGGCCACACCGGGGCAGACCCTGAGCGCCCTGTCACGCTCTTTTCAATCATTCGCGCAATTCGCGCCTGTCGAGCTCATCAACACCGCGGGATGAACGGCACCGGAGGTCGTCACAGCCTCTCCGCTATTTAAATAGACCTTGCGATTGGAGCACGCGCCTATCGCTGCTGCTCAGAATAATCACCATGGGCAGGCTCAGACTAACTCTGCCAGTGGGCTTTGGTATAACTTTCAAGCCCTGGTAGTCCAACGTCCTTCACGAGTTTTCTTTCTCTGCTCATGGGCATTGACGCAGTGTGTACCTACTGCTTTCCTCGGAAAGTTGAGGGTCAAATATGCCGCATCTGGTCCTACATAGGCACGAAGCAGCGGACCGATGCGACCACAGCCTTCACTCAATCGGGCGCTGGACTCCAGTGTCTAGTCTACCCTGTGGCCTCTGTGGAACTTTCCCTTTAGTGCTGCTGCGACACAGTGGTGCTGATTGAGCGCCGAACTCGCGACAAGCAGTTTCAAGCAGCAGGGGAAATGACTCCCGTGGATCGCGATCATGGAGAGCGACAAGCGGCTTGCACGGTGTGCGTCGCAACCGACACAACCACGCGGCTCCGGGGGAGACCTTTCCGCACTGAGCCGTGGGGAATCAGCGCATCATCATCTACATCGACGAAGCGGCTGGGGTCCTCTTATCCGCTCCTCACTCATTTGTTTCGAGCGCATATTTTGTCCGCGAACAGTCTGCCCGACCAACTGCGGAGGTTTTGCTTCCATGCTTTTAGTTAGTCTAACAGACCCTCGAGTCCAAGCCATCGCCTCATTTCAATCGCCTCGAAGGACGCATATATTCTTTTTCCCTGCTCTCATGTGAGATACGTTGCATCAAGCCCAAGAACCTCCTGTATACTATCTCGGAGAATACTCGTTCCATTGGCCAGCTGCGCCTTCCGGCGTCAAACAACGATGACGGCCCTCAACTCCGTCAACTACGCATAGAGGGGCCAGAGATCACACCACATTCTGGACGCCTCATGCGAATGTCATTCGGTTGGCAGAGAAAGCACTGCCGCTCGTGGTACAAAGCCTTTGTTGATGCCCCCTCTAGCTGTGGCCTTGCGCGGGAGATGAGGGCCTGCAGGAACCATGTGAAGTTCAGTTGATCCGACCCACCGGGGGCCATCTGAGAATCGCCGTCTCGGTCTGCAGAGACCGACCCGATCCAGTGATTTATTACTGTATGATTGCTTCGGACAGCTGAGTTATAAATTCGGCATCGGTTCTAGATTTGATCGGCGAGACATTTGAAGCAACAATCGGCGCCGACTACCTCCGCTCACTGGGCTTCAGGCTTCTAGCCTATAGACTAGTAGCCAGTCATGTACCCTATCACATACGAGAGACCATGAGACTCATGGAAGGCTTTGTGCAGTCAAGGAAATCATGCTTAGGGGAAGCGCGGTAGCATAGACAGCGTCTATGTTGTTCAAAAGGAGGAATGCTTGCAGCGCCGGATCATGGAGCGGCCATTGTAAGTCCAGGACCGAAGAAACTACCTGTCAGCGGCTAGACGCAGCCCAGCTACAGCCCCGCTACCAGGCGTCTGACCTGTCATCAGGTCTTGAAGAGTAGCCGGGGATCAGACATGATGTACACCGCAGTGCGAATAGAAGGGGACGGAAGTCCCACTAGTATCCTGGAAAGTACCCACAGACCATTGCTTGCAAAGGAAATCAAGCAGAGCGCTGCGAGCTGCTACGCCACCTACCAAAGAAGATAAGGCGAGTAATGCCATCGACTTTCCTCAGAAAATACTTCCGCAACTTCGAACACCGGAGCACGAAGTGTGGGCTTTCAACCACAACCTCCGTGGCAGGTGCTCGCCCGAAATCCGCACCACCACCCGGTCTATGTGATTATCGGAGTTCGCACCGCATCGCCAACGGCTCTTTCCCCATCACCGAGCAAGACGGTGCATGCCAGCATCATCTGGGCTTATCGTTTCGTTCGCAGCATCCGCCGGGCTGACTTGGCGTCCCCTGGACGAGGGCTATGGGCAGACGGTGTTGATGTCGTTCCGAGGAGTCAGAAGCAATTCTTTAATAGTCGCGCCTGGCCTTGAATCAGTGTCTTGGTCAACCGCAGGCATCTTGCGCGCTACCAAGGATCGGATGGTTTCTGCGCAGATGTTGCTATCCCGTTCACGTTAGCGATTCTCTCTTCACCACCAAGCGCGCGAGACATACCCTCGAAAACTCCAAGCATCCAGTCTAAATCTGCCCTTTGCTGATACGCTCTGGCTCATTTCTTGTTTTGTTCGTTTTCACCCTCGACAGTCCAATCTGGCTATTGACCGAGGCCAATGGTATGGTTCCGACCTGGCTCGACCATCGGAATCATTCGCCGCTGAGGCACCAATGACACCTATCCATGTATATAGGGTGCGGGCCTTCCTCCTTCCGTCTCTTATCATGAATGTAATGCCTGTTCGGCTGGAAGCACTCTAATCAGACGAAGTGACGGCCGAGTCGTCAGACAGCCAAGGCGGCTCGAGCGAAGGCGACTCGAGTCAGTCTACCAGCGTTGAGGGTGAGTCATTGACTTTTTAGATCGACTTGCACTGACTTCTGTACCTCAGTCGCATCTCTCGAGTCGGAAGCTCGTTTGCCAAAGTAGCACTTCTCTACATCATTTGTCAAAAATTGCCTCTTTCCGACCGTCGGAGACGAAGCCTGCCCCAGCTACTGCAGCAACGATCTTCCCAACAGCACGGGGCTCCACGATAGATACCCGGGCAAATAGGAAGTATGTTATCGTCGTTGTCGTTCAGTCCGTGGACTGGGCCCGAGTGCTCCCAGACAGAGTGAAGCCTTTGGGCCGGATGATGAAGCCCTGCGCATCTGCTCTGTTATCATCTTGCTCAGCTCTGGGGGGTAGGAAGTTCCGACGATATAGGGGACTGAATAGTCCAGTCTACAGCAAATACTGGACTACTGGCCCTGTGTTCTTGTTCCTGCGAGGCTTTCAGGGGGAGCGCTCAGCCCCAGAGCCGTGGCCGAGGTCCGCAGTGCCGCGACTGCGACCGGAAGGTCTGCAATAAGCGGTATACGCTCTGCAACCATCTGGCTGGGTGCGCGATGCGCCGCAAGTTCTTGCTCTTCCCGGGTGAGAAGGCGGGTCGGTGGGCGAAGTGCCGCGATTGCGGGGAGGTTGTGAAGGCGGATCGGGGGGTGAAGATGGTACCCAGTGCACACACCCTGTCCTGGAGTTGCTCAAAGTGTGGTGAGATGCACCACGATGAATGCGTCATCTCGCAGCCGGAATCCGACACACATGGGGTTTCGTCTGGATTTGGCTGCACGAAATGCAGAGTCCCCTTGATACCTGCACAGTTGGCGCGCCAATGGCTATATCGCTTGAAGTTGACTCTCTGGGGAAGAAGACAGTCTCTACACTCGGCCCTGTACTTGAAAGACTTCGCAGATTGGGCGGTGCATTCAAATCCCGGGCTCGCTCGATGCTTTTTCGTGGACTTCGACTCCGACGCCTGAGTCCAGCATCTCCGTGTGCAAGTCACTGCGCTGTGCCACTCCCTCGGTTGGCGTTGCGAAGGTTTGCCACATTCATCACAATCATCACCGGATTTCAAACTCCGACAAAACCGAAGACGGGGTGCGAGCTTCGCTCTTGGATGAGCTACATGAGAAGTTCCACCTTATTCTCCGGTATAAGCAGCTTCGGCTGTCGAAGGAGTACCTTCTAGGTCTACAATCTCATAACACATTCTTGACCCAGGCATAAGAACGCTGATTTCCAAACCACAGATCCATCCAAAGTTAGCCTCCGAACAGGGCTCGTCGGGCGAGACCCGAGACATGGTGCTGTGCTGCGGTGACCGTTGAGAGGGGTTCAGTGGATCCTGGTTCCTGCCCCTGTCCTTCACAACTGGGTGCGCATGTGGGACATATTTGTTGACAAAGAGAATTCAGACATGGAGGTCCACATCGCCTACCACACAAAATTCGGCACCGAACATCCTCTTGTGAGCAATGAGCACCGCGGGCAGTTTCAGTGGGCCGACATCGAGGGTTACCGTCGGACCGAGGCGGAGTACTTCGCTTGCGTCAATCCCCGGCCCATCGAATGGAAAGAACGGTACGAGGCTGCTCAGACCCAGCCTAAGCGGAACAGCAAGACGGGAGAGAAGATTACCATTGCCTAGTCGAAGAAATTGCGGCTGAAATTTGCGTGGCAATACTTCTTTCCCTGTCATATTCTGTCGCAGCCGGTCAGAGCACGAAAATTCAACATAGAGCCATCCACCCCCGCCTGTGGTACCGGTGCGCGGAGTTCAACAAGGTCTATTCCAATTCCTGTGCCCGGGGTACCTTGTAGGTCTATATTCTTATAGTACATTCTTAATTCAGACAAGAAAACACTGATTTCTAAACTACAGACTCACCCAAAGCTAGCCTTTGAACAGGTCTCGTCAGGCGAGGCCCGAGACATGGTGCTGTGCTGCGGCGACCGGGAATCCAGAAGCATGTTGACAATGGGCTGATCAATGAAGCTGTGGTGGTAGGTGAAGACCGCGGTTTCGTTCATCGTCAGAATTTTTGGAGATGCAACTGGCGATGATATCAGAGAGTGGAAAGGCATGGCCTGAGCTCTGAACTTTCATGGAGGCCACGAGGCCACAATCCATCCAAGTCGTCCATCGCCCCTGGATACTTCCTAGCAGCTACAGGAATATCCAGGTGTACCTAATCCCTCGCTTGGGCAAGGCAGACAGTGTGGTTGACAAAGACTGCCCTCAAATGCGTGCCTCGCCCATTTACCACCTCACTGCACGGATACCTTCTTCCTCTACCAGATTCTCGTCCACAAAAACGGCATCATCTGGGCTGATGATCTCACTGCCTTACGCGCAGGACATCATCTGTACAGCGGAGCAGAGCACGCAACTGCCCTTCCGGATGGATGGTCGTAGCCATGGGTGGAGCGTTGGATGACTGCCCACCCGGACCTGCTCTACAGCCACTGGTTTCACGGCCTGTGCTCGCAGTCTGACTTTTCTGAGGCGCAACCCACCAAAGTAGTCGTCATGGGCGTGATAACTCTGACTGCCTACGTCTTTCGAGTCAGTTGTCTCCAAGTAGCTGGACACTGGACCGAGTGTAAAGGGCCAACGCGCGTTTCACAATCCATCACGACCTCCAGCCTCGACAACACCCGGCCATTACCAAAATGCGGAGAAGAGCCGGAGATCGCATTTCTCCTCTTTTTCGACTTTCATTTCTGTCATTTGCACCCCTTCGCGGCCAAACCGCAGACTTTGTCCCAGCAGTGGATACCTACGCCCTGCGACTGCCGCTCAGCCCATTCGTGCTCCGCAGAAGGCCCGGATAACCAGATCTCATTCTAGGGGTCACGCAACATACCCATGATTTCTGTGGCTGCCCGATCGCCTGCGACATCTCAGGGAGGACGGCCTTGCATATCTGGGGGTATGATCGATACGTGAGGAAGGCGGCCTTCGTGGCCAAGGTTGCGATAGCCCGGGAAATCATGGTGGGCGAGCAGCTGGCGCCGGACAGCCCCCTCATGCGGCTCGACACCATCTATTCTCGACCTTCCTTCCCCGGGCAAACATGTCCAGCACATTCTGAAGATGGCCGGTTCCATAATCACGGCCTGCAGATTGATCGCGAGAACAGCGCTACCCACCGGTCCCGGGCAGCAGGACGCTTTATCGGTTCACTCGTCGCAGCGGACAGAATGTCCGATGGGCCTTAGGAGAGACTCGACCACCACAACAACTTATATGAGGTCTGGTACTCAATGAACGACTTGCGCGAGTCGATAGGATCGCAGGATGTGACTTTTATCGACATATATTTGAGATACGAGGAGCAACCGTATGGAAAGACAGCGATCCTACACGAAACTTCTGGGGAGCCGTCACCGCGCAGAAACCGTCAGCCGTCTACGGAAATCGTAGCCCATACCTCAACCACCTCGACGACGTTCGTAAGCACTTCGGGCCGAGGCCCTGCGAACAGGACAGGAAACCCTGGCTGTCTGGTATTATATCGGGCGCTATCTGACTGGCAGAGTCGGTTAGCTATAGCCTCACTTCTTAAGAAGTTACTCACATACTCATCATGGGCAGCGGCAGCTCCCAGAAACTACCTACAAATGCCGCACTAGATTTCTTCACATTCAATGACACACAAGGACGGCCGTCCCCAACCTGGTGGTTGGGCTGAAGAACCCACTGGAAAGGACAGTCTGCTGAGTGATCACTGACCAGGTCCAGTTGTACCGGCAGCTGGAGCCTACCGTGGACTTTATCACGCTGGGTACAGATCTTGGCCAAAGACTACACATGATGTTATTTGTCTTGCGGTTGGGCTGCACTGGGTTTCGATGGTTACATCTCTCCATTGACCCAGGAAGGCTTATTGGATGATCGCGATCACCCCTTGGTGTGTGCTCTACAGTGCCATGTTCAATTTTTAGCACTTTGCTTGGGCATCTCCATGTCCTCTTCACCCTATGAGCCGACCCCCCGTTATCCTACGCCGCGCATCGTCTGCGCTAGGTGAATTGGCTGATTCCAACACCTTGGATGCGCTTGCACTATGGATGGATAGCTCTACACACATCGCACTCGATAGAAAATATCGCAGAGACCAGAGTGCAGATCATTTTCGGCAAGGTATCCGGCTTCTCATTTCTTTTCTTTACCGTTCTGATCTGTCCTTTTGACATTCTTTCCAACGTCACCGGCGACTGCAGGACCGAAATACCCCGCAACATCACTTCGTCCAACTGCGGGCCAGTTCCCGGGTGTTCTTGCAAAATAGGAGGGCTCATTGTACCTGTACAATGTTGGTAAGGGGCAGGAGGGTCAAGAAGGTCAGCTAGTGCATTCGGCTGTGCAAAGCGCAGAGCCCCCTGGCATGTGCGCGGCGAAGGCTGCAGTATCTGAAATCAAGCGACCGAGAGAGACCTAACCAGGACAGGCATCATCATCAGCATCAGCAGCAGCAGCAGGCAAAAGAGCACATGTCGTCTTCAAACAAGGCACGTCTCAGGAAAGATCTCCTGTTGACTTCTCACTACCCTGCCATCAGACCACAGGGGTGCAGACTCGGATTTCGCTACAGAAATGTGGCTCTTGTCAAGCAGAAAGACGGCTGGCCCTTGCCGGAACTCACCTTCTATAAAACAACTATTACGGAATCTTGAGTTCGGGACTAAGACCAAAAGCCTGAGGACTGGAGTCCGAGGTGGAGAACCTTGAAAGGGTGAAGCAATAGGCTTTCCTGCCGTGCTGAGTGCCTCCCTGCCCTCGGTCAACCTCTCTAGCCTGCCTTCCTCGCAGCTCTCAGCTATTGCAATTCCCCCGATGGCCGATAATCATGTTACAGGTTCTGAGGCTCGGCATATGCTACCCAGACGATGGAAACCATCAGAACGCGTGGTCACGACTGGTCTCGACTCCAATCCTTGATAGAGGCCATTTCCCAGTCGAAGGAATTCGCTGCTGAAACTTATGTGGCATAATTCTTTCCCTGGCATGTTCTGTCGCAACCGGCCAGGGCACGAGAATTCAAGATAGAGCCATCCACCCCCGCCTATGGGGCCCGTGGTACTGGCGTGCGGAGTTCAACAAGGTCTATTCCAAGTCCTGTGCCCGGGGCTCTAGGCCACGCCTGTCCAGCTTGCGGTATAGCCTGGCCGGTACCTTGCGCCAACGAGACGCCACCGGCATCCACCAAGACAGACAGTGATACTACCCGCCAGCACCACCACCAGCCGGAGGAAGAATCACAGAGCGCTGTGAGTGCCGCGAGCACCACAATAACCACAGCTCCCGAAATTGCCCCTACACCTTTCTCAGCAGCAATACCTGACCCTTCCGACAACATGCCAAAAGCAAGCGCAAAGGGCTGTGTAAACCAAGGGTCAGCTGACCCTGGGTATGCGTGCGGTGGCTGGGGACACCTCTACTGTGCCCATGTCACAGCCATCGATATCAGCGCCTGCGACGTCGCCAGGAGGTTAGGCTTCGACTCTGTCATACAGCCTCGGGAGCCAATTTTCAAGAACGGCTGCTCAATCCTGCTTATGCGGGCATGACTGCTCCAGCGCGACAAGTGATTCGGGGGCCAAAGGATATCCCAGAATCCACAGACCCGGAACTTGCCACTTCGAGCCAATGAACCTAATTCTTTGACAGCCAGATCCAGTCGCAGGCAAAGAGACCCGACTTTTGGCTGCATCGCGCGTGAAGTACTCGAGCCAGATAATGAATGCTCTATGCGATCAGCGACTATCGAGGAGACACGCGTATCGCCACACTGCAATCTGTTGCTTGCGCAGATGTCTTGGAAAGGCTACCTGCGTGACCCTCAATACGAGCCGTCAACGGAAGTGGCAGTCGGATTTGAGGGGGGTTATGCTCGTCACGGAGATGCTCACTGCTGCGGTCACAGAGATCAATCAGACATGCCTGTCTGTGACTGCGGCGCACTGGCGCGCGCGTCTGTTGATAAGAAGTCGGAAGCTGAACCTTCGCCCGGCAGCGGAGTATCGGTTTAGATACCTGAAATCCTACTACGATGGCGAAAGTGACTAGCTCTGCTAGAGTTTCTGAACCACATATCTTGTGTAAGATTTTCAACGTGTTTTCTCCAATACTGAGGGAGGCGAGCGACTCAGATATCAACCAGATATGCCTGTCTGTGACTGCAGGGCACTGGAGCGTGTGTCTGTTGATATGGTATTTGATGCTGAACCTTCGCTCGGCAGCGGATCACCGTATTATATACGATGGCGAGAGTTGGTAACTCTGCTGCAGTTTCTGAGTGAGAATTCTTACATGGAGTTTTCAAATTGTTTTATCAAATGCTTAGGGAGGCGAGTGACTCATCGCCAGGGGAGTCATCATCCAACAGCCGCGACTCAAAAGAATCTACATGTGGAAAGCCAGAAGGTGCTGAAGCTGACAACCACGGAAGAGGTTCTACAGGTGGAGATAGAGCCGACGATACCGAGACAAGAGGGATCCCCATATTACACTTCAGGACGATGAAGTCAGAGATCCCCAGATGGTACAATACGATGGTGCTGTGATTAACCCTAGTTTCATGTCGGTTGTCACAGCAACTACGTCGGCAGATTCGGATCCCGACACGATCGATACAGGCACGCTCACGACTGACGAGCCCACCAGTGTCGGTCAGGCCTTTAATGAAATCATGCGCCGGCGATGGTCACCTCGAGATCGCCCGTGGTCTACCGCCGTCCGACCGGCACATTGACACGACGATCTCGAGATGGAGGCGAACAGCTCTGCAGTACGCAGCCTACTGTGGCAGAGAGGAGGGGGTCAGGGATCTACTTGAAAACGGCACGTATGTTCATGCGACGGATTCGTAGGGTGAGACGGCGCTCTCGCATGCCATGATGAGGTATGGAGATGAGGCAGTCGAAGTGCTCCTGGCCGCGTGGAGCAGACGTGAATACAGGGGTTGAGATGCCCTTGTTGCAGAGTATCGCTTCGGACGATTGTAACCTTGTGCCTTGCTTGCTCGCTCATAGAGCGGACCCTGATGCGGGAACCTACAACAGCAAAGAGACAGCACTCACCCGTACGATCAATCAGTCTTGCGATCTGGCCGGTCATCAACTGCGGGAACGGTGCGCCGGTGGATGCTGTAAACTTCACCCTGTTCTACTGCGGCGCCGGCTGCCCCAAACAATGATGCTGCACGGCAGCATCACGCAGTCCCCATTGACAGTACGTCTGTTCCGGTAGGCGAGGCCATGAGCCGCCGGCGTGGAGGTCCCGATCCGGATTCACCACAGTGACGCTGGGGAAGGCGACCCTGAACTTGAGGGCGCGCGCCGGGGTAATAAGGGGAGTTGGAGCCGTCTTGTGTCTGGCATCTCTAAGGCACATCCTGCCATCCCAGAGTGGCCACCCGATTCTCGTGGCTGCGATGTCGATCATCCAGCGATCCCACCCCATTGGGGTCACGACCTCGTCCTCGAGGACTTCCCTGCCGCGAGTGGCGTGGACCTTGGGCAGAACTTCGATCGCGTCCTCCAAGCAAGTGATGAACCCGCGAGCGTCGATCGTCAGGGATTCTCCGCCTTACAGCGACGCCGGACTGACCGGAGACGAGATGGAGGTTTTGGGGCAAAATACCGTAGCCAAGGAAGGGGTGATGGTGTTGAACTTGATCCCCGGCCAACTGTGAGAAACATGGCCCGTCTGCCGCAAGTCAACACGAGGAAACCGCCGTACAGTGACGCTGGCCTGACTCGAGAAGAAATGGAGGTCTTGGTAGCGAGAGACCGTCGCCAAGGAAGGGGTGATGGTGTTGAGGGAGGTTCCGCCCTGCTCTGGGCGTGCGTGAGTTGGCTATGGAACACTGTACTTGCTTGACGATACTTTACCTTTAGGGCTGGCTGTCTGTCTGTCTGTCTGTTTATCTTTTGAATGATTATTTGAACTGTGCAAGGCAGTCCACCTCAATCGCGCAGGACTTGACTGCCGCCGCGGATGATTTCAACGACTCAGCAGGCGCTCCTTCCCCCTTTGAACTTACTCGAGCCGAACACCTCTTGCGAACAGCTCTTGCGAGCAGCTACAGGGAGGAAGTAGCATGGAATAGCTCATGACCCAAGTCATTCCAGATTATTGGGTGGATATCCTATTTGAAACGCGCATGGGTCTCTTCAAGTTTGACAGAAGTCTGCCGCCTTATTGCAGTCGGTTGGCTCTCGCCGACTTCAGACGACAGACTTAGCTAGCAAGTTCGCGTACTTCACACCGAATGACGAGGTCTACGCTTCCATCAAAGTTACTTGCAGGAGTGTGAAATCATCTTGGTCGAGCTGCGATCAGGTGTCGTCGAACTATGATGGGAATCAATTTGCAGCTATGGGCTGTTGGCCTAAGGCGGTTACTAACCAAGAGATGCATACATATATAGGAGATTAGATACAGTTTGAAAATATACTTATGATAGTAAAAGTCTCTCACGAATCTATAGATGTATGGGGCTGACCCGAGGGCTTACGAGTTAAATGCTCACTGTTGTGGAAAATCAGAGGTCGGAGACTCGCTAATCGCGATTTAGGAGTTGAGGCGCGGTTTCTCTCGCGATAACCATCTCTTTATAGATAGACTATGGCATTAGTGGGCTATACCATCAATGTAAAATCCATTTTTGCTATATCTACATCAAGTTCCTGGTATCCAAGAGGCAGTAATGTAGCTTCAGGTACTTAGCATGCCAGCATCGCACCTGTGTTCTACAAAACCTGGCCAGCTGCCAACCGTACAACCGTACAACCAAGTGCGCGAAGCTTCACAAGAAAGGAAGGCGCGACAGACAGCCAACTTGAACCTTGAAACAAGCAAGCCACTCGACCCCCTCCTGCACGTACTCTAAAAGCCAATATCATTTATACACTTCATATACTACACGATCCGAAAGCCCTCATCTTCCGACATCCTCTCCCCCAGACATCAAGCAAGCCAACCCACCCCCACCAACCAACATCCCAACAACCCCAGAAACCCGAATCCATTCTTCTAAACCCATTTACCATCATCAACAGCTATTCAAACCACCCCGAACCCCCCAAAAAGCCTCGCGGTGCCGCAAAGCCGTGGCAACAGCCTAACCCAAACCAAACATATAGGCCCGGCAAGTGCTGTCCCTCGCAACAAACACCC
The DNA here is from genome assembly GCF_003184825.1 of Aspergillus fijiensis CBS 313.89. NCBI lineage: Eukaryota > Fungi > Ascomycota > Eurotiomycetes > Eurotiales > Aspergillaceae > Aspergillus > Aspergillus fijiensis. The sequence continues at coordinate 18,311 of NW_024469009.1, read as the reverse complement.
CGTATGGTCTAGATGGAGACGACGGTTGTGGGTCACCTAACGGTTTCCTGCTTCAGACCTGGGTTCGAACCCCAGTACGGGGGAAGCTCTTTTTTGTTTCTTGCCAAGGGGAGAGGGTTGTGTCATTGGGATGTCATCGTTGTTTTGGGGTGGTGGTTATGATTAAGGGCTGCGGTAGGGCGTCATCGCAGTGTGTTTTGGGGGGGGGGGGGGAACAGTCATATGGACAGATCCGCGTGTATCCCGTTTCTGGGGACTTGTGGCAATGGTAGTTGTAAGGGGCTTGGGGTTGACTTTTGGAATTGTTGGTGAGAGATATTAAATCCGGGGACTGTGGGGGTGGGCAGAGGTGGAAGCGATGAAGCTGGGGGTTTGGGTGGTGCACAGGTGGATTCGGTGGTCTAGTCTGGTGTTGCTCTTGACAGCTTGCTGAAGCTATGTGATGTTTTCTAGGTACGTAGTATCGATTCTGTTTGTTCACCAAAATGCAGAATGTCAGAGTCTTGGGGGAAGTTTATTCCCAAGTTTGAGCTATATAGGAAGTCGACCAAATTGAGCTACATAGGAAAGTCGACCTCCTCCACACTCAAACTCACAAGCTTGACTCACCGACAAGAACTCTACTAGCAGTCGTGAAGCCCACGAGCATCTTGAAATCCTTTTCTAATCCAGCTTATACGCCCTGGTACAGCCATCGAAATAGATCCAGCAGCTAACTAAGATGATCTTCCCTCCGCTGCCGGCCCAACTCGGACATATCCTCGGCTTTACAGCAGCTCGGCCCTAAGAAAACCGAGGCCGAGTGTATCCCCGCATCTCGGTCTATGCCTCGGAGACAGCGCTTTTGATCTGATAAGATCAATTTCATAGAGAGGCAGCCACAGTCTAGCAAGTATAAAGACCAGTTCCCTTCATGATCGCCAACCATCAGATTCCAACCTCACCATCCAACCATTCTCAACAATCCTGATCAACACCAACAATGACCACCCAATCCCCCCCAACCATCTGGCACGGCGTACGTCCACCCCACTCCCACCCCGTTTACCCAAAACTAACCCCCCAAAGGACGGCCGCGAACAAGCCCTCCAAGCCCACCTCCTCCAGCACCCCGCCGCCGCCCACCTCCGCAACAATCCCACCGCCATCCTCACGGAAATCGACAACTGGGCCACCGCCCACAACCACTGCATGATGACCATCGGCCCCGAACGCAGCCAGCCCATCGTCGATCTCATCCGCTCCTCCTCCCCGCGCACGATAGTCGAGCTAGGCGGCTATATCGGCTACTCCGCCATCCAGTTCGCTGACGAGCTGCGCCGCACCACCACCACCACCACCACCCCCGGCACCGCAGCACGGTACTACAGCCTCGAGAGCAACGCTGCATACGCGGCGGTAGCGCAATCGCTGATCGACTTCGCGGGGCTGGGGGATCTGGTGCGGGTACTTGTGGGCGAGGCGAAGGAGTCGTTGGCCCGGGTGGCACGGGAACTTGGGGGCAACACAGCGGTGGATCTGCTGTTTGTCGATCATTGGGGGGAGCTGTATCTTCCGGATTTGCTGGTCGCCGAAAACTTGGGGCTGTTGAGGGAGGGCGCGCTGGTCGTGGCGGATAATGTGGGGATGGAGGGGGCGCGGGCGTATGCGCGGTGGATGGAGCAGGCGGTGCATGAGGTCGAGGGGAGGGTGGTGCGGTATGAGACTCGGACGTTGCCTTATACTTTGGTCAATGGGCAGGAGGTTTGTGTACCTTTGATCGTGAGATTGAGGGTGTGGTGTTGCTGACTTGGTTTTGTTCTAGGATGCTGTGATGATTAGTAGGAAGGTTTGAGGGGTGAAGAGTATTTGAAGTGGCGTTGGTGATGGCTGGGTGTGGTGAGTGTGGGAATATATTCCCTTCTCGGGCCGGTGGTACTTTACCCGTGCGAAGACGGCTTTCGATCACGCTGCTCTGGTTATCTCTTTGACAACATCTGGTGTTATATCGTTGATACTTTGTGATGGTATTGTCTGGCGATATCATCTCTGTTGCACCAGGTGATGGATATGGGCGGTGCTGCCTTCATTCAAGTCAAGAAAGTTATGCGTTCTTAAGCTAGACCATCATGTTTGCAATGTTTGCCTGAGGTCGCGGCGGCGTCCTTTGCAGTCTGCTCCAACCTTGTATTTGGGGAGATTTTTTCAGTGAAAATCTTGACTATTCTTGCTCTGGTCATTTTCTGGTCCCAAATTGACATTTTCATCAACAATTTGAAAAACACATTGCGAGATATGGGACTATGTTTGGCGACGGTGCACTCACACCATAGTATACCGAGTCTTGGCACGGAAGCGGGCGAGCGGGCATAAAGATAGTAGATACTAGTAGTGACTGAGACAGTGCGCAACAGCAAAGTCTGATGCAGAAAGGTCTCTGCCCATTGCATAGAACTGGCTGTGCTCACTGTTGCAGGACACACGGCAGCAAGAAACCCCCCAATGCATGCTGCACTGCACCCTGCAGTCACGGGTCATGTGAGTGCCCTCCCAATCCGGCAAAAACCATGAGAGCCAGCCCTAAGCCAGATCGGGAGATGACAATGAGAGCTCCCCGGGCCCCGGCCAGGAAGTGTACTTCCTCTCTTGGCCAACTTTCCGCTGCTACCATTGCTAAAAATCATACCATGCAATCTTGTGACACATATATATTAAGCTCCCCAACCCTAGCTCTCATCCCAACCACCTTCCCAGCCCCAAATCTCCCCCCCCTTTTACTGATCCTTTACTGGCAGAACCCCATCATGTACGACGTGATCGTCATTGGCGCCGGCTTCAGCGGCCTCCAAGCGGCCTACTCCGCCCAGCAAGCCGGGCTCTCAGTTCTCGTTCTCGAAGCCCGCGACCGCGTCGGCGGCAAGGTCTGGAGCGTGCCGCTGGCCTCGGGACGGGGCTGCGTCGAGCTCGGCGCCGCCTGGATCAACGACACCCTGCAGCCGCGGGTGTGGGCGTATGCGCAGCGGTTCGGGATGAAGGTCGTGCAGCAGCGGCTGGCGGGCCAGGCGGTGATGGAGCCGAGCGGGGAGGAGCGATTTCTATTTCCGTTCGGCGTGACGCCGGAGGTGCGTGACCTTCTCGTTTCACCCTAATGGGATGAGATGCTGACAAGCTGGGGGGGGCGAAACAGTTCAGCGAGGACGAGAAGAAGAGCCTGGAGTCTGTCCGCGACCACATCCAGGCCGAATCGCTCAAACCGGGGCCCGTCTCCGTCGAGGACGACAGTATCACGTTGGAGGAGTACGTACGCAACCTCGGGGCGCTGCCCAGGGTGGTCCAGATGGTGAACCTGTGGGCGCAGGTGATGCACGGGGTGGAGGCCAGCGAGGAGTCGGCGGGGTGGTTTATCGACTACTGTCGTCGCAACCGGGGACTGTTGGCTGTCCGTGCGGACGACGCGTCGGGGGGACAGTATTTGCGCTTTCAGGATGGTGAGCCCATCCCCAAAGACCTATCCCAACGAGACGTACACCAGCTAACATCAGCCCACCTGCAAAGGCGCCCAAACAATCGCCACCCGCCTGGTAGCCCTGATCGGCCACCAAAACATCCACCTCTCGACCCCCGTGCAGGCCATCCACGACCACGCCTCCCACGTCACCGTCACCGTCACTACATCCGATAAGAAAGCCTACACGGCCCGCAGGCTCATCCTCTCCCTCCCCAGCACCATGTACAAAGAGCTCACAATCACGCCCCCGCTCCCCCCCGCCGTCCGCACCGTCACCGACGCCACCATCCTCGGCGACTACAACAAGGCCATCATCTGCTACGACACGCCCTGGTGGCGCGCCCAGCACTTCAACGGGTACTTCGCCAGCTACGCGGGGCCCGTCATCTTGGCGCGGGACACCTCCGTCGACGAGAAGCGGCACTTCTCGCTGACGTGCTTCGTGAACGGGAACCCAGGGAGGCAGTGGAGCCGGCTGCTGCCGCACGAGCGGCGGGCGGCGGTGCTGAAGCAGCTGGCCCGGGTGTTTGGGCAGGACGACACGTCCGAGGTGTGGCGCCCGATCGAGATGTTCGATCAGATCTGGCAGCATGAGCGGTATAGTCGGGGCGCGTTGGCGCCGATCACGGCGCCGGGGCATTTGGCGCGGTACGACGAGGTGTATGGGCGGGCGGTGGGGAATGTGCATTTCGTGGGGACGGAGTATAGTGCCGTCTGGAAGGGGTATATGGAGGGGGCGTTGTGGTCGGGGGAGAAGGGGGCGGAGGAGGTGGTGCAGGCCTTGAGGGGGAGGGGGAGGGGGATGGGGAGGGCGGTGTTGTAGTTTCTTTTCGCTTGCCTTCTTTTCTGGTGGGGGTGTTTATTGCGATTCCAGCTTATTGACGTAGTGACGAATACTATAGTAAGTCTTGATGCGCCTTTCTGTTCGAGGTATTGTTATTCTCACAGAAATAAGCTGCATGCCCTTCCTTCTCCACTATACTATACAGTAACATTCTCACTACGAATCAACCCATCCCAAATCCATGCAACATGGTCGAATTGACATATTCAAAAGCAATGCAGCCCCATCCATGGATTTATCACCAAATACATTCTCCCCTCCCACCATACATTCAGTCTTTTACGCAGACCCAGGAAAGGGGAACTCTTTTCCCGTTCGGGCCCTCAAACCCACGGCCGGGACACAGACCTCGGACTGCACCCAGGTATTACCACTTAGTCGAAGCACTAGTTACCGTGGTGGGTATCGCTCACTCCGTCCGTGTTGATAAGCTGCATACAATTTTAGCTACAGCGTTAGTTTGCTTTTACTGTTGTCTTTTTTGCTGGCTAGATATATACCGTCCACTGATCCGGAATTAGACTAGGGCAGGGCGGGGCGGGGCGGGTTGGATTGCCTGATTCGGTAAGGAACGCGCTGCCGGGGCTTGACTGGGGTGGATTCTGGTATTGATGTTGTTCTTCTGGTTTCGGGTTTGGGGTTTGGAGTGAGGTGTACTAGACAGGCTAGATGTGGGAATGGGATGGAGGGCAGATAAGTGCTTTTAAGGGGGTGTTGATTATTTCTTTGTCAAGGGGTATATGTTTGAAGTACAGTACTTTGGGGGTCGTCACATCATCTGAGGGGCATTTTATAGACCCAAGATCCTCACAGAAGTGAGTACAGTACAGTCTACTGTAGAAATTCTACCCTAAGGATCATTCATCATATCGCCACGCCACCTCCCTCACAATCTATCCCTATCTCCGCTAACCCATAGCAGCGCCCTTCACAACCATCCCCAAGACATTCTACCCCATAATAGTCTCCAACCGTCTCTCCATCATAACATCCAACCAAAACGCCTCCTCCGGATCCTCCTGACCTCCACCCCCCTCCTCCCCCCCACAAGCACCCGCATCATCCGCCCGCCTCCACACCTCGCGCACCAAATCCCCTACCCGCTCCAGCGGCGGCCGCGGCAGAATCCGCGTGAGATCCGCCAGCCGCGCGCTCACGCGCCGCCGCGCCTGCGCAATCTCCACATCCACGGCGTCGAACGGCGCCCACGCGTCCGCCGCCACGCCTAGCGGTGTTCCTCTCGAGAAAACCAGACTCCCCGCTGTCGCGGCCAGGAGGACGGGCTGCATTACCCTCGTCCCTGAGGTGACGGGGAGGGTTTCTAGTAAGGCGATGATGTGGAGGGCGAGGTGCCGTCGGAATTGGCGGGGGGTCATTCCCGAGGAGAGGATAGGGAGAGCCGGATGCTCGGGTATGTGGACGTCTTGCTGGGAGTGGAGTCTCGAGACGAGGATGGCCGGGAAGGCGTGGTAGATCTGCAGCAGGGCGACGCAGCGGTAGGCGTCGGCGAGGATGGTGAAGTGGTTCGCCGGGGTGTTGGTGTCGCCTGTCGGGAGGTGGTGGCCTATGCCGTCGACGTCGAAGGTGAGGAGCTCGGTTTCGAGGGCTTGGGCTTTCGCGTGGGCAGTGGAGTGGATGGTGTCGTCGTAGGGGAGTGGGTTTGTTTGCTGGGTTTCTGGGGAAGTGGTCGGGCTGATAGGTGGCGCGTGGCGCGCAGACCGAATGAGGCGTGCGATCTGATAGAAATACTCCAGTGCAGTGGGGAGAGGCCCCGTCCACGGGTGTAGAAGGGTCTGGCCGTTGACCACGTAGATCGGTAGGTGGTGGTCGCTGTCGCCGTCGCCGTCGCCGTCGCTGTCGCCGTCAGCAGCCCCGACATCCGAGATATCCTGCGCGACGAACGCGGCTAGCATATTCCAGTATAATAGACACTGCTTGAAAAATGGATACTGCTGAGTGAGGACCTCGGAATTCGAGGATGATGTGGGAGATTTGTGTCCGTGGCTCCGGCTCTGTCGCACGAGGAACCGCCGCGCGGCCTGGAGATAGGGCAACCCCAGGTCGCCCCCGTTGTGCCACGCGGTGGTCGACCCGACCATCAACAGGCCGTAGAATAGATTCTCGTCGTTCAGCGTCGGTGACACCGCCATCGCCTCCTGCAGGGCGTGGATGGCCCGCCGCTGCATCTGGGCGCCCACGGCGCGCATGCCGGGAAAGTCGCCGGCCAGCGAGGCGGCGGCCATGCTCTGGATGGCGTAGTAGATGGGGGCGTTCTGGCTCCAGAGGCGGGCGATGTTGGTGCGGAAGGGGTTGAGGTCCGAGTCGAACGACGACCACATGGCGCAGACGTAGTCAAAGTAGTATTCCACCAGCAGGGCGGGGAGGTGAACCAGGAATGAGGGTATGGAGGTGTCTGTGAGTCGTCGCCGGAGACTCTCCAGGTTGTCTATCTGGTTTGGGGTGCGGGCAGACGACAGGCCTGGTAGAGCGAGGGCATTGTGCAGCGCCTGAGGAGTTGGTGCCGGTAGAAGGTCAGCCAGACTACCTCCGTCCATCTCCGTGAGAAGCCCGATATCCAAGTCAATGGGGTTCGCCTGAGCATCAATCCCTTCTTCTCCCTCCAGCTCTCCAGTCAAAGGAAGTCTCTCGCCCTGCGTCCCCGGACCAGAGTCCCCAAAGTCATCCTCATCCTCAGCCAGAGGCAAAGTCATAGCCATAGTCACAGCCACAGCCCCATCCCCCCTCCCGATTTCCCCAGCCCCAGCAACCTTCTTCCTCCTCTTTTTCCCCTCATCCCCCCACCGTATAAACGGCCGAGTATACCCGGGACACGTCTGCCCCCGCCGCTGACACTCATAACAAGCAGGCTTGCTCTCATCGCATCGTCGCTGTTTTCCCCCTCAGCATCCAATACCATCCCTCATGCACCTGCCAGGCAAAAAGAAAAAAGAAGCAGAAAAGAAAAAAGGCGAGAACGCACCCGTCGCTTCTTACAACTCTCACATCCCGTGCGGGATTTCGGAGCTCGGCGTTTATTTTTCCCTTTTGAGGGTGGTTGTATCTGCGTTTGCGTTGGCCAATTTGGTGGTAAGTCGGGGTTTGTGATTTCCATTTGCTTATTCGATTCGGGTTGGTTGATTGTAGATGCTTGGGGGGTGGGGGGAGAAAGGGAAGGGAGGCGAAGGAGCCCAGGAGAGTTTCTCGTGTTAAGACATATAGGGAAAGGAATCCCCCCCCCCGCCCCTCTCGCCTTTATTGTGCTTTGGCTGTGGAGGGGTGGGGTGTTATGTGTGATATCACTAGTCACTAGTCTAGTAGCCTAGATAAGGCGTGATGGAGGATTGTCGCTTTTGGTGGGATTTGCTATCGCTATCGACAGATGTACTCCAACAAGGCAAGCTAAAAATAAGCGGCCGATTTTACCCCGCATTTCCAGCTGCACTGCATGGCACTGCACTTTTCAAACAGCCTTCGGCTGGGTTTTCATTCCTGATTTGGATCACTCACTTATCTTGTTCTTCCGTACCAAAAGCCCCCGCAGAGACTGCAGCATCTCCTCCCAGAATCCCACCGCGGGCTGCGTGACCTCCAACTCCGCCTCATACGCCGTAATGGCCGGCGCCTCCCAGACCAGGTCCGCCTCCTCTGGCCGGACGAACTTGGTCTGCTTCAACAACTTCCACCCCAGGAACAGCGCGGGCGCCACGATCACCATCGTATAGTAGGTGACAAAGTCCGCCGCGCTCCAGGGCATGAAGCTGCTGTAGCCGTAGCACGTCACGACACAGACCATCCAGACCAAGCCGATGTACGCGCTCCAGGGCTGGAACCATCCGCGGTAGGGCAGCTGGGCGCGATCGAAGCCCTGGGCCTGGCACGCGCGGTAGAAGCAGATGTACGTCGTGGTCATGACGATGTAGTTAATCACGCCGGCGGAGGTGGTCAGGTTGATGATCCAGCTCAGCACGGTGGCGGTGTTGTTGGAGAGCTGCAGGAAGGACAAGAAAGGGAACAGCATCACGACGCCGAAGCAGTAGATGGGGACGCCGTGGCGCGTGCAGCGCCGGAAGATGCGCGGGGCGCGGCCCTCGACGGCCAGGCCGTGCAGCACCCGCGTCGCCGTGTAGGTGTACGTGTTGCCCGCCGAGAAGATGCTGGTCACGAGCAGCGCGTTGACGATGTGCGGCAGCACGCTGACTCCCAGGTTGCCCATGGCGATCACGTACGGCGACGCCGACGCCGACCCCGCCCCCGCCGACGCCCCCGTCGTGATCGCCACCAGGTTTGCGTCGTTGTACGCCACCACCACCCCGACGCAGAGCGCGCTCCCGATGAAGAACACTCCGAACCGCCAGTACACTGTCTTGAAAGCGTTCTTGATGTACCGCCGCGGGTGCTTGCTCTCCGCCGCCACCATCGAGATGTACTCCGGTCCCACGCAGGCGAATGACGCCGCCCACAGCGCCGCCAGAAACCCTTCGAACCGGCCCAGCGCCCCCGTCGCCAGATGCGTCGCGAACGCGCCCGGGGTATTCCAGTAGCGGAACCCGTACGCATCGCCCTGCGGGTTGCCGCCCACCATGGTGATGAAGGTGAACAGAAACAAGACAAAAAATAGGATCACCTTGCCGCCGGAGAGCCAGAATTCCGCCTCTCCGTAGGCTCGGACTGCGAGGACGTTAAGGGACCTGCGAAGAAGGTGTGAGTAAGGCGAGTCTTCTGAGGGCTTTTGTGTTTCCTAATCAGGGGATCGCGTGTGGGAAGGAAGTGGCTTACGCATATAGTACAATACACGCCACGCAGATGGCCGCGGTGGGGATATGATCGCTCCAGAAAGCCAGCACCTCGGTCAGCGCCGTGATTTCAAAAGGGATTAGCAGCGCTTCGTAGAAGAAGAAGTTCCACCCGGCCATGAACCCGAAGGCGTCGTCCACCCACCGGCCGGCCAGACGGATAAACCCCCCTCCAACGGGCATGTACGTGGACATCTCGGCAATGCAGTTGTTCACCAGCGAGAGCATGCAGCTGTAGATGATGTACGCGAGCAGGAGACTGCCCGGGCCGGATTTGGTGAGGGCGGTGCCGATGCTCACGAACACCGCAGTCCCAATCGAGCCGCCAATCGCAATCAGCTGAATCTGTCGGTTATCCAGGCGACGCTGTAATCCATGGGCATCTGGCGGGATAATGGATCCGGGTTCAACGTCGGAAACGGTAGCATACACGTCGCTTTGGGCGGCCGATTTGCCTTTCTCCTCGTCTACAGGACGATGTTGCATGGGGGGTGTCATGGTGGGCGGGGACGGTTGAGAATGACAGGTCGGGGGAATCCGTACAGGTACGTATTGTATGGGGTACAAAGCCCTTTATAGCGCTAGCTTATCTCTACCCGGCCGGGGAATCCAATTTCAATCTGTCATGATTCGCAACGAAACACCAAAGCGAGCAATCTCTTCCAGGCTGATCCCGGTGTGCACTGTCATGGAACCGGCATGGAATAAGCATATCGGGCTTGAGCTGGAGTTCATTGGCCATTGATGGACTGCTGTCAATGTTTTTGCCACACTGTGCGCTCAAAGCATCGATCGTGAGGGTTATCGAGGCCTCTTATCAGGCCCAGAGCAGACTAAGATACCGAGTAAGCAGACATAATTGGCCCCTCACGTAGTGCGAGATAAGGGTGTGTCGCTGGAGCCCAGTATTGGTCCTTGTTCATGTGGCGTGTCGTCACCGGCGAGGGATTGGCAAAGGAGACAGGGCCACAGCTGTCAGGGCCTTGCAGAGATTTCAGTCGTCAGCACACGATTTTCAGCTGGAGGGCAGCCCTGCGGATGTATTTTATACTCGTTAGCCAGTCGGACAGAGATCGGATGATCAATTACTCATGCATCGCGAGCTCTCTCTTGATTCGAGCGAGGATTGTTTGCCTCCTGAGGCATGGAGCCCCGGATTCCTATCCTTTTTCGGTACTCCCACGCGCCGTCTGGTCCAGAGTATACATCCATCGAACATGTATATCCTCCACTTAGACCACAGCGGATTGTTGAACGTTTGTGGAATATCTTCCACGTCGTGGTGGGATATACTGGTGAGCACAGAGTGGTGATGCTGGTATAAAGGCCTCTTCAATCATGGACCGTCGACAACATCAAGGACAGATCCATCCTTACTCTCAATCACCAAAAGCCTCAAACATCGATACTCATCATGGCCGCCACCGCCGTGCAAGCCCCCATTGCCATCCAGGCTCCCGTCGCGCCACCCACCGTGGTCGCCTCAACCACCTTGCGCGCCACACGACCCACTAAACAGATTCCCGAGTCCATTATCCAGCGAGCGCGCGCCGTCGAAAAAGTGGACTTCGACGCCACCAAGCACCTGGCGACTGCCACACCCGGAAAGGTCTTCATGATGAAGGACCTGGGCTTCGAAGGCGCGGGGATCTCGCCGACTGCACTCTCCGAGCCCTTCCCCCTCTTCACGCCAGAAGCGGTTCAGCAGATCCGAGCTGAAATCTTCAGCGAGCCTGTGCTCCGTGACTGCCAGTATGCCTCCAGCTTTGCGACGAACATGATCCGAGGATACGGGCCACAGTAAGAATCCTTTGGTGTGGAATTTGTCAACCCCTGAGAAAGAGGCTAAGCCGAGTCGCAAGACGAGCCCCCTTCATCTTCAACGCCTGGCACAGCCCCGAGCTCCTGGCCACCATCTCCCGCGTCGCGGGGATCGAGCTCGTGCCTGCGATGGACGTCGACGTAGGCCACGTTAACGTCTCCGTCAACGACGCCGTCGTCGAGTCGACGAAGTCCTCCACTGCCGACTCAGACGACGATGATGACAGCGTGCCCGCCTTCGCCTGGCACCACGACAGCTACCCCTTCGTATGCGTGACGATGCTCTCCGACTGCGAAGGGATGGTCGGCGGCGAGACCGCCGTGAAGACGGCCAACGGGGAGGTGTTGAAATTCCGGGGACCGCTGATGGTGCGTCGCTGCTCTCGCTCCGTCCCCCCCCCCCCTTAACTATCACCTGTCCCAATCAATGCAGCTATCTCTTTAACCCTCTCCTCAGTTCTCCCCCAACCCCTTGCTAACCTTCATCCCGGTATAGGGCACAGCCGTCGTAATGCAAGGCCGGTACATCGAGCACCAAGCGCTAAAGGCCATCGGCGGCCGCGAGCGCATCAGCATGGTGACCGCGTTCCGGCCCCGGAACCCCCTCGTCAAGGACGAGACCGTGCTGACCAGTCTGCGGGGCATCAGCGAGCTGCCCGAGCTGTACAGCCAGTATGCGCTGTACCGGATGGAGAACCTGGAGGAGCGGCTGCGCGTGCAGCTGAAGAGGCTGCGGGAGCAGCACGCGCGGCGCTGCTTCGATGTCGATGCGATTCGGGGGGCGTTGGGTGAGCAGCGAGCGTTTCTAGAGGCGACGCTGGAGGAGTTGGTAGATGTGTAGGTCTTTTTGGTTTCGATGGGGGAGGATGATGAGGATGTTAATGAATATGATTATGAATATGATCTGAGGGTTTGTCTCTTGTGCTTGTGTCTGGTTCGATGAAGGAGGTTTCTGGCGATGGTGCAGGTATGGAAATGATGGAAATGATGGAAGGCGAAGGTACGGTCACTGCTTTGATGGCTTACCTGGAACTGACGGGCACGTGTCGTCGGTGTTTGTCCTGTTTTATACCTTCTATACGGTGCCTACCTGGTATCTTCTAACTCGCTCCCCTCTGGGATTTGCGCTTCCATTGTTCCAGTTAGGTAGCCATCCCTTTCATTGTTAGGATCCAGGCATCGTACAACAGACGAAAAGAATATTCCCCTGCAGGGGGGACTGTACCATCACTGCCTTGAAGTTATGTACTTTGTTTTCCTCCGTGGTCCGCGGGGGAATATGCCTGCGAAGGAGGCGAAGACTTTCCGCCGGTACTTGCAATGCAGATGGCTTGAAGTCTTCTTTCGGCCAAATTGCTTGCACTCACTTTTGTCGTGATCTGCAAGAGGTGGGAGTTCGACAGAAATGGGACTGGGGCGAGTGCAGTACCACGCAGACGACTGGCGGTGGGTGCGTACACTGTCTAGAATCACCCTAATTCTCCTGTCTCTCCTTCCTCACGCTCTCTATCACCTGTGGTCATATTTTCGAGGCTGGTTTGTGAAGGTATCTATGCTTTCCCGTTGTCTCAACCTACAGAGGCCAAAGTGAGAAGAGGAGGATGGAGGTCATAACCAGGATACTGGATACTGGGAAGTAGAGTCGATTCTCATATCAAATATCACTTGCCTCAGTCTACAGTATACCCATGCACAAGAAGAACGTATCAACATTAGTCTAAATGCCCGCGAGTCAAATACAGTAAACCCCTCTGCCCTCAACCAGCCAGCCAGCCACCCAATCCATCTATTCGGGGAATCAAAACCAAAACGGAAGAAAACAACAACACGAACAAAGTAAGTGGCTAGGTAGTATGTCGAGCTGGTGCAGAATGGTAGGACGCCTCTATGTTCCATGATCTTCATGTCGAACAACAGTCTATCGGTCATCCCGTCCTGACAGATCCCAACCCACCGATCCGGGTCCAAGACGGCTGAGCCCAAGATCCACTGAACGCCGAAAACAAATAGACAAGAAATATCAAAAGATAATCAGACACCCGTCCCGCTGGTGACTTAACACATAGCTCGTGACGCACGCCATGGATATCCAACGCTAAATATGAACACTCGAAGAGCAAGCTGAGTGGGGGGAAATGGTAAATAGATGAAACTTCTGTCCAGCAGCAAGGAGGACAGGGGAGAAACAATCGTTAATTAGAAGAAAATGGGGTCTCGTGGGTCGAATCGAAATAAATGTACCGCCCAAGATCCTATGCGCCCGCTAACAAGCAGCCTGGTATTGTAAAGCTGTATGCATGGTTGGTATCAGACGGAGAAGAAACGAAAAGTATGCAATGCGTCGCCCGGGGTATTATGCCACTGTAGAGTTTGGAAAGTTCTGGTTGGGAATGTTTCGTAATCGCCCATCATCGGCTGCTTCGTCATTGCGGGGATTGTCCTGGACCTGGATGTCCCATCGGCGGAGGACTACCAAAGCCGGCTTGTTGCACAGGATCGCCAGCGTACATAGGGTACTGCACCACGCTCATGGGAGACATGGCGTTGACATCCTGCCAACCAGGATATCCCATCGTCCCTGGCTGGCCAGGGTAGGACACAGATACCGGTGTCCCTTGAAGATCGGCGGAAGGAGGACTCTGGGGGTTCATCGGAACGCCCGGGAACGACTGCGCCGGGCTGGTCATTCTGCGTTTGAGATCCGCGGGGAGCGGCTGCACAAATTGAGCAGGGTTGGGATAAGGCGCAGTCATGTCGGTCGGTTGCGCAGGGAACGTCATTGATCGCGCGGGAGCAACCTGCCACACCGATCCATCGGGTTGCATTGCGTACGTGGGTGCAGCATTGAGCGCTGGGTTTTGCGACGGGACTGTCGGGGTGGCCGGTAAAGGGGACGCGGTCGGCATTGGGGCCATTTGACCCGGCGCAGGCGCCCAGACATTGGCAGGTACGTTCATCATGTTCTTGCCCGCGGCCATGGACGCTAGCATTTGTTGATCGGGGATCGTTGTAAACTCATCCCAGGCGACAGTAGACGCGTCGATAGACGGATGCGGCGCGAATTCAGAAGAAGGAACACTGCGCTCTGTAAGTGCGTTAGTTCATCGACCCACCCCTTCACGAGAGATCCACAAACCAGGAGCAAAAGTCGCCATCGGATTGCCGGGGAAGACAGCGGCGTTGAACCCCGCTACGTCTGGGTTCGCACCCAGTGCCATTGATTGGTAAGGGAAGTACGCTTCTGTTTGGTCGCCAGTGAGAGTGGGAGGCGATGACGAGGCTGTCGAGGGATCTGTCGATGCCGTTTCCAATCGGGAACTCGGGCGTGATTTCTTCTCGATGGGAGGCTGCTGGTCAACGGGAAAGAATTGGCACTCTTTTCGCAGTCGGATGCAGTTCTCGCATCGTCCCTGAGCATCATCCGCGGCGAGAAGGCATCGGATTTTCCGTCGTCGACAGTGCACTTGGATGGTGATGAGTTCGACGGCTTTGATGGACACACAGAAGGTGGAGGAGAGCTGAGCTTACCGCATGCGACAGAGGTACGATGATATCCAAGCTTGTTGCGTTTCTTATCTGCAGCGGATGATTCCATGATTGCGTCTTGTGGTATCGGAGAGGGGTTGATGTTCTGAACGAGTGCGGGCATAGCCCCAGCAAAGGTAGATAGACGGTACGATGGAGATCTGAGGCAGTAGCTGCATTAATCGCAGAGAGCCGAAGGTCGAGATGGTGGAGTCAAGTGGGATGGCGGAAGTAGATCCCCGACGCGCGAAGAGGATATAGAGGTGTAACAGATTGTTGGAGTCTCGATAAGCAGGCGTCAAGTCAATGCGACAGACACTGGAAGTGAATTTGTCCCAAGAAAAGCCAGGAGTGGGTGGGGAAGGCGAGATGGGAGTCTAACGGTGATCACGGTCGTTATCGTGGTACGTATTGCGAATGGCCTCGTTTCAGCAGTGGGACTCCACACTTTGTCCGCAGCAGGCACCGTCTAATGCCACACCCACACACACAGAACCACACAACCACAAAACCACAGTCCAGGAGAGAGGCAGGGTCGGTTTCACGCGACTTGAGCGGACCGGGGCGCAAGCACCACAAGTGAGACCTGGATTAAGATTCGTAGTCTTCGAGATTATTGTCCACCGATTCTTGGCCAAGCTTCCTTGTCGCAATGTATTAGCGGGCCCGGAGGGGGGGAGGAAGGAGGGTGTCGCAAAGGATAAATTTCGGCCCAGCCCAGATAAATTGAGATGGCGGAGGGAACCAGGGATCCGCCCTGAAATATTAAAATAATTAAAGTATGTAGTCTGGATGGAACACTGGAGCTGCAGGTAATCAAAGAAGTGTAAGGAACGAAGTGAGGCAGGAGACACGGGGGATGAAAGATGTCAGTTGATGAAAAATAGTTGATCGTGCGGGATGATTAGTGGTGATAATGAAGGATGGGATAATTAACCCCAGAGCGGGGAGGAAGAGGGGGGGGGAGGGGAGAGAAACGGTGAGGGGTGAAAGGATTAAGACGAGGGGAATAAGAAAGAGGAGGAGAAAGAGGTGAAGAGAGGAAGAAAGTGAGAGAGAGAGAGAGAGAGGGAGGGAGGGAGAGAGGGAGGGAGAGGAAGAGGGAAAGAAGGAAAGAGAGTGGTGGAAGTTGAATCGGCCAGTCGCAAAGTGGTAGTAGTCGTAGTAGTAGGAGTGGTGTGAATGGTGAAGCGAAGTAAAGTGAAGTAAGTTAGTGTAGTAGGAGTAATAGTAGTCAAGCAAAACAGTCCAGAGGAAATATGGAGAACTCCCTCCGTAGGAGTCGTAGTATCGTAGTTTCGCTCCGGGATCTAGGATGGATCTCGGGACTTTTAATTTATCTGGTTGATTTTATTTCCTGCGATTGCTTAGGATCACTTTCCCTTCTGGGAGAGCTCGTTTCGCTTGGTCTTCTAACTCCTCTGCTAAGGTTCAGCCAGCTGAAGTGCCGACAATGCAGAGGATCTGGCTGGTCTCTGTAGAGAGGGTATTCTCGATCGATGCCAGAGTGAACGATAGGGCAGATACCCAAGGAAAAGGGGTGTTGAAAGCCAAAACACAAGGTAAAAGTATAAAATGTGAATAACAGGAAACACTATTAGGACAATCGCATCAGAGTGTCGAAAGTTTATGAGGCTAACCGACAGTCAGTGGGAAGGGGAAAAATTAAAAGAAAAAGAAAAGTACAAGGGGAAAAAATTCATAGAAAAAAAGAAGAAAAAACGAAGTAAAACAAAAAAAAAAATAATAATATCTGCGATTCTTATTTTTGTCCCAACTCGAACTAACGTGAAGAATGGGAAAAAGACCAGGGTGGGTAGGGAGAAAATCAACATCATAATCACTCAGTCGCAGATACGTACATACGTACTGTAGTTCCAGATACCTACTTGCTCAGTGCTCACTAAAGGAGAGAGGGGGAAAGGCAGAAGATGACGAAGTACTGAGTAGCAAAGTAATCTAAAATGAGCGGTTTATTCGCACACAATATCCATTACCCAATCTTGTGTGAGATCGCTAATAAGGTACTGTCAGTGCTGAAGCAAAGCCATGGAACAAGAGGACTAAACCTAGCCACGGGTGGGCATTCCTATGCTAACTCCAGGGTGAAACACCTTCCTCGAGTGTTTTACTTTTCACATCGTGTTCCTTGCAAAACTAGTCTAGGTACGAAGAGACTACTACGACACTACCAACCACCACCACGATGAATAATGATTATGATGATGGTGATGATGCTTACCTCACTGGCACTTTTCGCCTCCCCATCGGAGATTCCGACTGGGGCAGCAAGCAGTCAGCTCCTCCAGCAACCTCTGATCAGCAATCAGCCTCGACGCTTTGCCCGATCGAATGCGTTCATCCGACTACAGTTACTTCAGCGGGCGACAGGGATCATTACAGTGGCCCGGAATGTGGCGGTGGATTGTACCTAACTGATTCCCAGATTGGATCAGGAGAAGGAATGATAGGGAGCGACAGGGTTCAACATCTGGTTCCTGGCGTCGGAGGTGTGTAGATTAGCCAGGGACATATCCGATGATGACTGCAGGTGTGTGCAGGTCCCGATAGTGATGCAGGGAAGCTGATTCCTCTTCCCCTGTGGCAGGATCAGGGACGACCGATCATACCATTGAAGTCGAATGATAGCAAAAGACCGTTTTACCCCTGACCCTCTGCCTCTCTCCAGCTGGTTCATCCCAAACCACACGCACCCGTGGTCCCAAGGAGACGGAAGCTGTGACAGACAGCCGGAAGAGGCTTAGTGAGAGGTGGAGATGAAAGTAAGAGATGGGAAAACGAGTCAAAAAGAGGAGCGACAGAAAGTGGGGAGGGGAGAAGATGGAAGGATAAGCCCTGGGGCTCTTGGGAAAGTCAGCAGGAGCACCACCTCATGACGAGCATAGGTAGGTGATGGGGATCTTGGCCTTGCTGACCTACTGTATGAGAGATAGGGAAAGGAGAAGATGAGAGATCGCTGAGAGCGCGACAGAAAGAGAGATAGAGAGAACGAGAGAGAGAGCAGAGAACAGAGGAGAAGAGAAGAGAAAAAAGTCACTCGGTCGATAACTTACAGTGTACATAGCATGAGTTATCCGCGACCTCAGCTGTCAATGAATTCATGATTTGAAGAACTGGGGAATCTGGATCCCGGGTCTTGCCCATTGAGCGTGGTTTTAAATTTAACTCCCTCGTTGGGACCCAGGGTTGAGGATAAAGCGTTCCATTGGATAGCCAAATGGGTGGGTTTGGAGGTGGGGCAGCAACTTGAATTCTCTTTGACGAACCCAATCACAGAGTTATGCCCTGGAGGTGCTCTAGTGCAGTGCAGTGCAGTGCCAGCCTGGAGCCCTCGACTCGACCGACTCTCAGGGACTTGCCCTTTTGAGGCATGACTTGGCGGTGACCACCTTATCCCACCTTAACCCAGGTGGGATTAGCGCGGACATGAAACACAGGCCTCGAAGTTTGCTGAGCTTCTCGAAGCCCTTCTGGAGGTCGGGACTCGTCATCAACTGGGGTCCTTTACCCCGTTGATTGGTGAGCCACCCTCTTCATCCCATCCCAATGATCCCATCATTTTCTTCGTCATCCTGGCTGCCACCTTTCCGGCTCTCCCACTGGTGCTTTCGGTTGCTGCCCGTTAATGAGGATGAGCAGATGGTGGGCAGATTGGTAGATTCATCCTTAGTCTCGTTTTCGTTTCTGGTTTCTCCTCCGACGCCTCTTTCTTTTCTCCAATTTCCCATCCTCCCATTGTCACTCGAAATCCGCACCATAATTTCCTCCTTCCAACAGAACTAGGTGATATTTAGCAAATGCTCTCGCCTCTCTCCCCCCC